>NW_024426774.1:41172254-41514270 GCF_017311325.1 Ursus maritimus
TATATATATATATATATATATATATATATATATATACTGCAGAGTAGTATGTCATTAAAGTAATATTCTAATGTCATGCCATGGTATCAATTGCTGCATATTATGTATTTGTTTTTCTTAAATTCATTGGCTTGTGTATGTATTATTAGGAATCCAAAGAAAACCATGTTATTTTAGTTTAAAATGTTGATTATTCTTTGACCAACTCATTTGCTTACTTCACAGTTATTTTGAGGTGTATTCTATATACATGAACACTACTGGATATTGAGACAAAATTAGTAAGATACTTTATACAAAATTAATAAGATAATTTTACTTATCAAGAGGAACACAAAGCCTAGTATAAAAAATAATAGATATGTCACTTATATAAATATGTATATTATATATATATACAATATATGCATATATAAAATATGCATCTATGTATATGTAAAGGATATGTATAAATATCCTTTAAACATATATTTATGTAAATATATGCATTTTTATATATGTATATAAATACAATAAAAATTCGGTATTACAGAGGCTTTTTACATTACTGAAACAATTTTCCAGTCTCTTAGGTGAAACACTGTCCAACTTAACTTTCTGTAATGATGGAAATGTCTTATAATTGATCTTATACAGTATGATAGTCACTATCTTCATGTGGCTACAAGGCACTTGAAATGTGGCTAGCATGGCTGAAGAACTAAATTTTTAATTAAATTTAATTTTAATTAATTTAAATTTAAATAGCCAAACATGCTTGGTAGACACAGCATTGGACATCAAAGAAAATAGATAATGTCTTGAAATACCAGAGCATATTTGATTTGAGCTTTGACGAATGAGGGGTTTCCCAAACAGAATGATTTGGCAGAGGTGAGATACATTCCAGAAAAATAGAATCGTATTCTCATTTTTATTTTTTATGCATTCATTTATTAAAAATATCATTGGCCATACCACCTGATATGTTAAACTTTTTTTTTTCTTTTTTATAAGAGAAAGAGCACAGTGAGTGAGGGTGTGGGTGGGGAAGGGGCAAAGGGAGAGAGAATCTTAAGGAGGCTCCAGGCCCAGCACAGAGCGCGATGTGGGCCTCAATCTTGTGACCATGAGATCATGACCTGAGCCAAAATCAAGAGTTGGATGCTTAACTTACTGAGCCACCCAGGTGTCCTATACTGTTTGTGATGTATTAATTAATTTTCTTTTTACAATTGTCATATACAACTGGTATTGCTACTATCCAATTTACAAGTAAGGAAATTGAGGCACAGAGATATTAACTCAAACACAGTAGGTAATAGCAGAACCAAAACTTAAACTTAGGGAGTTTGGCTCTAAAGACCATGCTCTAACCTTTGTGCTACACAGTATGTCAGCCATGCATGACAATCCTTTCACTTTAAGTAGCCCCATTGCTCTCTACTGGGAACTGGGGCATTCAATTGATTCATGAGGAAATATATATTCATGTTTTCTAATTTCAGACCCTATTTAAGTTCCTTGAGCGAAAAAGGCAAAAAGACACAAATTTATCCCCCAAGGTTTTAGTCTTACTGAAGAAAGACTCACTGAATACTAAAAGGAAATTTAAGCTGTCTGGGGGGATTGTGGAGTATCCCAAGTGACCACTGGGTAAAATTGTAGCAGTTTATTGTTCAGAGAACTGGGAAAGGAGAAATTCCACATGAAATAGATCATCTACCAAAAGGAAAAGATGAATGAAATACTGGGGATGAGTAGGGTGGGAAAGTCATAGGAAGAGTAAATGGTCTATTCCCAATGACTACTGGAGCTTCGTGGGTAGTAGAAATTTGGGATATGAAACCGGGAGGGAAATTTAGGACAAGAAAATAAGAGGTTGTTATAGCCTGGGAGAGGGAAAGACCAGAGCATTTTAAGCAGAGAAGATAGATGAGGAAACATTTTGGAATACTGGAAGAACACTGAATAAGAATGTAAAGTTTTTATTCCATGGTAGAATATGAAACAAAATGTCATGTCCTAAGATATTGTGGTGCCCTCAAGTGGCTTGGTGACAAATGCATACTCTTTTCTCTGAGGGCCCTGTTGTAGGAAGGCATATCCTTAATCTTCTACCTCTACTTGTTCCCTGAGATAATGTGGAAATTAGATGGCCTCCTTCCTCAGAGATTCATATGGTTCATGGTGTTAATACATTCAAGTGCATTATTAAGGATTATGTATTTACAAGAGACAAACATCTGTGTTAATATCAGAAACACTATAAGCTCATAAGGACAACAGATTTAGGTTAGTATTTACTCTTAGTAGTGTCAGTGCTGAACTGATAGTATAGCATTATTCATTCTCTAAGATAGTAAGATAAACAATGGTCTTAATGTTTTGCTGCCTATTTTATGCATAGTAAAGTGGTAGGAAGGGCCCACTGTATTAGGAATCAAATATTTATCTTGGTTTAAAAACCCACTTATTTGTAATGGTAACTTGAAAAGGCACCTTAACTCCTGAGTCTGTATTCTAACATATCAAATGGGGCCAATGAACTTTGACTGATCTACCTCATGCAACAGCTTTCAATATCAAATGAACTAAACGAAGTGTTTCACTGTATGAGACTATAACATGAAATTGTAATTGAAGATTGTAATTGTGGTAGGAAAACCCCTTCACTGAATCAGCAAATTCTGATTACTTAACATATCCCAAGTATAGTACCAATATTAGGTTGAAAGATAAATAAAATTGCACCCACCTATAGACAATGGAATATTTAGTAGATAATCAAAGAAATACACAAATATAAACATAATAAATAAAAATTCACGAGAGTGGTGCAAACTCAGCATTAGATAATAGAGGAGGGAAGTTAAGCAAGCTCTCATAGTGGAGGGGCTTTTGGCTGTTATTTATGAAAATATATTACAGTGTACACCTCAGTATTGGGTCAACTGCCCTTTGCATCCAGTGGAACTACTTTATAATTTTTGGTGAAAACCAGGTAAGATGTATGGCTCCATTTGGATCCATAAATGCAATTATTGAGGAATATTCTAATTTACAGCATTAACTAGTAAGGCCATGTATTCATTTTCAATATTAATTTTAAGTTTTCACAGAAGGAAAGTATTTTGATGGAAAGACATTATCATAGTTCCAAACATCTAGATGTTAGAGAACTTGTACATATATACATAATGCCGACACTATTAGAGAGAGGTTTCTCTTATTACAGATTAGTTTTATACTGGGTTCTTTCATTTTGGTTTGGTTTGAATCTTATTTTTCTCTTTAGGCTGTCTGGTCAATTTCTTTCTTTTTTTTTATGGAGAAACACAATTGCTGGACGACATTTTGAGGATATCACGGGTGTACTTAAAACCTCATCTTTCTCAAAGATTAGTAAAGATATTCCTTCACTAGGAACCCAGGGGGAAGTACTCTCAGGTCAGTTTCGCCTACTATTTATGGTGCTAGAAAATACTTCTATGAGCTTGGAGTTTTCTAACAAGCAGAACTGGGTACTCTTGCATAAATAAAAGATGTTATGGTATTAGCCTTTCTGCTATATCTCAAGCAGGTGGTGAATCTAGTCCATAGGAAAGATGAACAGGATTTGGGGGGTGGGGGTGTAGGGAATCATAAGGGTTAGAAATACAAAAACATATATAATACACTGTACTATGACTTCTTGCAAACTTAGATCTTGTCCTGTAACCCTAGTAAGATACCTTCATAATTATCAGCGGCTGCCAATTTGTCACGAATAGTGGTCATTGGAACAGTTCTCTATTGTTCACATTATATCACCACCGTCTTTCTTTTAATACACAAAAGGCCTGTATTGGAGATTAATTTTCTCTCAACACAACATTTATCTAAAACATTTATCTATCCAACATCTACCCCACACTGGATTTGAATATGTTTTTAGTTAACATATATATTTTTGGGGTGAGGTGAAGCAACTTCCTTGACAAAAGACTACAGCTCCTGCAACCAGTAAAAAGCTGCTTAGTTTTTTCTTCGCAAACTGGGGCATCCCAACTTTTATATCAAGTGATTGAGGCACATACTTTATGGGAACCTTTGTCAAAGAACTCTGTAAGGCATTACCCCTTAGTCATAAACTGCATTGACCTCACATTCATAATCTTCTGGAAAGGATGAGAGGACAAAGAGCATTTTAATTAAAATTAGCAAAACTTTCAAAAATTCCTTGACCTCCCTTGGCCAAAGGTACTCCTGGCTAGCCCTTACAGCAATGTAGTCCATGCCTTTGTATGTATGGGAAAGGTCTACATCCCCTATGATTTGGTAATAGGAAGGCCTGTGTGTCTTGGGATCTCACCTCTGATCTTAGACCTTGTCTTATTTCATGCAGACATTGCAAAATTTTACATCCATTCCTATCACCAACGGTTAAGGTCACCTTCCTAAACATTCTCCTAACAGTCTTTTCATGATCTTCAATCAAAAGATTTTATCTATTGGAAGAGACATCAGAGAAGAAGAAGAAGAAGAAAGAAAAAAAAAAAAAAACTGCTCTGGAATTCACTGGAAGGGATAAAGATCTGGTATTGTTAACAACAAACACTGCAGTGAAACACCAGGGAGTCAGTCCTTGGATTCATGTTTCACAACTAAGAAGAAATTCAGAATTCCACACAAGTGAAAAGTCATACCAACAGGGAACCTCAAACTGAAGAGTCTCAGAAATTCTCCAGAAGCATATGATCTCCTAAAGCAGACAGCTGACCCAAGACCTTTGGAATAAGCAGATGATAATGGATAGTGAATGGTTTCCATCCACTACATCAGACCAAGGTCCCTATCTATTTCCTTTTTTTAAAAAATTAAAATATGTCTGCTTACAATCATTCTCCTCATTTTCTATAGCTTGTTGTTCACCCATAATGGCTCTTTTTCTCTTTTATTCTTTTCTTACTGTAACTATTAGGTTAGAACATACTCATTCTAATGCCAGCCTTATATTATTCCAAACAGTAGCCACATCTCTCAATCTTACCAACTTTTGGATATGCCACTTTCACCAGATCCCCCTAATGGAAAACTGGACAACTTCAGTTTTATCAAATGAGATCACAGTGAATCATAATTGATGGTGTTTCCATTTTAAACTACATGGGTGACTGATTTTAAATAAATCAACCCATGACACAAAAGTATCTCTCTCTCTCTCCTAGAAAAAGAACAGATTTTTATAATCTATTGATTAGACTCTAGATAATTCTAAATATGAATTCAATAACTTTTACAGTGTGATGGACCAAATGCTGCCTGGAAGAGACTAACAGGGATCCAACTATGCAACCCAGCTAATGCACAAGCAAAGGTCCAATCCTGTGTTGTCAACAACTCTTTTAATTCTGGATCTCCATAAGCCCCTCCTGAATATAACTTCTTTTGTGGCCAGATGTCTAGTAATGTTTGCCTCAGACTAACATGTCATATATTTTAATAACAATATTCTGTGATTTGTTTATACACAAAGACCCTAATTCTAATTCTATAAATCACAAACACTTGAAAGTCTAATTCAGACCTAAGCTCCAAAATAAGGCTATCCTTGGGGAATTACTGACTCACTGTTTATGCAAACAATTCAGAGAATCATGCAAATAGAAAAAACTTAAACCACCCATCACTAACTCTGGCAGGAGTTATTAATGACACCACTTCTGACCTAAATGGAATATAGATCAATCTCAACTCACTGGCACAAGTAGTAATGGACAATCACATTCCTCTAGGTTTCTTGTTGACTAGTCAAGGTGGTATCTATGCTTTTGCTAATACTTCTATTGTACTTGGATCAATGAGACAGGCAAAATGAGACAGTCTTAGGGAAAAAGCTACTTGGCTTTATAAAGCTGAACCTTACAGCCTATGATATTTGTTCTTTTGATCTGGGTTGGGCAAATGACATCTGAAGCAACTTTTAGAGACTATTAATTGTTCTTGTTTCTGTCATAGGGTCATAATACTGGTCTGCTGCATTCTATCCAGTGTTTTAAATGTTTCTACATAGTTGCTCTCTCATCAGATGATCACCATGATGACTGGATAGCTACAAAAGATCAAGAAGATCTTGTAATACAGTTGACTATAAAGGTAACTGAGCAATCTCTAAAAGGTGAAGATACGGATCTCCGGCCGTCCCTGAATTGGTCAATCTCTTGCAAGTAGAGATCAAAGAGGGGACGAAAAGACTGAGTATAAAAATAATCAATGGCCACACCGTATAAAAAACAGAACTTTGTGTCAAAAACTGCAGGAGTCAGTTCAGGAAGCCAAGCTACTATTTGCAGTAACAATAAAAGGAAATTAGACTACTATCTGCAGCAACCAGTTCATGAAGCCAGACAATAACCTATAAATACAGCAATCCCCAAATGGGCAAGACTTCATTAAAAACTGACAGCTTTCCTAATATTTGTCCCACTTTTGATTTAGAACCAACTGGAGAAAGGCATTTGCACCCCTAACCAATCACATAGGATGCCCTACTTCTAAATGGCCTGTCTTCAGCTTCCCCATGTTAATAGACTCCAGTCATACCTAAAACATCCCTTCTTCCACTACAAAGCTTCTCCCTCCTCTGTTTTTGAGTCTTGGCTAAAATGCTAGAAATGGTGACTGAATCCTTTGTTATAGCAAGCTCTGTATAAATAGAGGGGTGGCATCTAGAAGCAGCATAGAAAAAGAAAAGGAACAGAAGTCAGAAGATTCGAAGTCCAGTCCTATTTCTGCCATGGCATGTCTTCAATTTCTCTCTGTGGGCCTTTCCCTCTGTGGTCTTTGGCTTCATTACAAGTACACCGAGAATGTTAGAATAAGTAAGCTTAAAGGATCATTCCACCTCTGGAGTGTTGCCAGCTGCAAGTGTAAGTCTCCCTTGATTTCTTAATTTAAGACTCTTAACTTACTCTTTCTCTCTCTCTCTCTCTCTCTCTCTCTCTCTCTCATACAGTTTTCTAGTTTATCTGCAGCTATTTCCAGATAAATCTGCAATTAATATATTTAAAAATTCAAAGTTAGTATCAATTAGAATTTAGAAATTGCCTCACCATGTATAGTTTTAATTAATTTATTTGACCTTAATGTAACATCCAGTCCTACCTCTGAAATTACATGGCAAAGAATAAGTATTCATAAATTGCATGTGGATTGTTATCAAAAGGTAATTTGCATTATGACAGTGTGTGTTTAATTTGTTTGTTCTCTTTTCCCTGAGAAACTTAAAGCAAACAGTTTCTTTTTTGCCCCAAATGATTCCCTAATCTCCTGGCAAAGAGCTTTGATTTATTCAGAAATGCCAAAATCCCAGCCTATGAATGTAGGCTATTATCAATCATCATACTTTTTAATTCCTCATATTTCTCAAATATTGAAATATAAGCCAGAGTAAGATGGGCAGAAGGTCGGTGTATCATAGGCCAGTAGTTTTTTCTTCTTAAAGATCATAGGGCTGGTGATCCAGGAGGATGCATGTTATAGTAAAAAGAGTACCAGGCCAGAGGCTAAAACTCCAAAGCTGTAGTTTTGTCTGTGCTGCTTCTTGGCTGGCTGACCTTGAACAAATCAATTTACATCTCTGAGTTTCAGTGCCCTTACCAATAAAATGAGGTAAAAAATGGCTAACAATAGCTACTCTTCTTGCTTCACAGCATTCCTCAAAGCTGAAATAAGATAATATGGTATATAGATAATGCAATTTGCAGTACGTGATGTGCATGTTAGGCAGCAGTTACATTATTATTTTAATACGAAAAGAGTAAATTAGATTATTTCCACCATCCTAATGGTAGGGTCACATTACTATATGAAACAATTCCTTTAATGATACTAAATTAGACACTTCAGAGAGCCAGAAGACCTGATCTAACAAAAACAAAGATACAGAATGAAATCCAACACCAAACCGGTTGCAAGACTTTCATCACAGACTTCCAGTGAAATGTAAGCCAGTATTTCCTGGCAACCCACTATGTTCTAGGCATGAAGCACATCATGATTTCACATGTGTAAGCCAGAAAGGGAAAGGCCTGTTAAGCCTCAAGGATATTTAACCAAAAAAAGTGAGTGAAATTTAAAAATAGCTCAAAAAAAAAAAAAAAGATTATGATCAGTATCCATGGGTTGCAGAATTTTTATATCAATAATAGAGTCACTGCAGACTTCAAGAGGAGACAACACCTATGAAAACATATAACAGAAGCACTGAGGAAGGCCTAAGAATGGATTTAATTTTAAGAACACCACCTAGAGATAGATAAAGACTCTCAACAGCCAAGAAATATGTGAATTTCATAATTGGAATCCGTTTGTGTGTCACGTGTGTACCTGCTATCTTCTTAACAGCCAATATGCAATCATAATTAAGTGTAATTTAACTGAAATTCAAAGTTGAGGAACTTCAAGACCTTGCTTGAATAAGCAGTATATATAAGATTCAAATCACAAAGCTGAACAATTGAATAGTAATGAAATGGGAACAGAAAAAAATGAGAACAAACTAAAAGAAGGGGAATATATGTTATATTAAGAAAATCTTTTTACTTTTATTTCTTTTGTGATTAAAAAAACTCAATTTACTGCTACAAATATTTTTTGAAATGTTTGTTTTCAGTTTTTGTTTTTTTTAAATTTTTTGTTGCATTTTTTACTATGCCAGAGGCAGCAGAAACATAGCTTAAGTTAATTAACATTTGTTTTGTGTTTTTATGTTTTATCAATTCTCTACCCCCATTTTAGTAGATCATTATTTATTATCCCTTTGTGATCTAAAAGGGATACACAATGTCTTAAAATCTGAAGCTCATTGTATTTTTAGAGCCATTTAGCTTAAGCTTGAAACCATTCCTGCTATGCCACAAGACTGAGAATTTTGTGAGATCACAAAATTAATTTCAATTCAATTTCTACTTATTTGTCATGAAAACAGAATAATTTGTTCTACGAGGCAAGATTAGAAAGAATTTCTTATCCTGGCTTCTTCAAAGGACACAGAAAAAATAAGCAGCAAGTTATATCCACAGAATACAATTCTTTCATTCCGTGGTTGTCTACTTTTTAAAGTATGACTCACAGAACTCTTGGTAGATATGGACAATAAATTTTCAGAAGGCCCACCAATTTACTTTAATTTTTTTTTTAAAGATTTTATTTATTTATTCGACAGAGATAGAGACAGCCAGCGAGAGAGGGAACACAAGCAGGGGGAGTGGGAGAGGAAGAAGCAGGCTCATAGCAGAAGAGCCTGATGTGGGGCTCGATCCCATAACGCCGGGATCACGCCCTGAGCCGAAGGCAGACGCTTAACCGGTGTGCCACCCAGGCGCCCCTTACTTTAAATTTTATCAGGAACAAGAGTGCATTTCTCTTTCCTGTTCTCACTTTAATACACTCTTAGTTGTAGAAAGAAATACCTAAAAGCATCAAAGAAAATAGCCTCCTTTCCAAGGTGAAAACTCAACTTTTCTGGAACTCAGATATGCTCATGGTTGACCAACTTTTTTCTTTTTCTTTTTTAATGACTTCTCCAAAGTAGAAAACCAAATCACTTTCAGGATATTTTTAAACACTGGTTGAATTCAAGAAGAATTTTTGTTTTTGGTTTTCATTTTTGGGTTGTAATAAAAAAAAAAAAAGAATTCCCATATATCCCTTTGGTGTGTGAAATATATAATTCAAGGCCCAATGTTGAACTCAAGTGAACTAGTAAACAGAATCTCTCAATTCTTCTGCATCCTAAAAGACTGGATCACTTCCTTGTAAATAGACTAAAGAAGAGCCTTAATCAATGGGCAGAGTGCTCTTATGAATTAATGACATTTATCATGCATTTCCAAAAACATTTGTTTGCTCCTGTAAAACTAATATCAGACTGGTTTGAGCCAATTTTCATAACAGACCACTTTTCTAGGTGTCAAAAGAAATCTCTTCACCTCTTCTGTAGCTACTGAATGGACATGAACAATTATCTGAACTGACCATGTGTGAAAAAAGAAATGTCTGTTGCATGCACACAGCTTTTGGGTCTGCCATCTTTCACAAATATCTCTGTAAGAGTCCCTGGGTAACTTCCTCCTTTGATTTTATGCATACCCAGGTCTTTCAGACATCAGAGCCTTGTAAAAGGAAGATGGATCCTGCCTCATTCTCCAGTCTTCATATTGAAACATACGCTCTCATTCATATATTATGTTTCTAGATCTCAAAGAAATCTTTCCTTATTTATTCTTGCATAAGGTCAGTATTTCTACCGAGTCAAGGATAGACAATCTCTTGAACTACAAGGTATAAATTAAATATGTTGTTTTTCTCTTAAGACATGGTTTCAAATCTTTGATCCCTTAACTAGAGTCCAACTCTTATCTTAACCCTCATTCTACCAGCATCCTTAGTACTCTTCTAGGGGATATATCCCATTGTGTTTTTCTTATGCACTTTGCAAAAAGTTGGAGGACACTGCTCTCATTTGGGAGAGAGACAGCTGCTAATAACTTCAGACAATCAAAAAAATCTTTCTCATCTGATGCATAGCTTTTTTTCTGTTGTCCTACATTTTATATACTGTGAATTGGATAAACTAGATAGAATATAAAAAACTACTATGTGTAGTTTTATGATATGAATTTTATATCAATGCCTGGGAAATGTGAAGAGTAGTAGAGCCTAGTGATTAAATATGTGGTCTTTAGCACAAAGCTGGCTGGGTTTAAATTCTGAGCTCTTTCCCATCAGTCTCATCAGTAAGGTCATTTATTTAATGTCTCTGAGTTCATACTAAATTAAATGAAAGAGAAGAATAGTGCCTACAGCACAATAAATACTCAATAATAGTCATTATATCACAGACCTATCATATTTATTTATTCATGCATTACTCAATGAACAGTTAAATATTTTTATAAAAATTACCATAAAATCTACTCTAGAGGGTCCATGTATAATATCACCAGTGGTCAGCCAGTGAACACAAAGCAGAGGCCAATATTTCAAACTGAATCCGAATCTCATCAAGATTCCCTATCAACTCTCAGTTTACAGGAAATACAGACAACAGAAGGACTTGTTGAACTCCCACATGAGGGTAAAATCATTGAAATCCAACTACGAACATATTTACAAGACTATCCGTTTTCCTATAAAAAATATATTACAAGTAAAAAGAGAAAGAGACAGAGAGAGGTGAATTCCATACCCACAAACATTTCTTGAGTAATCTACTAGTTAAAGAGCTTTATCCACAAATGTAACAACTAAGAAAACTTCAGCAAATGAACTGAGGGTGAGCTTTTTAAAATATTATAAAACATACATGTAATACTAACAGAAAGGTGAAAAACAGAAAGGAAGAATAATGTACAAATGTTATATGTTGTAACAAAGTTAGAAGTAATATGACTAAAAAAATAAGGATAGGGAAGTAGAGAGAAGGAAAATAAAGTTCATTATATTGGAAAAAAGGGATGTCAAAAGATATGGCTATATTAATAAGCCACATAGTAAAAGGTTAAAGAAGCAAACAGGGGTCTGAGGTAATCTAAAATTTTAAGTATAAATAAGTAAATATATGTGTATACTTATATATTCATATATGTACTCACATTTTAATATACTTACATAAAATAATAAGCATCTCATAGAAAATAAGGCATAGAAAAAAACCAAAATACATATAATTATAAAATATTATAGTGGAATTGAGATCAAACATATGAATCATATCAACACATTAAATTCACTTCATTCACCCATTAGAAGAAATTGCTTTCAACTTGTCTTAGAAAACAAGTCTCCACTATATGATGTACATAAGAGACATATTTAAAACACAGTAATTTGGAATGACTAAAAAATAAAAGGAAGAACAAGAATATTACAGGAAAACAGAAGCAGAGAGTAGCAAGTAACGCCATTTCAGACTAACCAGAAGACCAGTCCGAAAACATGAAATGTGACAAAGAACACTTTTCAATACTAAAACACTTTTCAATACTACAAGTTAAATCGAAGCCATAACATTTATGAATATTCACGCACACAATAACCTACTACTTTTATGAGAAAAAAACTACAGAATGTGTAAGTAGACACAGAACCACAACAATACAACTCTCTCACTCCAAGACAGATCAGATGGACAATAAAAGGCAACAGAAAATGTAGAAAATAGATATGATAAATTTTATGGATATATATCAAAACTCTGTATACTGATTATAGAGACCACTCATTCTTCTCAAGTGTCCAGAGTACATTTACAAAAGTTGATTATATTTAGGTAACAAAACTCAAGAACTTCAATAACAGAGAAAGACAAATACCATATGATTTCACACATATGTGAAATTTAAGAAAAACAATCAGACCTAGGAGGGAAAAAAGAGGAAAACCAGGAAACAGATTCTTAACTACAGAGAATAAAGAGATTGTTACCAGAGGGGAGGTGGGTGGGTGGGTGACTGTGTTAACTAACTGGAATTTAAATAAAAACTTGGAAAGAAAGAATAAAATTTTCCATGACAAAAATATTACGAAGGACACTGCTGGTCATAATACAATAAAACTGGAAATCACTAACAAAAAGAAACTGCAGAAAATCCCTTCCACCCAGAAATCTAAAACTCTTCTATTAAACATTTCTTGAGTTAAAAAAATACAAGCTCAAATTTAAGAGTTGTCAAAAACATAATGACCATAAAAATGCCACACATTAGACTCTACAGGATATATTTACAGCAGTATCTAGCAATAAACGTTTATCAGAATAAATAAAATAATAAAAATAAATTGCTTAAATTATTAAATTAAATTAAGTTAAATTAATTTTTTTTTTAAGATTTTATTTATTTATCTGACAGAAAGAGGCAGCCTGAGAGGTTCGGAATGCAAGGAGGGGGAGTGGGAGAGCTGGAGAAGTAGGCTTCCCGGCAGGGAGCCCGATGTGGGGCTGGATCCCAGAACGCTGGGATCATGACCTGAGCTGAAGGCAGATGCCCAACAACTGAGCCACCCAGGCGCCCCAAATTAAATTTTTTTTCAAAGGGAAAAAGACTATATCCTATAGACTCTATAGGATATATTTATAGCAGTATCTAGCACTAAACATGTTTATCAGAATAAATAAAATAATAAAAATAAATTGCTTAAATTATTAAATTAAACTAAGTTAGATTAAATTTTTTCAAAGGGAAATTTTTTTTTTTTTTTTAAAGGGAAGGGGGAATCAGATACAGTGGAATTAGCAGTTTGGAAGAAAAATCTGTGAAGGGAATGGAGCAGCTAGGAGAGGAGTAGTGACACAGAGGGAAAGGAGAAAAGAAGTACTAAGTGAAAGAGTACCTGAATAGGGAATTTAAGAAAAGAAATGTCAAATATGAAATTGTAAATTGTCTTACTCTGCAGTATGTGATACAAATTCCTCCCCCTATTCTCCTATAAAATAATCCACAAAATCTTTAGTAAACATCCATGTCTCACTAATACTCCTAAATGAGCAGTTTCAAATAATGTACAAGAGACTTGGTTAACTATCTCAAAGGAGATTAAATTCCCTGCAAATTCCAGAAGTCTAGAAGAGGAACAATGCTTTTTTAGACCATAGAATTAAGATTTATAACAAACTTACTTGTATCTTATGGGACAGAAAGATGCCAGATGGCCTCCCCTCTCAAGATATAAAGTGTACATATATAAATATGTAGTTTCACGTATGTGTACATATGATTGCTGCCTTTGAGTGTGTGTGAGTGTTGTGTGTGTGTGTGCGTAATTACATGTATAATGAACGTATGGTTGTGGAGTATTAACACTGCAATGAAGAGAATTCCTTACCCTTGTCAAATTGCATTGACTTTGAAATAAATGAAGACCATCCGAATGAGAACAAAGTGTATTTTTTCAGAGAGTGACATAGCAAGAAAGTCAGTCACAATTTGTGAATGGCGGAAACCTAAAAATAGAGAAGTGGGGAAGCTTTAAAAGTAGAGAAAAGGGAAAGCTTCAGGCAAATATGTTTTCATTGGAGGCTACTGACATAGGAAGCTAGAGGTAGGCTGAATAAAGGTGGGGTATCCCATGAAATCGTTTAAGGGAGCACTTTTGGCTTTGTCTGGTTGGCCTTAGTTGGAAGTAGGGCAGATGTACAAAATTATGGAAGCTGTCAGCTATTGATCAAGTTTTGGCTATTTTAGGTGATTGCTACAGAGGTTGTGGTTTGCCTTCATGGACTGGTTGCTACAAAGATTATTGGTCAGAGTTCTGCCTTTTTATATAAGGCCATGTCCACCTGTATATCCAATCTCTCAAATTGTTAAAAAATGTGTCATGTTTTAGGCACAAGAAAATCTTTACATACATTGAACAGATGAAATTTAGATCTTACTTCATCTCTGACTATGAATTATTACTATTAATTATTCATAGATACAACTAACAAGCAATAGAAACCTCAGCCCCCCAAAACACAAATGCTCTGATATTCATCATTGAACAGAGAAAGAAAAAACATAACGAAAATAAGAGTTTTGATACAAATTACACAAAAAAGGAAACAAAACAAAAACTTTATTAAAAATAAATAAAAAAACAAAAGTGCCATACATCTTATCTTAAAAATGAATTTAGTACTCAACTATAAAAAGGTGATGTACAGTAAATAAATCAATCCAAATAGAGAAGAAATTAATGTAAGGGAAAGCAGAAGTAAATAAATAAAATAGCAAAACAACAGCACTTGGATAAAACAAAGCTAATTCTACTTATAAGAAATCATTAAAATATATATTCACTATACCGTTGAACCAAGAACATAAATTTTAAATAATATTAAATTATAAATATTAACTTATTAATAATAAAACATACATATTTAGGAGAAGAATGAACATATAACTATTATTAGATTACAATGGAAATTGAATAATAGGTAAAATTAATTAAATGGTATTCCAAAAATTCCACATGCAAATCACTTTTTAAAGGAAAATATAAATAAGCAATTGACTCAGTAGTACAAATAATTTACTAATTAATAAACATGAGGAAGCAGGTATTGAAAGTTTAACCTTTAAAAATGTTTGCCCTGGGCTAGATGGATTTGTTGGTAAGAACTGTGAAGAATTCAATTAATACATAAATTATATTATTTAGTATGTATTTTATCATAGAAACATTGTTTTAAAACTTTTAAAATAATTATGACTGTGACATAACCTAACACTAAAAAGATGTTTAAAAAAGAAGTATAGATATGCACATGTATGCAAATGAACAAGAAGTCTACAGACCAGTATTGGCAAACCACAACCAGCAAGCCCAAAGCGGTTTACTGCCGATTTAGTATACCAAGTTTTATTGAAAAGTGGCCATGTCAATTCATCTGCAACTGTTACACTGAGACTTTATGATTCACAAAGTCCAAAATATTTATTATTTGGCAGTTTTAAGAAAAAGTTTGCTGATCTTTGTTATAAACTAATTTCACATGGAATTGGATATATAAAATTACCAAATAATATATCAACACATCAAAACCCGTATTATTGCATTACAAAAATTGCATTTAAATAATTGACAAAATTAATTATATAAATGCGAATATATTTAAATGTTTGGCTATTTTAAGATACGAAATAATCACAAATTTCTCTTCCATTCTTGCTATCAAAATATTAGATTTAGTATTACTATTGTGGATTGAAGTAGATGACATGATCTGATTCAGAATTAAATTACCTAGGGGCACTTGGGTGTCTCAGTTGCTTAAGCATTTGACTTGATTTTGGCTCAGGTCATGATCTCAGGGTTGTGAGATGGAGCCCCACACTGGGTTCTGTAATGGGGGTGGGCCAGCTTAAGATTCTCTCTCTCCCTCTCCCGCTGTACCTTTCCTCTCTCTCCCTCTCCAAAAAAATAAATAAAAAAATAAAAAAAAAGAAAGAAAGAAAAGAAAAGAAAAGAAAAGTTAAATTGCCCTTCCAAACATCAGACCTCAAGTTTGCAGGGAACAAGTGTGTCCAGGTAAATTTAAGTCATATAGAAGCACATAATGTATATACTTAAGAATGAACTTCTCTAAATGACACAAAAGGAAGGAGCCACTCATCCATGCCCTGTACTTTCTCCTAATTTTAGAAATCCTATAATTCACTAATTTTCATTTGCATAGACCTAAAGAATTTGATGATAAGGAAGTCCCTACTTTATGCAACACCATGAAATGGCTGGGTGTAAGAAAGAATGGTTCCTCTTTACTTAACATAAGATATATACAATGTAATTACTGCTAGTATTTTTTTTTTAACTATTCAGCCTACCTCAGTCAATGACACATTAATTTGGTAAAAATTCAACATATACTCTTGAATTATAAAACTCTTTCATAACTCAGGGAAAAAAGAAAAATAAAATCTGCAAATATTATAGTTAATAACAGTCTTCAGCAGCATTTACCAAAGTATGCTTCATGGACAAAAAAAATCCCTAAAGATAAACAAAATTATTTTTTTTTCTCAAGTTTTAAAAACACTCAACTATATTCAGTGTTCAGGGATTTCCCAATATGGTTTAGTATATTAAAGATTTTGCTGTATCTTAACTATATATTTATTAAATATGTGACTATGTTTTATTTAGAAACTCCCAAACACAGGGGCACCTGTGTGGTGCAGTGAGTTAAGGTTCTGACTCTTGGTTTTGGCTCAGGTTGTGAGGTCAGGGTTCTGAGACTGAGCACCCATCAAGCCCCGCACTGGGCTCTGCACTCACCACTCACGGGAAGTCTGTTTGGGATTCTCTCTCCCTCTTCCTTTGCCCCTCCAATTCATGCTCTCTCTCTCTCTCAATAAACAAATAAATCTTTAAAAAAAATTACAAGTTAAAAAATTTCCCAAACATATTTGAACAAGAAAGGTTTTTCAATCAATATCCATTATTTTACTATTGAGATGATAAAAAAGAAAGTTTCTTTCTTTTTTCTTTTTATTTATTTATTTATTTGACAGAGTGGGAGAGAGTGAGAGAGAAAGCACAAGCAAGAGGACCAGCAGAGGAAGAGAGAGAAGCAGGCTTCCCGCTGAGCAGGGAGCCCAGTGCAGGGTGTAATCCCAGGACCCTGGGATCATGACCTGAGCCGAAGGCAGACGTTTAATGACTGAGCCACCCAGGCACCCCAAAAAAGACAGTTTCTAAAGAAAAAGTATAAAAGTCTCAAGTATTTGAATCAGTAAAAAGCATATATGTGCATGTGAATATACCTATGTATATACAGAAGCAAAATCCAGTGATATACTAACACCTGAAATAATGTTAATTATAGATGTGAAAACCCTCTGAATAAAACTGTACACTTCCACAGACATACCCCAAAAGAATATTTAGCATAAAAGTTGAAAATTCCATTTTCATTATAGAAATATTTGTTATTTTAAAGCTGCCAACACTCTCCAAGTTAATTCAAAATTTACTTTGCTCCTTTCAAAAGGAGTGGAAAATTTAAATAAATTAGTAAGATTCAGTAATATTTTTAATAAAATTTCTTAAATTTAAAACAAGCATTAAATGGGCTTAAAAGCAGATTGAATATCATAGAGTAAAAAAAAAGTGAACTGAAAATAGGTCAGTAGAATTATTTAAAGTGAAGCAGAGACATAAATATTTTGAAGGAAAAAAAAAAGAAATACAGCCTAAGTGACTCTGGGATCAATACCATATGTTCTAAAATGCGTGTTATTGTGGAAACAGATGGAAAAGACAGTGAGAGTGAAGAAAAATACATAGAGGATATGGTCAATATTTTTCAAATATGATAAAAACTCTTAACTTACAGATTGAAAAATATCAACAATCCCCTGATGGAAAAAAGAAAAATAAGGCTTTTGTGAGTGAGAACAAGAGCAAGAAAGAACTAGAGATTGAGACAGAACCCATGTGTCAGTACATCAAAGAGAAATTTCTGATAAACAACAACAAACATAAATCTTTAATGTGATCAGAACAAGGAAACACATAAGATATTACCTATAGGGGAACAATATTAATGACTGCTGTTTTTTTAATGAAACAGATAAGATGCAGAAGTTGATGGACATACATCTATAATGTACTGATAGAAAAAAATAAACACGTCAATCTAGAAATCTATGTCTGGCAATAACATTCTTTAAAAATGAAGTCCAGTAAAAAAATTTTCAGAAAAATAAAAGATGTGTGGTTCTGTGAATGACAAATACTTTCTAGGAAAAATGCATAAGGATATTCTGCAGGTCAAAGGTAAATGATATGAATTAAAAACTCAGCTGTATAGAGAATACAATTATTGGTAAATACGTAAGTAAGTACAAGATCTTTTTCCTCTTATCTTCTGTAGAAGACAAACGACTTTTGGGGAATGAGTTAAAGCAGCTGGCCTGTAATCCATTTATTCCCCCCTCCCTTTTTTTTCCATTTATTAATTGGGCATCCAGGGGCAAATAACAGAGATCAGGTGACTTAACATGGATAGTATTCTCCACGTTATCTGGCATGTTAAATAGACTAAGGATATTTTTTAGAAGACTCCTTACTTATCAGATGACCTTAGGAAGGTGTCCCTAGGTAAGGATTACTTTTGTTAAGAAAGAAAGTGTGGGAGCAGGAAGGAAGGAGGAAAGAAAGAAGAAAAAAAAAAAAAGGAGAAAGGAAGGAATGTATTTCTAGGGAATGTTGCATAAAATATACAAGCCTCGGAATTATGACTGAAAATTTCATAAATTAAGTTTCTTTGCTGAAACTGCACTTTGGAACCTTACATATGATTTGAACACATGTCCAGCATAGGGAGGAAGGATGCACTGGGCCATGTGAGGTGTTCTCTGAACTGTGTGGTGAGTCAAGTATTGACTATCCTTGAAATTACTAATAAAACTGGACACTGGTACAGTTCTTTAATTAGATTGAGTGTGATTTGAAAATCCAATCAATTATGATAGCACAACTACATAAAGTAAAAATAATATTCAAGCTTATACACGTCAACATATCAGAAGTAAAATACTGCACTGCCTAATTTTATACTTTATTCTAATGTTACATTAATCGAGAGACTGTGTTCTTGCTTTAGGTTGAAAAATATAATTAACAGAATACAATAGAGGGCTCAGAAATAGAATGACACTTACCAAGTTAATTGACTTTTG
Organism: Ursus maritimus; assembly: GCF_017311325.1. Classification (NCBI taxonomy): domain Eukaryota; kingdom Metazoa; phylum Chordata; class Mammalia; order Carnivora; family Ursidae; genus Ursus; species Ursus maritimus. The sequence goes on from NW_024426774.1 coordinate 41,191,445, forward strand.
ACAAAGACCCCAAAACAATTCAATGTGGAAATGAAAAGCTCTTTTACAAATACTGCTGGATTAACTAGATAACCATTTGAATAAAATTAAGCTCCCACCTCACATTATATACATGAAGTCTGATACATACCCCAACTCTTAAAAGTTTTAATCATGCTCAAGCTGTGAAGGCACTTTTCTCTCCATCTCTTTCCCTCTCTTCCATCTTCTCTTCCTTTTCTTCCTTCCTGTTTTCCCTACCTCCTTTTGTTTTCTTCCTTCTTCTCTTCTTGTTCTCCCTTCTTTCTTTCTTTCTTCCCTCCCATCCTTCCTATTCCTTCCTCCTCCTTGTCTTCCTTTTTTTTACATTCTGCATCAGACTTTTTAACCATTTGTAATGATCATTATCATCAGTTTAAATCTACTTTATATAATAAAAATAAATGCATTTTGCATCCTGTGTTTTACACTGATCATTCTGTAAAACTATTATAGAACTGAAGCATACAGAGCCATATATGAGATTTGCTCTTAGAATATTATACTATCATTGTTTTTCTGTTTGTTTTTAACCAATTTTTCAAGCTAGGGCAAAATTTAAAGATGGTCAAAGTAGTTAATATTTATCCAGTTTGATACTTGTTTCTATAATTTCAATTAGTTTGATTAATAGCTGTGCCTTTGCAAATCCTAAGAGTATGAATACAGTCATACACAAGTCATGGATGAGATCAGTATTGTTGCTTAAAATTAAGAGACACAACTTAACAACTAGTATCGTTTTACTGACATGATAGTGAATAATGCGTATTCTCTGGCTTTTATTTTTCCCTGTCCTTAAGTGTGTTATCTGGCAAAATAAATTAAACCTATTAGTTACTTGGTATATTTTGTACTGTTTCAGCAAAGATTAAAGATATTCAACTAAACATGAAATATTCAAGAATATACTAATGTGCCTATTTCTCCTTTCCTTTTATACCTGAATAAATCTTTGCAGTTTTGGCACAAACGCATTTGAGGTAATTGTTGTCAACTTAAATCTATGCTTATATCAGCTCTTAGAACTTAAATATCACTTCAAAATACTATGAAATTGATAGAAAATTACCACCCCCCCAAAATCATTCTTACTCTTGACAAGCTCCCTGCATAGTTCTCATTTCTGCATTTTAAATGGTTTTCTTATGCTTCGTGGCCCTCTGTGGTAAAAACCTATAATCTGATTCCCAAATGGGTTTGACATGTTAACAACAGGAGTACTACAGGATTTTAAAATCAACAGCTTCATAAAGACCATTTCTCACAGTATGGTGACATTTGACTTTCAGATATTAGAATGAAAAAAAAAAGGATTTATTAGCTATTAAAGTGATCCATCCTGCTGCCAATGCAAAATAAAAATCAGGTTTTTCAGCATTCCTTTTATGTTTACTTCCATACAGACAAGCATATTTTTACACTGGAGAAAGCACAGAAATACATTCTTATCCAAGTTCTGTAACAGAATAACTGTGTAACCCTCAGTTTTATTATAAAGCTAGAATTTTGTTTCATTGAAATAGAATCACTATCTTTTTTAAAGCACATATTTATTTATTGTTAAATGAAACCTCGTAATCCCGTTAACCTGTCTGCCATTGTCCTTTGTGTTAATATGTACCTTCCCAGTAATCAGTCTCTGAGTATTAGGACTGTCCTTGTCTCCTTATTTCACATGAAGCAAACTCAACTCCACCCCCAGCCCAGGACCTAATCAAGCAGGACTGAGGCAGAAGTACCATATGTACCAGTTTAAGGAAACAGTCCCATTGTATGTCCATGGGCCTGGTACAATTACTAATAATGCCCCCTTTGAATCTTGAAGACCACTTTATCAATAGCCATATCCAAATATTAAATAATGCTCGCTACGAGTCTGAATTTGGCTCTATTTTCAACATCTGAGCTTTAAACCTTTCCATAAAGATCACAATTGTCGCCGAAGCCTGGCTTAAAAAACTGATATATAGAGAGAGCCTATTCTCACTACTAAGCCTTTGCTTATATATTGTGCCCAATATAATGGGTTCAGTAAAACTGAGGATCTACCTTCATTAGCTATTCCTTCCCCGAGCAACTGAGTTGCGACCCATGAAACTCAATCCACGGACTTGGAACTCGGTGTGGTGATCGTTCTTCCTAATACACACACACTTGCTTAGCTGTTTTTCATTCTGCCATTGAGTGATTCACATTTGTATTAAGGAAGCTGCAAATATCACAGGTCAACACTTCCGGAATGCGGACTACTTTCATGGAATACCAAAGTTGTTTCAGTATGTTAACTGATACTCTGGAAATTTCCAAAAAAAATGTCATTTAGTCTACATCTCCAAGACTTACCGCCCCTCCACTCATGTGTATCCTTTTAAGTCCTAGTACTTTGAATCTGCCTGTCCCACAACAGTTAACCCCCAACTACCAAAATGTTTGTTTCCTAAGATAAGAAAATAGATGATTGAGAAAATTTCACCTTAGTTGGACTGTCTTTTTATAAAAAATAGACAGTCATATAAACTGAATACGTATTTTGAACTTGTTCCCAGGAGAATAATTGCTATTGGAGTATCTATTATTTGCTATAACATCACTTGGTCTTTTATCACCATCATTGTATTTCTTTTTCTTTTTCTCTTTTTTCTCTTATACTATATAGATATACTAGTCTCAATTTTTACATGCCAAAATTGAATTGCAGAAAGATTAAGGTCACCTACATTGTAAGTGGGGAAACCAAGATTTGAAAGCCAATCATCTTTTTACTCTGTGATGTTGCCTCTAAGCCGAGAGAATAAAAGGCCATTCTATCCTTCACCACCTCCAAACAATTGCCTCTGACTTCTCCAACTTCAGTGGTCTCACTCCCCCACAATTTCCCTAACAGTCCCACATGCTTCATCTAATATAATATTTAATCAGATATTGCCTTGGGTTGGTAACTATTTCATATATATATAATTTCTCCATAATATTACAGTAAGCTCTATAAGGGCAAAATACTATTTCACTATTTTTTTACTTTATGTAGCAACTAGCACAATGCAAACACATTTGGTAAATTCTTGCTGAACTGAATTTGGAAAAATAAATTTGTGTGAGTTCCTTGTAGGGAAATCTCTTTCCAAATCAAAGCACTTTTATAAATATTTAACACCTATTTTCAATGTCAATGTTAGGTGCGTCTTGTATTTCTTGATAATTATAGTACAAAGGCAGACAACATAATCAATCTTTCTTTTTCTCTCACTCTCTCTCCCTTCCCCCCTACCTCTCTTTCTATTACTGGGATTAAATACCAAATTCAATTTATGGAGATGACTTATTTTCGAACTCTTGTACCCATTTCCATTAATTCAAAACACAAAGGTATAATATAGGAAGCAACTGTTCTAAACAGAACAGCAAATAAATCACTGATAAAACATGTTGAAGTTCAATTCTTAATAGTTTTTTTTTTCTTTCTAAAATTAAAACAGTACATCTTGCTTCAACTAGGATACTTCACTCACAGATTATAGAACATATTATTCAGGAAAATTCACAAATGGGAGTCAATATACTTCATTATTTAAAACTTTACAGATGAATATCTTCATAATGGCCATTTAACTCTTCAAAAAATTAGCCTCTAGGTTATTTTTTTTTAATTCTAGTATGTCCCTAACAATATATGAAAATATGCAGATGTCATATAGGAAAAATAATTATACTTAATCATACTTTTGGTATTAAGAACCACTAAGATCATAAAAAATATTAGTGACAGTGATAAAAAGAAAAAAAAAAGTCTCCTAAAATGTTCACAAAAATTCAACACAACTTTGCATAATATACAAATATTAATTTTAAAACATTCATTGAACACAGTACTGGATCAATGTAGCTTCTGTATGTTCATGGTACTGGTACTAATAATGTCAGATGAATGGGCATAAACTCCCAGTCATCTTTTGGAAAATCCAGAACCTAGTTTGCAAACCTCTGTAACTATCCACATTCTCTTGCTTTTTGGACATTGCCAGAGTGTTTCAGGAGTTAACGGAAACTTAATCCTCCTTGTAACATGAGCTGTGAGTAATAGAAAAGACAAGACAACAAAATGCTTTGTCTAATTTCCTAGCTAAATTTAATAAACTGGAAGGCAGTCTTTAATCGCCTAAGGGATGCTCCAGCTTTACTCACTGTCCTTTGGCTTTAACTTTGATTGTAATTAAAATTTAGATATGTCATCTTCAATTTAAATCACCAGAGATGGGTGTTGTTTCAAGATTACTAGGCTTTTGCCTCATCAGCCATTAGTGATGAGGCATATTTGACTGGTTATTATTCTCTCTATATTCCCTTTGAAAATACATTGACATGTGCTATTCAGAGGATAACCACTTCCCTCTTGGTCTTAGGAATTCGTGAATCAACCTAATTAGAAAGCTTGTTAATGTGTGAAATAAGTTTGACAGATATGATCCAAGCAGTTGTAAATATTGTCATTTTCTTCACAAGATCAATATTGTTTTCTGTACACTTTTCTCCAGCGGTGGTGTTGGTGGTGGTGGTGTGGGGGGCGGGGTGGGCATTAAAATGAAAATTAATGTTTGACTGAAAGACCCTGAGAGTAAGAGAGTCAAGTGTGACATTCAGCATGAAAATTTTCCCAGAGAGAAAACAGAGTTTATTCTCCATGTAAGAACCAGAGAAATTTTCCAAAACCTTAATTATACAATATGTCCTCCCCTGGCCAAAAATGTTCACAAATTCCCACACATTTAGAAAGAAAATGAAACTCTAATCCTGTAGAAATGCCAATCGATGAGACCCTACGTTACCTGGTCCTGACTCTTTTTCTGACCTCATGTCCTACCAATTCTTCACCTTTCTAACTCAGTTTTAGCCACACTGGCTTTCTTGATAATCCCTGAACAAAACAAGCACATTCCAGGCTTTGTAGGTTTTGCTCCTCTTGCTGGTGTAGCATATTCTTTGGTAGCACATAAGTCTAGGTATTCTCATGGCTGGCTTCTGCATGTCCTGCTCTATGGAAGGTTTCACCACCACCAGCAATAACAAATAGAGAAATATTTCCTGTCAACAAAGCTCCAGTGGAAGCAATCCCTGGCTTGGTCCTGTGCATCTTCTAATGGACTTCTTGAATGCCTACCATACCATCTTTAATTACCCTACTTTTTATCTTCTTACTGTGCTTTTTCTTTTTAACAGTTATCCTTACTGATGACAAATAACTACAACACATACACACAAAGACACACACACACACACACAGATGCAGATTCTTATTTTAGAGGACCTTTCCTAGAATGGCACTTGAGTATAAAAACTTCCCAATGGATATGTAATGCAGTTAAGAAATCAGTTTTGTCAGGGGCACCTGAATGGCTCAGTTGTTCAACCATGCAACTCTTGATCTTGGAGTCATGAGTTTGAGTGCCATGTTGGGTATAGAGGATATAAATAAAGTTAAAAAAAAAAGAAATCAGTCTTTGCCATTTTAAGGCCTTGAGGTTTTTGTTTTTGCTTTGTTTTAGAGAGAGAGCTGGGGGGAAGGAGCAGAGAGAGAGAGAGAGAATCATAAGCAGGCTCCACACTGAATGCAGAGCCCAACGCAGATGTCACAACCCTGAGATTGTGACCGGAGCAGAAATCAAGGGTCTGATGCTTAACTGACTGAGCCACCCAGGCACCCCAGGCATTGAAGTTTTGATCCTATTTGTTAGCAGCACATACTGAGCCCATCTTAAATTGGCTGGGTTTAATTTCATTTTACTCTATACAGAACAGTAATGGTCACAGTACAATTTATTAAAATGTGCATCTTTTTCTGTTTTACAATGCCAGTTCTAAAGTAAACTCAGTCCTCACATCTGTGTGCATTTAGATGTATAATCTCCTCTGACTCTTCTGCATCCCTAGAAGGCAATGTTCTTCCTTGTAGTAGATGACAACGCAGAATTTAACACAGCTTGAACTTTTACCAAGGCTATCTTGCAAGAGGTAGAACCAAGAATGAAATCAAAATTAAGATTGCGATTCTGTGTTCTCAGGCGCCTGGATGGCTCAGTGGGTTAAGCGTCTGCCTTTGGCTCAGGTCATGATCCCAGGGTCCTGGTATTGAGCCAGGTTGGCTCCCTGCTCAGTGGGGAGTCTGCTTCTCCCTCTGCCCCTCCTCCCCCCTCGTGCACACACACACACACTCTCTATCTTGCAAAGTAAATAAAGAAAATCTTAAAAAAAAAAAAAAGATTCTTTGTTCTTATTGTTACATTATATTCCAGGCAAATATATGTGTCTGCAGGGTTAGTAGTGTTGTAAAGTGCTGTTTGTAAATTATGCTCTGGTGTAATTTAAGATTTTTACTTTCCTTCTTCCATTTCCAACAAGCATTGGGGGATTTTTCTTTGATATTAACTGTGGGAATCTGATCAGGCTCCCAAAGGTAAATCTTAGAATACTGTACGGGCTTCCTGATGATAGGGTCCTCCCTGAGTTTTTAATATCTCAGTTTTTCACAATGAGCCTCCAGCAGTTTATCAATTATAGTTCAGGTTTTCCTACCCTGGCATTGTTTGTCATGGGTATTTCTACTTGTGATTCTCTGTTCTGGTAAGCTATTAATCTCTGTATTCACCTGCCTCTCTAATTTTAGAGGTAGCAGTTTGCCCTGTGTCCTCTCCTCTCTTATGGATCCAAGAAGAGCTGTTGATTTTTCATATGTTCAGCTATTTACTTGTTGTTAAATGAAGTGGCAATTCCAAGGTCCTTACAGATAGAACCAAAAACCAGAATTCTGTTCTTTTTCTTTCAGTTTATTTTCTCTGTTTTCCAGATTGGTTTAATTTTATATTCTGTCTTTAAATTCACGAATTCTATCCTCTGTCATCTACATTGTATTATTAAACTTGGCCAGAGATTTTTATGATTATTTTTTGATTGTATTCTTCAGTTCTATAATTTTCATGTATCTTTTAATATATTCCGTTTTTTGCTGAGATTTTCTTTGTTTAAATGAAATTTGTATTTATTCATTGAAGAATTTTTATAACTGTTTCTTTAAAATCCTTGTCTTATAATTCCAATATCTAGTTCACTACAGTGTTTGTATCAGTTGATTATCATTTCATTCAAGCTGTGATTCTCTTGATTGATGGTATGAGATGTGACATAGGAGTGTACCCTGGAGTGTAAGAGGTATTCCAAGGCCAGGTGATTTTTCATAAAGGAGGGGTATGGCAGGATCTCCCTACCAGTGCCCCCTGGCTGTGCAGTGCCTCTAAGTAGGGGAGGATAGTCTTAGCCAGTAGGACTATGAGGCTTCCCAAATGGGTCACTTATGGTGGTTATGCCATTTTCCTGGTTCTACACCCTGCTTGTTATGACTGAGTCATTTTTTCTAGTCCTTCCTACTTGTCCTGATTTCTCTGAGTACAAGAGGAGAATCTTAGACCCATGAGTAAAAAGAGGCCTCCTGCACCAGGCCACTTGCTATTACTGGGTCTCTCCTGGTGGTTCTGCCTAGCCATCTCAGTTTGTTTGGTAGAAAGGGAGTCTCAAGGCCTGGCAGAGAATAGGAGTGCTTCCCTATGTGGTTATTTTTGGCAAGGCTCACACTCTATCTCCCTTACCTGATATAAGGCTCATTCAATGTTTTCAGAGGGATTTCCATTCAATTCAGGGCCAGAATGAATGTACCTGGGCTGTATTCTCTTGTTAGGGTGGAAATCAAGAAATAAGAGGGCTGAGTAGCCATCCTCTGTTGGGTGGGGTGGATACAAGACACTGCTACTGCACTATTCTTCCAGTACCAGGTTCTCAAGCCAGTTCTCCTTCTTACTACATTTCAGGGGTCTTCTTCAGTTATCAAGCAGAGCTTGCAAATCTAAATATTTAGGAAAATTCTCAGGTGATTCTGATCAGAGATAAACAAATTGCAAATAAATTGCAACTTTTGACACATATAATTTCTAAACATAGCATGATTATTTAACCTGAATTGTTTTAACTATCCTTTGCATTTTAATAGATATTTGGCTTGCATGTGTAGTTTTCAATACATGTCGCAAGTTTTAAAGAAAATAAATATACCAATAGTAATTATGCTATTCCCAAGAATTTATTACTTCTTTAGAGCTAAATATTCTAAATGCATCCCCATAAACTTCAAAGCAATTAAGGACTGGTGATAAGGTGTCCCTCTGAGGTTAGTTTCATTAAACAATGTCTGAAAAGAGAAGAGAATGAAAAAACTTTAGGTTTAAAACAATGATTAAGTCAGCAAGAATAGACTTGAGATTTAACCGTGTGCTTTATACAATGCTCTGAAGAGGTTTTCTCTTGATTATGAGAAATAAATTCACAGAACTATGGTCCTGAGTTCAGTAGAGATAACCAGAAAATGTGTAATCTGTCTCCATTGGAAATTCCTATGGTGTGATCTGGTGGGTTTTTACCTAATTTTATGATGCTAAAACTAACATGGAAACATAGCTCAACACATTTTGCCCTTGATTAATAACAATTTTAGGTTGCTATAATTACTCTGAAAGAATTCAGGATTGTGTTCTTTGTAATTGTGCTTTTATTCTGCATGCCTCTATATTTCATTGGGAATAAAAGGAAAATCAATTCCCTTTTTTCCTAACAAAAGAATTTTTTTGTAGGAAGTAGTAATGATTGCCCTCTAAGAAAAAAGAAAAGAAAAAAAAAAAAAAAAAAGGTTTCAACCCAGAGAAAGAAATAACAACCTGCTTGTTAATTTTTATTCTATTCTTCAGTGTAGTTTTCTTAATTGGAGAGACACAGAATCACAGCATAAATATTCAAAGGCTGGCACCTCATTTCTCATTTCTGTTGATTTTCTGTTCTTTTCAAAGTTAAGTGATAACAGCTAGTACTTTTACATTAATAAAACCTACTTTTTATAAAATAATAGATCCTCCTCTTGTCCCCTAAATATTTCAGCTAATGCAGATTTTAGAGCAAAAACTTTGTTTTAGAAAAAAGAAATATTAAGCAAATTCTGAAAATTGGTTTTAGAGCAATTTAAAATAAAACAAAGGAAAAGCAAAGCATAATAAAACAAACAACAATAGTGTTTAATAAATGATAGAGTATGTAAATAGAAAACAATAAAACTCTGATTCTGAGCATGTAAAATATATTGAAACAAATTTCAAACACTGACCATCGATTTTGACCCAAAAAGCTAAGCTATCTCTTTCCTGACTTAGGTAGGGTATCTTGTAAATAGTTTTCCAAAATTAGCATACCCAATTCAATATATGCTTAGCCAATCAAACACACATATACCTCACATGTGATGTTTCTTATCTTTTCTATCCTGACTGACACTATCTTGATTGACAATTCATAGCCATATTTTCTCATTTGTTTTTCTTTCCAACACACTTGAAAGACACACACACATACACACTATTTGCATAATCCTTAAGTGGGAAATCATGTTACTGGACAGTCTGAGAAATCCTTGATATGACATTCATTCCCTTCCCCCCTCATCCTAGCTGCACACACTCAGTACAGTTCCTATTTCACCCCAGGTTGAGTATCACAGATGTGAGCAGAAAGAAAACAAGTCTCTTATTTGGAAATATTAATAATTTTTAAAGCGCCTAACTTAGGTATGACTCACGTTAATTATGCGGTTTTGTATCTCAAAAGCAGGGCAGTTCATGATAAGTTTCCATCTCCTTTAACACAAAACACATGTACATAAACAACACAAACATACATACACACATACAGAGATGAGAGCAAGGGCAAGAGAGAGAGAGAGAGAGAGAGAGAGAGAATCTTTATAATTCCTGGCTTGGATTTGACTGTCGGGATTTTAGGACTGATTAACCAGACTTGAAGAGGAAGAGAAAGATCTACCCTATAGAGCTAGTTCTAAACAACTGCATCAGAGATTTGTTTCCTCCATTTTCACCATTCTTTCTTTCAATAAATATTTATTGAGAGCTTTATAGACACTAGACATTATTATCTATGTTAGCTATCTGTTGTAGCTACATAAACAAAGTGGAGTTTGATGGCAAGTAATTAAGAAGGTGATGGAAGCTTCATGAAAGCAACAAGTTAGACTGTAGGGTAGTTAGTTTACAGAAAGAACAAGGGGAAAAGATAGCTAAGAAGAGCACTTCTGGTGTCAGAATAAACCTCAAATATGAGCCTTAAAAATTATCTCTTTAAATTTTAATTGGATCAGACTGTGGAGCAATCTGTGCCCCAGGTCACTGTCAAAAACAGTAAGCAATCATTCAGCAATTAGCCGAAACTTGGAGCCAGTGTGATAACCAACAGAGCCATACAGTTTAACACAGAGATCAGGAAAGGGACACTCAGAAAGAGTCTTGCTAAAATCGCTGCTGTCTTAGGGTAACAATGGGCATGCCCAAGACTATACTCCCTGAAGAGTGACATAGAGGCTTCATGCTACACAGGAACTAGATCTCACTAAAATCATCCAGCCAAGTTACTAAACAAACAAGAAGAGAACAAACAAAAAATCCAGAGGAGAGCCTAGGTGGCTCAGTCAATTAAGCATCCAACTCTTGATTTTGGCTCAGGTCATGCTCTCAGAGTCTTGAGACTGAGCCCTGCATTGGGCTCTGTGTTGGGCATGGAGCCTGCTTAAGAATCCACCCCCTCTAAAATACAAAAACAAAAACAAAACAAACAATAATAATAATGCACCTTGAAGATCAGGGGAAACTATTAAGTAGACTGGCTATAATACATTACCTAAAGTGTCCAGTTTTCAATAGCAACAACAAAATAATATGAGAATTCAAAGAACCAGGAAAGTATGACCTACACACAGGGAAAAAATAGATAACTAAAACAGTTTGTGAATGAACCTAGATATTAGACTTACAGACTTAAATTCATTATGAATATGCTCAAAGAACTAAAAGAAACCATGATTAAAGAAATAAAGGAAGGACTGATGAGAATGACTCTTCAAACAGATGATACAGAATATAAAGATCAACACTCTTAAAAAAAGGACCCAATGGAAAGTCTAGAGATGAAAAGTATAATAACTAAAGTGAAAAATTAAAGGGATCAACAACAGATTTGGATAACAGAACAATCAGTGAACTTGAATGAAGATTGATAGAATTATACAATCCAATGAAGAGGGAAAAAATGAAGAAAATGAAGAGGTCCTGAAGAAAATACAGAATAGCACTAAGTGGTCAAGCATATCAGAATGGGCATAGTAGAAGGAGAAGAGAGAAAAAGAGGCAGAAAAATTAATCCAAGAAAAAATTGCTGAAAACTTTCCAAATTTAAAGAAAAACATTAACCTATACACTCGAGAAGCTCAAAAAATGCTATTAAACACAAAGAGGTCCACATACAGACACATCATAGTAAAACTATTGAAAAACAAAGAGAAACTCTTAGAAGTAGAAAACAAACAAGCACACAATCACCCCCCCCCCAGAAAAAAAACTCATCACACAAAATTATGGAAACCCAATACAATTAGAATCTGATTTTTCATCAGAAACAGTGGTGGCCATGGGGCGCCTGGGTGGCACAGCAGTTAAGCCTCTGCCTTCAGCTCAGGGTGTGATCCCGGCGTTAGGGGATCGGGCCCCACATCAGGATCCTCTGCTATGAGCCTGCTTCTTCCTCTCCCACTCCCCCTGCTTGTGCTCCCTCTCTCGCTGGCTGTCTCAAAAAAAAAAAAAAAAAAAAAAAAAAAAAAAAAAAAAAAAAAAAAAAAAAAAAAAGAAAGAAACAGTGGTGGCCAGAAGGGCATATTCAAAGTACTAGAAGACTAAAAGAAAACTGTCCAGCTGGATATAATAAAAAAATTATGTCCAGCAAAAGTACTTTTCAAAAATAAAGACAAAATAAATATTTTTACACATGAACAAAAACTGATAGAATTTGTTGCTAGCAGGCACACTTTGAAAAAAATACTGAAGAAAGTTGAAAGCAAGGGATCTAAGTAATTCATATCCACCAATGAAACAAAGCACTGGCAAATGTAATTTTGTAATGATAAAAAATATACAAGTGCATATTTCTTCTCCATTATTTCTTTAATTGATTTTAAAGCAAGAGTATAAGCCAATGTGTGTGTGTGTGTGTGTGTGTGTGTGTGTGTGTGTGTATTTTTGGGATTATAACATAACAAAATATATTTGACAGAAAACAAAGGAGGTAGACAGGATCAGAAATCTACTAAAATAGGAAATTTATACCAGTTAATAACTCAAATCCACAGAAACAAATGAAGAAAACCAGAGATGGTAAATAAGAATGTTAATGTAACAGACCATACAAATATATAATTGCTCTTTCTCTTCTCATCTTAAAAATACATTAAATTATAGAAAGTAATAGTTAAAACAATGTGCCATTGGTTTGTATCATGTATAGATATAATATGCATTATAATGATAGCACAAAAGTGGTTGGGGAGGGAACAGAGCTATATAGGAATAACTCTGGGAGGCTGCTGGACATGGGAAGACCAACACTGTAACATTTTTCAGGCTGCTGATTGTGCTGTGAGTATAAAACAAAATCTGGCTCTTATACAAAGACCTTGTGTGCATTTAGGACAAAGTTAATAAAGATAAAAATCAGAAACCTAACATTAACTGTAGGAGTTCATAAAACAACAGGAATCACACTAAGTAGAGAAAAAGAAATCAGAGTTGCACTTTATTTAGTTAGGCTGTAGAGAGAGAAGAAGGTATTGGTCCATGAAGGACTTTATAAACCACAGACTTTTTACTTTCTCTCAAGAATTATGTGAAAAAAGATTTTAATGTGCAAAAATGTAATGAACTGTGCTTTCAATATTTAAAAAAAAATTATTTAGTTGCCATAATGAAGATAATCAAGGGTAGACAGAGGGAGAATGACTAGAAACTATAGTGGGAATAAAAAGAAGAAGGAAGAAAGGGAAGAGAGGAAATGCATTCACATTAATAAAAATTAAAAGCAAAGAAGGTTCAGAACATGATAATGTGCGTGATATGAGAGTTAAGTATAAGGCTACTCCAGATGACTCCTCGTTTTCTGCTTTGTGGGACTGGACTGAGCATTGTACCAGTCATTGATAAGGAACAGCCAAAAAAGACCAACTTTGGAGTTAATGTTTAAAGATCTCTAAGAGTAGTTTGCAGCTCACAGGAAAGGTCTGAATTTGTGATTTTTATTTCCAAATAATCTTTTATTGTTTCAATGTAAGATCACCCTTGAGATATTTTTATATGGCAAATTGAAGAAACCTAAAATGAACTAATCATCCACCTAGGAAATAAAAAAAAAAATCAACTGACAAATTTTTAGGACTAAAGAAGAGTTCAGCTAATTGTCACATAAAAAATAAAGTTTAAAAATTCACCAGCATTTACTGAAGTTGACAATAACAAAATAATCATAAAATTAAATATAAGACTCCATTAAGAATAGCAAGAAGAACCATAAAATATATAGTAGTACATTAACTAAGAAAATATAAGACCTACTTGGAGAAAAATTAAAATGTTAGTTAAGGATGTTGAAAATAATCTGAAAAATTGGAATATTTACTATGATTTTTCATGGATGACTAATATTATGCGAAGATCAATTCTTTCCTATTTTGTTTGGTAAAAATTGGTATGTATATGGAAAGTTAATATACAGTAAATAGAGTTCTGTAACTCCTCTAGGATGGGACATATTGTTTAATAAATGGTATTTGAAAACTGTTTTATACATGAGGATAAAAGAAGCTGGAAATCTGCCTAAAACTACCTATAAGAATGGATCTCAACAGGATTAAGACTACTAAAGCTGTAGTGACTCAGGATTGGGGAAGGGTTTCTTAAATAAAACGTCAAAATCAAGAACTATACGGCAAAATAAAGGTAAGCTTTATTACATAAAAATTTAAAATTTCTGTTGAACACATGAGACACTGGACAAAGTCAACATACAGATGACATTGAGAGAAGTTATCTGTAAAATCTAACATGGAATGAATATCCAAAGAGAAACAAATGGACCAAAAAAAAAAAAAAAAAAGACTGCAATTGCCCTAGAGAAACTATAACCCTAAATGGAAAGTAGGCAAAGTCAAGTCAGTAGAAGCTCTAGATATCCTAAAGTTTAGCTAATATATGGAGAAACTGTGATAGTAGTAATTGGAGAAATACTCATTAAAACAAGAATGTAATATCACTTTACAACTACTGTATTGGCAAATACTTGAAACTCAGGTAATGCCAAAGGTGAGTAGAAATGTTGTAAAAAAACAAACAAACCAAAACAAACAAAACCACAAAACTCTTCTTCATGGGAACAGAGGCTAACTGCATTCATTCTGGAGACCACTTTTGGGACACTTAGTTCAGTCAAGTGTAGGAATAACCCTATGACCTGACACCACTTCTCCTAGTGTATACCAAAATAAGAAATGCACACAAAGGTATGTGGGCAGCCTTATGTGAAGATCCTCATTGCGGATCATGTGTGGTTTTTGTTAGGAGTTAGAGACAATCTGGAGCTCATCATTGGCATACTGGCAAATATAATGTGGAGATCTGAGAAATACAGTGGAGGTCAAAGGATGATGGAGCACCATAACAGAGTCAGAAGGAAAGGTCTAAATGTGCATAGATAGTGACTGAAATGTAGACACATTGTTTTTACCAAGAGGAAAAAAAAAAAAAAAGATGAGGCCCAGAACCCAGTATCAGTTAGTTAAAATAAAAGTCATGGGTATAAATCAACAATACATACTTTACAAAATACAAACAAAAAATACACATTAAGCACATTAATGCATGTGTATGGGGGAGGCAGGAAATGGGAGTATGGGATTAAGATAAAGGGAATAAATAAATTGGCAAATTAAGAAAAAGGTTCTTTATGCACTGATAATGATAATGTACCATGGAAGGAAGAGTTTAATTTAATCTAATCCTCTGCATGTGGAAGGAAAGGAGGAAAATATAGGTGAACCCAATACTCTGGAGGAATTTTATATCAAAATTTTTAAGTTTCCTGTCTCACTCTTTTAGAATCTTAGCATAGGAATAAATGATTGCTAATATGATAAATTAAAATATTACCACTGAATGTATTATAATTACATATAATACATAAAATAAATATAAGATTAAAATATATAAACTCACATAATGAAATATATATATATATAAAATGTTTGTAGCAAATTGAATTTTACATAACATATTTCATGTGTTGTCTTGCCTGCAATTTTGACAATTTTGAGATAAGTGCTCTCCCATCAACGAAAAATGTGGCACTAAGAAAAACTGAGTGACTTGCTTAATAAGGTCCCTCAGCTAGGAGAGGTGGAGCTGAGACTAAATCTAGCCCTTCTGCCTATATCTTTGAATTATATACCATGGTGGGAATGAGCATTGAGGTTTTAACCTATTACAAATTCTACTTAACATCAGGCAAGGATCCCTGGGGCTTTACTAAAAGGAAGGAAAAAGCTGAAGAGTAGAGAAGCAATTCTGCCAAGGTACTGATAATACAAAACTCTTTTTGTTTTTTTTTTAATGTTTTAATTTATTTGGTGCCAGCAGGATTTTGGAATCCTCAAAGCTGCCTTATTCTTCCTGTTCCTAGTGTTGGTCCTTCTAAAAGTCATCTACTAAAGCAGGTCTCTGCACAAAACCTAGACTAATCAGGTTTCAACCTTTGTGTGAGACAAAGGATGTTTAAAAAGTCAGGACACTATGATCTGGAAATGTAATACTTACTAGAATATATAATAAATATTGACAAGAAGGAAGAGCGCTTTGGGAACTGCTTCCGGAAGGCAGTATAAACACAATCAACTGCTGGTCTATTTCAGTTTCAACAAGTTACATTTGATGTGGCTCTAATACAATGTTAAAAAAGGGGGAGAAAGATACAGATGTAGTGAAAAGAAAGAGCACATGCACCCCAATGTTCATAGCAGCAATGTCCACAATAGCCAAACTGTGGAAGGAGCAGAGATGTCCTTCAACAGATGAATGGATAAAGAAGATGTGGTTCATATATGCAATGGAATACTACTCAGCCATCTGAAAGGATGAATATCTACCACTTACATTGACATGGATGGAACTGGAGAGTATTATGCTAAATGAAATAAGTCAATCAGATAAACAATTATCATGTGGTTTCACTTGTATGTGGAACATAAGGAATAGTGCAGAGGACAAAAGGGGCCGGGGCGGGGGAGGGGGAGACGGAGGGGGAAGAGGGAACTGAAGGGAAAGAAACCAGAGAGGGAGACAACCCATATGAGACTCCTGACTCCAGGAAACAAACTGAGGGTTGCAGAAAGGGAGGTGGGTGGGGGCAGGGGGTAACTGGGTGATGGGCATTAAAGAGCGCACGTGATAGGATGATCACTGCGTGATATACTCAACTAATGAATCAATGAGCATTATATCAAAAACTAATGATGTACTATATACCTTGGCTAATTGAATTTAAATAAAAAATAGCAAATAAAAAAAAGTGGAGAAGTGAAGCCCCAGAATTCTGCTAACTATTGTACTCATTTCTGTCAATAAAATGGTGAGCAAAATTAACGTGGTTCTTTCCATTATGGAACCTACAGTCTAGAATGAAAAACAAACAGCAGCAATAAAACATAAGTTTTTTGCACAGAGTACAAAGTGCTATGAAGTATGAGGAGGAGATACTAAATTGATCGATCTTTGTAGATAATATTTTCCCTTTTTGATTATGAGGTAGTTTGAGCATACCTAAAGTAGAGAGAATAGAACACCCCATCCATACCTCCACCCACTTCTCTTTTGCCTTTATACAAGGCATCATGTAATTTCAAAATTAAATGTTTTAGCATATACTTATAAAAAATAGGGAATCATTTCTTAAAATCACTATTGGTATAAATTTAGAAGGATTCAAAAATGCTGAAAATGTCCAAACTCTCTTGGATAGCTAGTGGCACTAATCAATACACAGACTATATATTTTTGCCTTGCATTTAATAAACTTCCTGGACTATTCTGTGTATTCAAATATCTATAGCTAGATGGAAAAGCTCTAGTTTTTATTGGTGATTTATTATTTTGTTTATTAACTCATTGGTTAGGCATAACTTTCTCCTATTCAAAATATAAATTTTAAAAGTACACCTGCTGGAGGAGAAAAATTTCAGCTGAAAATGGAGGGTACATATGCAGAGCCCTATTCAAAAGAGGATGCAGAGTGGTCTTAGTCTGTTTTGGCTTTTACAGCAAAAAATACCACAGACTGGGTGACTTAAACAACAAACATTCCTTAACAGTTCTGTATCCTGAGAAGTCTAAGATCAATGCACCTGCAGGTTTGGTACCTGCTGACAAGGGTCTGTTTCCTGGTTCACAGACTGCCATCTTCTTGCTGTGTTTTCACATGGAGGAAAAGGGCAAGGAAGCTCTCCAGGGCCTCTTTTATAAGGGCACTAATTCCATTAAATAAAGCATTTCCCAAAGGTCTGGCCTCCAAATATCATTACATTGGAGATTAGGTTTCAACATATAAATTTTGTGGGGACACAAACAGTCAATAGCAAGGCTGTGATGTTAATATGACATGTGCATTATCTAGCATTAGATGCTATGACTTCCCCTAAAAAATTATTTCTTGATTTATTAAAGAGTGTCATCTTTTTTTTTTTAACTAGTGAAGATTCATATCTAAGTTGTATATAGACCTGTCACTGCTCTTCCTCCACTTGATGTATGGATAGTATATTTGGTGCCAACCGTAGTAGAGGATGCAATGTTCAACTCTATTAGAAATCTTTTCAAGTCTCGCCGATGATGTCACTCTACCACAAGCTGCTGAAAATTTTCCAGAAGACAAAAACCCCAAAACTAAATTTAGAATAAATTTATTTTTCCAATATCTCCTGATAATGCTCCTGCTGTTTGCCTTGGCATTACTGGTAAGAGTAGAAAATGTAAAAGAATTCTGAAATATTACTCTGAGGAATATATTTTGTTGCTTATATTACTTTTGGTCAAATGCATCCCTTGGAGTATGTTGAAGGTATTGTTAGCCTTACATGGGAGATGTCATAATATTTGGGAAGTCCCCTATGAGCCTATGAACTAAACTGACATCTGTATTATATATTTCAGTACAAGACCCAAAGGCTCTGGCTATTGAAATAGTAGTTCCAGAATTGAGAACAATATAAATAACAGTAGAAATAAAATTAAAAAGAAGCAAAACGAAAACAACATACATTGCTCCTATCCTAACAAATCCAACATCTCTCACACTACTTGAGTATTTTTATATAACAATAACAATTTTATTTATAGAATATCCTGCCTTTTGTTACCTTTGGTGTAAATAGGAAAACAGTACTGCATTGTGTATGTATTTGCAAACATAGCCACATTTTCATTATTCATTGGTTACTACAAACTTCTATTCATGGCAAATATGGTAGTTAAATAATAATTATATTGCTATAACACAATGCGTTGTACCTTTCTCATACCATTTCCCTGGCATTGTCTATCACGGACTTGCACTGACTGGTCTTATATTACTGTTGCTCATTTTCTTTGTTTTAACCTTACCCAAAACTGTCAACCTTTTCATTAAAGCTTTCTGTGATTACCTCAACTCACACTGAAAACTTGATACTCTAAAGTTGTTTTAATATTTATTCTCTTAAATAATTGGCTATCACTATACTTTTTCAATTTTCATATCTTTTTGTGTCAATACGATTTACCTTTCTACATGGACCACAAACTCCTTAAGAATGAGGTTTACACAGATTCTTAATTATACAGAACAAAGTGATGGTTACCAGAATGGAGGTGGCTGGGGGAATGGGTTAAATAGGTGATGGGGACTAAGGAGAGCACTTGCTGTGATGAGCACTGGATGATGTATGGAATTGTTGAATCACTATATTGTACACCTGAAACCAATATAACACTGATGTTAACTACCTGGAATCAAAATAAATAAATACATAAATAAAAGAATGAGGTTTATGGATTAGAGTACTTTGTTGTGTTGTATCATATCTTTGGTACTGAAAATGTCATTCTAGAGCCAGCTAATAAGCATCACCTGGTAGCTTGATAGAACCATGCTACCTCAGGACAGTCCAGAGATCCAATGAACCAGCATCTGCAGGTAACAAAGATTCCCAAGTAATTCACAAAAACATGATATTGAAGCACTGCCCTAAAATGTGTCAGCCCTCTGTATAGGTTAATTGAACAACTGCTTGTTTTTTAGTTGCTGTGTTAGTTTCCTAGGACTACCATAACAAATCACTACAAGCTAGGTATCTTAAAACAACAATAATTTATTCCCTTACAGTGTAAATGGCCAGGAGTTGAAAGGGTGGGTTGTCTGAAGAGTGGGTTCTTTTTTGAGGCTCTGAGCAAGAAACCATTCCACGCCTCTCTCTTAGCTTCTGGTGTTTGTTGGCAATCCTTGACATGCCTTGAATTGTAGATACGTCATTCCAATTTTTACCTCCATCTTCACATTGCCTTGTTCTATCTCTGTGTTCTCTCTTCTTCTTATAAGAACACCAGTTGTTGAATTTAGGACATGCCCTAAATCCAAGATGATTTCATCTGAACTAATTACATCTGCAAGGACTCTACATAAGGTCACACTCTGAGACTCCAGGCGGACATGAATTTTTGGGGAGAGAGGGTGAGAAAAACGTTCAACTCACTACAGCTGCGTAAAAGAAAGGTGTAATTTATTACTGTCATTCTATTATCATTTTTTTCATTGCAGATGAGATGATGACCACTCTTTTATCCCAGGACTCAGAAATGACAAGAGATCATTGTTGATAGAGGTAAAAGTGTTAATGTTCATTGTGGCTACCACTCCCCATTTATAGAATCCAAAGCCTAAAATGAGTGTGCTTGTTCCCTCTCTCTCTCTCTCTCTCTCACACACACACACACACACACAGGCCTTTCTAACTCTAAAACTTGGTGTATGGAATCCCCATATGTCTCTTGAGATTTAGCCTTCCCACTAAATAACTATGAGGTCAATAATCTTTTTTATCTGCATCTGCTTATAGTCATTTTAAGGAAATGTAATGCTGTCACTTGCATTCTCTGCACTCACTGTATTCATTTTTCATGGGTATCATAGAAGTAACTGAATATTTATAATGATTTTTTTTCTATCTTAAAGTCCATTTTCCTTACAGCTTATAGTTAAATGATCAGCCAATGGTATTTACTGTGAGCTGTTTACAGATGTTTCTCCTTAATGTTGTTCAATTAACATCTCTACAACATGCTTTTTCCCTCTCAGAGTGTCATTTCATGGTATATGTTAATGCATTCATACCCAGAAGCTTTTAAATTAAGTAACAGGAGCAATTGTAAAGATAAATAAATTAATTAAAAATAAAAAAAAGAAAGAAACATATGCAAGTAAGTATGCTTCTCTATAAGTGATGATCTTGGGATTTTTAAGTGTCACTTTTGTTCTCCATTTGCTAAAAATGTCTCATTGTAAACAGCTCAAAATCATATTGCTGACTCTGCTTAAAATACACGATATAGTAGTAAGAGAGCTTATTAAAATTAGGAGGGATTTATTTAATATCTAAGCTGTTCAACATAATGTTAGGTGTGATGAAGAGGTTAGAAACATTTTTGCTTAATCTTCAGAATAGAGGAAGAATTACTTTCAAATATTTTTGCATGTTTGCATTTCTTAAAATACATCTTTTCCAATTAAAAACATTTATTTGACCCCTGGTTCATCAGCTAAAACCAGGACTGACTTGCTCATTTCAGTATTGTAAAATAAGTAAAATTTGCCTTCAGGCAACTAGGTAGGTAGTCTTAATGTCCTCTTGCTGTCAAGGAGTACTTATTTTGTTATCCAACTTGTAGCTGTTTTACGGACAGCATCATATACCTGAAAAGAGGGTACATTTGTGGGTACAATGATTAGGGAATTGCAAAATTAAAGAGGTGCCAAAAGCCTGTAATTAAGACAAACAATATATTAGAGTTGCCACATAAAACAAAAAATAAACAGTACAATTTGAACTCTAGATAATCCAATGTTGTTACAGATAATTTTTAAAACTTTAAGTACACTTCACATAATAGCTCATCTAAAATTCAAATACTTCATGAAACATTTACATAAAAATTTTCTTGTTTTAATATTAAAATTACCTGTCCAATATTTTATTTGCTAAATCTGGGAATTCTAGCAAGGCATTATTTTTAAAAAGTCAAAATTAGGGGCACCTAGGTGGCTCAGTCAGCTAAATATCTGATTTTGGTTCAGGTCATAATCTCAGGGTTCTGGGATCAAGCACTGTGTCACAGGGCTCTGCAAGCAACAGAGAGTCTGCCTGTCTCTCTCCCTCTACCCCTCTCCCTGCTCGGGCTCACACTCTCCCTCTCTCTCTCTCTCTCTCTCTCAAATAAATAAATCGTATCTTTTAAAAATTTTTAAAAAGTCAAAATCAATACAAAAAATTCCATGACGACAACAATATCGATATTTAAATAGAGCCAAAATCAGTATTACCAATTTTTTCTTTTTCCTCAGGTTCTAATATGGCTCAGCACAGCACAGTGACTGATTCTAAGTTTTTTTAAAATTGCATTAAAATATTACTTATCTTAATTACTGATTAAGGAGTGCCCTTCAACTTTGCCTCCATGGCAAATGTTTCATTTGCCTTTTCACAATCTGAGCACTGCCTGGAATCTTCCTTAGCTCCTTATAATTTGTTCTCACCACAGGCCCTGGTTTGGGTGGAGAATAATGTGGGTAATAAATGATCAGGTGGTCAGAAAGCTTATACCGAAAGAATTCCTAAATATTAGCTGATCTGATCATCATATTTGACAAAGAAGAAATTGAGGTCCTGAGAGGCGATTTGATTTGAATTGTAGTCACAAGGGAAATCATTAGCAAATTTGAAAATAGCAAACATTTTGTCCCACATGATATTAAAAAACATATACTCGAAAAAAAAAAGAAAATAGCAAACAAATCTCCTAAGAATCTAATACTACAGAGCTATTTACACACACACACACACACACACACACACACACACACACACACTTTTAGATTAATCTATAAAATGAGGTCACACACAATCAGCCTTTTGAATCCCGCCTAAACTCACAACTATGGGTACTGAGAGAGCAAAATAACTATCCTTTACGTATCCCTCAAGTATGCATTGAGCTCCTTCACATACTAGGCATTATTCTCATCATGAAGCATATAGCAATGAGTATGAAAGACAAGGCCCCTTTTCTATCCGACTTTCCATCACAGTGGGGCAAGGATAGTAATAAACAAATAGAACGAATAAACAATATAATGCAGATATTACCAAGTTCTAGTAAAAAGTAAAGCAGGATCATAATAAATATGTTCCTCAGTATGAAGGGCTATATTAGATAGTGTGGACAGAAAAGATTTCTTTGAGAAAATGACAGTTGAAGAGAGAGATGATGTTGAAACAGGCAATCAAGATCCAGATGAAGAACCTTCCAGGCAAAGGAAAGAGCAAAGAAAAAAAAACCTGGAGAAGGATGGAGCTTGGCCTCAAATTCTGGCATTGTGTACTTCCCTTCTGCCTTTAGTTAACAATATATTGTAATAAACGGCTGCAAACACTTTTTCAGGGTTATTTAAATTTTATGCCAGTGTTTGTAGAACCATATATTAACCCTCAATTTGGAAATTGAAAGTAACAAAAAAAGTGGTAACTAGTCACATATGGCTTTTAAAATTTAAGTTAATAAAGTAAAATAAAATAAGAAATCCGGTCTCTCAGTGGCACTAACCACATTCAAGTACTCAAGTAGCTATATATATATATATATATATATCCATATATATAACAAACTATTATTACAGATGCATTATGAAAATAGTTTGAAATGCTCTATTTACTATAGCATAATAGCAAAAGATGAGTTTCTGGAATTAATACCTAGCTTTGAATTGTAGCTTAAAATCTTTGCCAATAACCATATAGAATTGGTCAGGTGACTTCCCCTCTTTAAGGCAGGAAGCAGCTGACATGTATGAATTCAGTCAGTATACTGGATATGGTACTTAGGACTTAGAATCATGTCATTTAATCATATATATAAAGTTTTCAGAAGGAATCCAACCCTTTCTATGCATTCAAGTATTCATAATATTGACTGACTGTCTACTACCTGACAAATGACAGGAAATATTATAAGCAATGGACTTTAGTAATGAACCCCTGAGGCAAAAATCCCTACACTCACAGAGCTTATATTTTAGTGATGGATAAATAGTGAGTTCGTTATTGATAAATAATAGAGAAGAAAAATAAAGTAGGAAAGGGGAACTGACACACTGGGGGGATGTTGTGTGGAGCTGAAATAATAAAGAAAGCCTCTCTGAGAATATGGCATTGACAGAAAGATGTGAAGGAAGCAAAAGGAAGGTGATACCTGTATCAGAAGAAAGAGCAGGCACAGAGGCCCTGACATAAGAGCTGGTCAAGCAGGCTGAGAAACAGATCGGTGCAACCAAAGTAGAGTAAGAGGAGGATTAGCAGAGAAGAAGGAGCTAAAGATAAAGGAGTTTTGGGGGCCAGACTATTTAAGAATTTGTAGATCAAGGTAAGGAATTTGCATTCTAAGTACGTGTATGAAAAAAGTTTAACATTTTTCTTTTGCAAGATACCAAAAAGAAGGAACAAACTATTATTACAGATGCATTATAAAAATTGTTTGAAATGCCCTATTCACTAGAGCAATAATGGTAAAAGATAAGTTTCTGGAATTAATACCTAGCTTTTAATTGTACCTTAAAATCTTTCCAAAAACCATATAGAATTGGCCAGGTGACTTCCACTCTTTAAGGCAGGAAGCAGATGACATGTATGGAATTTAGTCAGTATACTGGATATGGTACTTAGGACTTAGAATCGTGTCATTTAATCATGACAATAGTCCCAGGAGGTAGTACTTTGCTTATTCTAATCTTACAGATAGAGAAAAGGAATCAGAGTGCGGTAAGTGACTTACCAGTCCATATAGCTAATACTGCCAACCTCATATACTTGATGTGAGATTTAGAGTAATTCATCTAAAGCACTTAGCAAGTATAGTGTTGCATAATGATTACTATTACTGTTATTATTCCATTATAATTGTCCATGCAGCAGGCTTGTCTCTGAAGCAGACACTGAAATATAAATACTCTCAAAGAAAAATCATTGTAGATGGAGGTCTGACATTTACTTCAGGTGAGGTTTTTTTTATATGGGCAAATAAAAGCACTATTTGAACAATCATTTCATAGAAAGATGTTTTGCTAGGTTTCTCATTAACTAATACAAGACTATATTCTCAGAACTATAGAAATACCAAGCAAGTGACAACTCAAGAATTCTATCAACCATCTCCCCCAGACTAAGGAAGAGTAAAACAAATGGGAAAATAAAACGATATCTATACCTTCTTATCTACCTTTAATGCCACAAGAATTTGACTATGCTTGAATTTT
Organism: Ursus maritimus; assembly: GCF_017311325.1. NCBI lineage: Eukaryota > Metazoa > Chordata > Mammalia > Carnivora > Ursidae > Ursus > Ursus maritimus. The sequence continues at coordinate 41,216,042 of NW_024426774.1, forward strand.
GGGGGAAAAAAAATGAATTGCCCACCTTAACACTAATGAGAGGAGCCTTTGTCAAGAGGACCATGGTACAGCACCAGATTTAATATCCATTAGTGTAAAAAAAAAAAAATCGCATTCTTATTTTTTGTAGCCCTATACTTAGCATAAGGTGTGAGGCATAAGAAGTGATTAATAGTTGCTCTCTCCTCTGAATTCAATTCATTGGCTGCCTGTATCATATGAAACAATAGGGAAACACATGTACCAGAATAAGATATCTTGATGTATCAAGTAAGACTTGTTACATTTCTTTTACAGAGGTATAGATAAAATCACAGTGACAGGATAAGTGAATGAAACAACATATAACAATATAAGGTGGGATATGTCAAACGGAAGCTGAGAGAAACTAACAATAGGTGCTCTAGGACAGTGAGTGACTCTCGCATCTCATTGCTGTGACATTCACACATATGCCACAGAGGGACAGCAACAGTAGACCCAATAGTCTACAGCAGCCTAGGATGAAGGCAGGGTTTTTGATGCCTCTGCTGTACCCTCAATTATTCCCTTTCTTGTGTTATTAAAGAAAGAGTTTTGGAATGAAAGTGACTGGGAGTGACATGATTACAGGTAGCATGACTATGGACTAAGGTGAGAAAGTGAGGTACCCAGGCTACAAAATTTAGGGAAGCACTCACTCCCATGTGCAGGTAACTTCATGACCCTGAGAGTGAGCACTTCCTGCAATTTTGCACCCTAGGAGCCTGGCTTGCCTCACATAGTTCAGGACCATGTGTTCTGGTTTGCTCAGTCTGGGTTTACAATCTATTTTTCTGGCTTAATTAATGTTAGTGCTTCTTTTCACTTACAAGGTTTTACTGATTTGGATTGATAAATTGTATGTTCATCATAGTTATAAGGATACTTTTAAATCCAGATTAAAGTAAATAACCGGAAAACATTAAGTCATACATTTTCCTTTCATAAGTTTCTTCTGTACAAATTCAGAACTGATTGAAACACATCCATGCTTTGAAATATCATAGTTGAAAACTGTTCTAGGCATGTAACAGAAGTGAAAGCCTCACTCTGGGCTAATACAGACTTGAAAACCTTTACAGAAAATATGAGCCCTAAAATGATATATAATATAAAATTTATATGTTAAAAAATAGAGTATATATACTTTCAGGTTGGAAAAATAATTGATAAATAAAGGGGGCCTGGGTGGTTCAGTTGGTTAAGCATCCAACTCATGATTTTGCCTCAGATCAAGATGTCAGGGGTCCCGATATAGTGCCACAGCTGGCTCCCTGCTTAGTGGGGAGTCTGCATGCAAATCTCCTTCTCTCCCCCTGCCACACCCCACCCCCATTCATGCATGCATGTGCACACTCTCTCTCTAAAAAAAAAAAAAAATACTTTGTTGCACAGGAATCCACTTATGCATGGGGTTATATAGGGCAAATATTTTATGTATGTCCATGGGATAATAACCATTTATGAAATTTGTTACTTAGATTTGGCCTGTGTTTTAACATATATCTGACAATAAACTAAATAAGGACATATTTATGCTAATATTTTAACAAAGAGCCTGCCTGATTATCAGGCACTTTTTACCTTTGACCTCTGACTCACCCATTTGGTTACAGGGTCTTCTATTGGGAAAGCCATTAAGTGATTCATGCATAAGCAATTAAATCAATAAATGTTATTGTCAATAGGAGTAAAAATATTTACTTCTGGGATTTCCCATCCATGGATCAATTCTTCAGACACATGGAAAGAGAAGTTTGCTTTGGTAACCTTATACTTCCATAGCTCTATGGGCCTTTGCTTTCTTCCATAAATCATAGAGCCTTGATTAGTGGTTGTATCAATCCCTGGGTGTAGTTCATTGGAGAGCACCATTATTAGTTGGTACAAGCAGCCAATACTAGTAGTTCTCAGATTAGAAGAAACCAGAGAGGGAGACAAACCATAAGAGACTCCTAGGAAACAAACTGAGGATTGCTGGAGGGGCAGGGGGGTGGAGGGATAAGGCAACTGGGTGATGGACATCGGGGAGGGTATGTGTTGTAATGAGCACTGGGTGTTATATAACACTGATGAATCACAGACCTGTACCCCTGAAACAAATAATATATGTTAACTAAATTTAAATAAATTTAAAAAAAGAAGAAGAAACGAAGCCAAGTATAGTCCCCAAAGTTGGTGCCTGGAAGCAGAGTGGGGGTCAGTGTTGACTGATCTTCATGACATGTTAGGCCCTATGCAGTGACTCCACGTCCAGTTCTGGCTTTGTGGACCTTCATGGCAATATCTAAACAGGGTCCTTGCTATCAACCTCTATCCCATACACACACTTACCACTCTATATCTATCAGCTTTGCCTTTTCTTATCTTAGTGCCTAAGGGGAAGCATCTAGATCTGTTGGCAAAATAACAGGTGTGACTGTGTGAACAGGAAAGAGAGAGTAGGACTTTATTATATAAGCTCACATATATGTTGTCATTACAGCTCTCTGGGGACAATGAGGAGATGCCCAGGCATGCACTAAGATGTTACTGTTTTTGAAGACAATAATTGGAGATTGTTCACAGGGATGTGCTTCTCTTATGTATATGATTTATAAGGGATCTGAGGTAAACTGTGTTTGATATGCAACTGAGACATCTATTTTATGTAATGAATACTGCTCACTACCAGCCACAGTGACAGAAATAATCCAATTAACGTTTCTAACAGAGAGAATTTTAAACAAGATAAAAAGCTAAGGCAGCAAACAGGAATACAGAAATGTATAGTACAGAGGTTTAGGTTTGTGGAGTCAGTTCAGAATTATGACTGGTATTCATTTCCTGTATGACTAAATTCAGGCCCTTGAATCCCTTTGAACGTGTATTCTCTCATCTGTAAAAGGAGGCAAAAATTATCTCACTGAAGTTCTCGATTACATGGGATACTGTTGGGACGCCGGGGTGGCTCAGTCGGTTAAACGGCTGCCTTCAGCACAGGTCGTGATCTCAGTGTCCTGGGATCGAGACCCACACTGGGCTTCCTGCTCAGCGGGGAGCTTGTTCTCTCTCGCCCTCTGCCTGCTGCTTTGCCTACTTGTGCTCTCTCTCTATCTCTCTGTCAAATAAATAAATAAAATATTTTTAAAAAAATAAAAAATGAATGGGAACTAGCCTAGTGCATTGAATATATTTCAATAAATGTTATCTATTATTATTATTAATAATCAGGTAAAAATGAAGAGGGAGAGATGTGAGACCCAGAGGAAGACTGGCATACTCCTGCAGATAGATCACTGTGTGTGATTAATCATCTTGTCTATCTCAGGGTAGTGCCAGTTTTGGATGAGAGGTGGACAGGGTTCCACATTACTTGGGAATACTGTATTACCCTGCCACTTGCTTTGCAATGAGTCTACTACAATTTTTCTGAAATGATTTCTGACTGTCAAACCACTTGGGAATGGATTGTATCCAGAATCAGGCCCAGAAATCAAAGTACCATCCCTGAACTATTTTTGCCACTCCACATTTCAAATATTTATCTAATGGGGCAATTGGCAGCAATTATCGGTAAGAAGCTTTTAGTTACAAGGTACCAGGTCCCTGACCATCTCCAAGGAATATACATAAAAGATCTGCCTAATTCTGCTTGTGCTTGTACCTTAGATATGTGACCTATTTTACTGAAGAAAGTGAAGTAAGGTCCATATGCACAATCCGTGGGCTTAATTCTTGGAGGAAACTCTGGCTGTTGTAATCTTCCCCATACATGTGTGCTTCCCTAGACTCTAAGAGTAAAGAGATATTTTTTAATCTGAAAGATATGTGAACTAGGTAAACATTTGTTGTTTGTGAATTTCAGTCACTTGAGTAACCCCACCTTCCCCGGCTGCCCCCAGTGCTACAACTATGATGAAATGAGGCACAATTCTTTGAAGGCCAAGATCTTTAATCAACAGTTAGGTATTCCTTTTTATGCTGCATTTTATGTGTAGTTATCATAAAATTTTGTATTTTACACTCCTCCCTCATCCAACTTTAAAAAAGGAGGAGTGCTGATTGGTTTGCTTGGTTATTTATATCATATTGTATCAGTGTCAGTGAAATTGACCATGAAAGTGTGCATTAAATGGCTGATCATAAAATAAAACATTCTTGGCATGTAGAACAATGACAAAATAACACTGTGTTGAGCTTATTTTAATTACAGTCGCCCCTCTCTGGCTGATGAACTGAACTGTTCTGAATGCTAGTGAGAAACTAGTAAAAACTATAAAAAGTCTGAATAAGGTGCTAAAGGTATCCGATTTAATTAATTCCAATCATCTGCCCACTTGTGTACAAGATCCTGAAATTTAAGCGCTTCGCATGGCCTTCATAGTGACAGCATAGAGTAGGTTTTGTGACTATTTTGGAAAAATTTCTAACAGAAGTGTTTAGATATGGAACATCGCAGTTTGGTATCAGTCACCAACCAGTGCCCAAGTAATAGAATTTAAAGTAGAGGTAGTAAGTAAGAACATTTGTATCAAAGAGAAAGTGTATACCTATATGATTTTAGTGGATGCTGTTTGTGTCCTGTCCCGATCCTCATTACTAGCCAGGTATGTACACCTACCCCAGCTGTCCTGAGTGTGAGATGGTAACTCATAATTGTCCCTTCTCTGAAGAATTGCCTCTGGACAAATGCCACTGAGACTAGTCCTGTCACCACTGGAATGTCCGCAGACCTCAGCCAAAGGTTGCTTACAAGAAAGTACAAAAGACCACATCTCTAGTCTCAAGATCAACTCTATGGAGAAAACACACACACACAACATTAGAAAATACACAAGGAGAGACGCCTGGGTGACTCAGTTGGTTACGGTCCTGGGATCGAGTCCTACATCAGGCTCCTTGCTCAGCAGGGAGCCTGCTTCTCATTCTGCCTGTTGCTCCCCCTGCAAGTGCTCTCTCTCTCTTTGACAGATAAATAATAAATAAAATCTTAAAAAAACACATATACACAAGGAAATTTTTAGAGGTGATGGGTATATTTAATACCTTGGTTGTGCTGATGGTATCAAGGGTGTATGCACAGGTCCAAACTCATCAAGATGTACACCTAAGTTATTAAGGAATTTTTGTATATTAATTATATCTCAATAAAGCTAATTTGTTAAGAAGAAAATCTCTAACTAAAAAATTAAAGTACTAACTCCATGGTGCATTTGGGTTTCAGAGTTTGCTCAAATACCCTATTCTTATTTACCATTTTCCCCCTGCCCTATCCTGCTTCCCTCCCACCCCTTCTTCTGAGAGCGCTAACCCCAATAAATCACTTGGGAATCATTTAAGTCTTAGGCTTTGCTTCTAAAAATTCTCACCTAAATCATAGTAGGCCTGGTAATTTTAAGAGAGGCTGAATCACCCAGGTCACACTATACTACCTTGTTACCTAAGTATTTTCTGTGGGGGGGAGGGGAATCTTCTTTATTATAAATACTATGGAGAAATTTGCCAGCATATGTGCATTTGTATGTGTGTGTGCATAAGTGTCTGTGTATGTGTGTGATACAAAATTCAAAATTATGGAAATACCTCAATTGCTACTTCAGCATATGCATAAATATAAAAAGCTATCATAACTGAGAATAGTTATACCCAAGTCTGATAATATGGTCATTACTCTCTCTTCCACTTTCTAAATTTGCTTTATTATTATATTTCCATTCAGCATTAAAAATAGAAAATAAGAGTACAATAAATAAAAGAAACAAAAATACAGAGGTGATTCCCTTTGTTTTCCTAATGTCTTGCTAAATGAAGTACCCCTATGATGGAGGGTGATGATATATGTTGAGATGGTTGCTATTACAGGCAAGAAGTGCCCCCTTGGGATGCAGAAAAAAGAAACAATAGAGAATTAGAAGAAATTTGGTTTGGGGGATGTGGACTGATTCTTGATTGAGCAAAACTTACTTTTCTTTTTGTTTTGTTTTTAGAGAAGGAGAAAGAGAGAGAGGGAGGGGGAGGGGATGAGGGCGAGAGAGAATCTTAGGCAGGCTCCATGCCCAGCACAGAGCCTGATGTCGGGATCAATCTCACAACCCTGAGATCACGACCTGAGCTGAAATCAAGAGTCAGACTCTTAACTGACTGAGCCACCCAGGCGCCCCAACTTACTTTTTTGAATAATTAAATCCTGTTCAACAGAGAAACCTCTACTGTATCTTCTTATCTAAATGCACACTGGGCAGGGATGGGGGAGCTGGCACCTGGGTGGCTCAGTCCATTGAGTGTCTGCCTTCGGTTCAGGTCATGATCTCATGGTCCTGGGATCAAGCCCTGCATCGGCTCCTTGTTCAGCAGGGAGTCTGCTTCTCTTTCTCTCCTTCTGCCCCTCCGCCCCGCTCATTCTCTCTCTCTCTCTCAAACAAATAAAATATTTTTAAAAATGAATGTACATTCGGTTTTTCAGATCCAATGGATAACATAGAGAACTTCCACGATAGACTGACTGTATGCATAAAACATAATCATTGTATTCCCTCTATGCAATGAGACCATCACCTCCATTGTCGATGCTTTCCTGAGTTATTGTCCAGTCTAGGAAATGAAAAGCCTAACATCCAGGCCCATGAAGAATTTTCTTCTTACCACAGGATGCTGTTTACCTGCTCACTGGCAATACCATTCACCCAAATCTAGGAGTTGATATTAGAAGTGTGGGTTGGCCATAAGGCTGCTCTACATTGTAATACATATTTTAAGGACATAAATGGACTATTTCTGTACTAATAGTAATCTAAGATATTAGCCTTTCAAAACTGCACATGGACTTTATGAAGCCTCATATCATCTACATTGATATCACTGAAACACTAAAATCATCTCCTACGGTAATATGAAAAAGATAATCAGCGTACAACAATCTGTTAAGTGAGAACATTTTTTAAAGTAAGAGATGCACTGGCTACTGATTTTAAAAATGCTTATGTAATTTAAGTGAAACATTTTTCAAAATTAAAAGAATAAAGGATAAAGTGCAATCTTTCTGTACTTTATATCATTTAATAAGACCAGACTAGAAGAGCCAAGGTCTCATCTTTTTTGTTATAATAATTCTGATACTCCAATTCTCATCCATGCTATGATTATAAGGTATGTCAAATTTATTTTTAATTATAAAATTTTGGTAGCTTTTACTATCCCTAGAATAATTGCTGAAAACAGTTCATAACACTCCCCCTCCCCAGGTATACACATGCACACATGCACTTACATCTGGAAGTCACCACCAAGATGCATCACCTGCATTCCGGCAACAATGCATGAGCAGCAGTCACCAGAGAACACTGACTATATTCTGCCTGTCCAGCTCAACTTTGGCCACCCTTAATTCTACTTGGTCGACTCTCAGTGTTGCCACTGACAGTCATGAGAATTTATTACTTAGGGTGGGCCAGAGAATTGCTGGATCCTGTTCAAACTCAGGGAGAATCTTCAGCCATAGATTCTATCATCTGATCCCAGAACCTGCTGTCATAAAGACTCACTTGAACTGTAAGTCTCTCATAAAAACTGTTGTTGTTTTTTTGTGAGCGGAAGAATCCATCTTCATTCCAAGAGTCTGAAGCAGGAATAAACACCAAAACACAAAATCCATCCATTGGAAAATCCCAGCAATAACTGAGAGAAGGAGGGATGATATTTTTACTGGGCTCCTGGCCTATCAAAATTCAATCAATTCAAGAAAATATAAGTCATGGGTCTTATTGCCTGGAGGTATTTTAGTTACTCCACTAATTTAAACTGTGCTCTGTGGCATGTCACAGCATTCATTCATTCATTCATTCATTCATTCATTCATTCATTCATTTTTCAATCTTCACCCTCCTCAAGATAGCTTAAACTGACATTCATTCTATGACTGGCTCTCAATATTGTCCCTGGCCAAATTGTACAATTGGTAAAAGTTGGCTTTGGTATTCTCACCAAGTCCCATGTTTGCTACCTTCCATTCACCCTTATTATATCTAGTTCCTACAAAAACTAATCTCATTTGTTGATATTTAAATTATTAAAATTATTTAAATAATATCTAGAATAATTAATTTAAATTTGGGGGGGTGACTCATATCCTGGCATTTTGCTAGGCTCAGGAGTAGAAAAATTCAATGATATTATCTCTTTTTTCAAGGCCCTTATGGTTAACTGGGGAAAGTGGACAATGAATAAATAAACAACCAGACAGCCTCATATTCATTACTATGCTCAGTATAAGAAAAGGGTATTATGGATGCAAAATGGAAAGGCATGAAGATGCAGAAAAGCTTTCTATCAATAGGATGGTTTGGAAGAATAAGTAGAACCTTTCAAAGAAACAAGAGGTAGAAGTTGATTGTAGGTACAGACAACACTATATTCAAAAATGCAGATGTGTAAAATATCACCAGAGAGGCATAGCTGTGCATGCATTGGGAGGCAGGGGGGAGGGTGGGGCAACTGAGTAGCTGGCAGGATTTTTAGATGAGCGAAATAAATAAAAATTTTATGTGCTAACCAAAAAGGTTTGATTTTTTTGAAAGTTACTGAGGACCACAGAAAATTTTAAGAGTATATCAACATGATCATATTTGACAATATGAGATCTTATCTAAAAACTAAAGTGATAGCTTGATAAGGTTTAACATTTCCTGGCAATATATGCAATTAACCAAAGACAGGAAATGTCCTTGGTGACCTAATCAAAGGCACAATTTTGTTGAACACATTTTCATATTAGGTCTGCAGGATTCAATTTATTAATCTTTGCACAATAATGTTTTCAACTAAGAAAGGAGAGGTGAATAGTTTTCTAATAAGACTTCAATATACCCATTCAACTCTTCAACTACTTTGTAGTGTTTCTACCCTTGAGATTATCCCCAGGAGATTAAGTTGCCTTTCAGCTCCTGAAATAAGGAAGAAAGGTGTCAGAGGCCACTCTCAGGGGAGAAGGGTATTGTCAAGATGCTATCTAGGTTGATGCACTGTAGAATGAGCACACAGAATAATATTAAAACTCCAGAAGCACACACTTTATTTTTCATCCTCTGGGCTACTTAGAAATTCTGTTTTGGTCTAAAGTCATGTTTGAAAACACACTTCACCAATGTTAATAAATCCAATGGTCCAAAGTTCCAAGTTTGTTTGAATTTACACTATCTGTAGACTTTTTCTGTCTTTTTCCTTATAAATCCCTGCCAACTTACTTTTCTCTAAACCTCTGTGTGTGTGTGTGTGTGCATGTGTGTGTGTGTATTACTGTGATCTGAATCTTTCAGTGACTTCACAGTGTAGTCTGAAAATCTAACCTCCATACTCTGCCTCTATATTTGCAGTGCCCCATCCCATGATTATTTGTAAATACTATGTTAAATTCCAATAGGCCCTCAAATAACATTTTTAAGAATGAGCCAGGAGGCAGAAAATAGTATTCATGCATGTAAAAACTGTAAAATTCTGAAAGTATAGAAAATTGCTCAGGCTTGCTCTTTTCTTCATCATTTGGCTATTTTCTCACAGTGAGAACCCTCAGAATGCTTTAAATAAGTCAGACCTGTGTTATTGGCTTTAAATAGAGCCAAAGTCCAGAACTTGAGTACAAATTAGAATAATCTGGGGAGATTTTTCAAAAACACTGGTACTTGAGAGCCACCCTCAGAGTTACTGGTCTAGGATGCAGACCATTATCAGTATTATTTAACAGTTCTGTGGGTGATTCTGTTACACTGAAGGTTGAAACCCACTGAAGTAGAGAATGCAAGGGTCAGTGGTAAGTGGATAGCTGTGAGTTCTGTACCCTTTTCCAAAGTTAGTCTCGGTTAGATTCAAAGACAAGTGACTGATGAGAGAAAATTACCAATTAATTACATAAGGATTGATGATGTGTTTTAGTTCAAAAATACCTATAGAGTACTTAATATGTGTGCCAGTGACTAAATCTTCAGTGTATAGTTCTAAGACAGGAACTCTGTTCTTGAGGAGCATACAATGAATGTCATGGTTATTAACAATCTGGTATTCTAAAGATAAAAAGTGATTACTATATTTCGCTTTATGTAAATTATTTTTCAATTAAAATTATCAAGTTTTAAGAAATAAATCTAATGAAAGTTGTAAAAAATTTTGTACAGAAATATGTAAAACATGGGGCGCCTGGGTGGTGCAGTCGTTAAACGTCTGCCTACGGCTCAGGACGTGATCCCAGCGTTCTGGGATCGAGCCTCACATCAGGCTTCTCTGCTAGAAGCCTGCTTCTTCCTCTCCCACTCCCCCTGCTTGTGTTCCCTCTCTCGCTGGCTGTCTCTGTCTCTGTCAAATAAATAAATAAAATCTTAAAAAAAAAAAAGAAAAAAGAAATATGTAAAACAGTAATTAAGCCTGAGTTCCATCACTGGTATGGCAAATAAAGTTGCCTGTAAGCCGACTCTCCCACACATATAAACTTAAACTCTATATAAAATTTAAAAACCAGTGTGTAAGGAATCTAGAGAATAAGGAATTGCAGGCATGTTTGGAGAGGAGTTGACTCTTGTTAAGAAGGGGCTAGTACAGTTAAATTCCTTGTCCTTGTAGCACTGGTCTAAGGATAGCATGGAGTTAATTACGATGTGGGGTGGCTGAAACGCTAATAGAAACATATTATCTTTCTAGCCTGGGGAAGATAGAGCCTAGGGAACCCACAGCTGCTAAAAGGTGAGGGGAATTCCAGAAAAAAGAGAGGTCTGGATTCTGTGTGAAATCTCTGCCTAAGCCTCTCGCACGCCTACATGGAATTATTGTGTCCACAGCACACTGGACATCAAAAAGAACCAAACTGACTGAAGTGGACACTGACCTCCAGTAAGGAAGAGTTTGCTGTTTCAGGCTGTGTTAACTGTATGCTAACAAAACCAAAGGCATCATTTAGAGAAATGTAAGGGGATCCAGAGACCATACAGCCTATCACTCACAGGTTCACACATTCTAGTTTGCAATCCAAAGATACTCGACATAATAGAAACAGGGAAATATTACCCCTTCTCATAAAGAAAAAGGAGGCTAACCCTAAGATGATCCAGATGTTGGAATTGTCAGTCCTAAACTTTAAAGCAATGACGTAAAGAAATTAGAATAACCAGGCAGAATATTTCAGCAGATAGTTTATGTATACAATATACACATATGTAATATTAGATATTAGGTATTATAAACACACACACATATATAACAAAATGGAAATGTGAGAATGATGAAAATTAAAATTTAAAAAATTCTCAAAATAACCTTTATGAAAAAAATAAAACAGAGGAAAAAAGTTAATGCATCCTCAGGAAGTGAATAGTTTTATATTTCTGCATGGTTCAGGCTTTTTGCGGAAATTTTTGGGAGATGCATTAACGGACAAGATTTAGAACTTCAGAGATGATTCAAATACTAAGAGACTATCCAAAAATTATGAGTTTACATTTCAAAGAGGAATGAGAACAGAAACCATGAAGATATTTCAAGGGCTGTAAACTAGGGTGGCTTATTTTATCCTCCTCACCTACCAGATATTTATTTACATTTCAAAAGGTAAGAAACCAGGATTGTTCCCCTTCTGTTTTAAAGGGAAAATGGGGGAGATTAAGCTTCTGTCAACCAGAGGTGAAAAGGGACTATATATATTCCTAGATTCATATTCCCTTACTATAGTATGAGCCCCATGCATGGATGTTGCCCATCTGGCCTTCATCACATCTCCTCAGAAGGGAGAGACTGAGCAAGGCGAAGCAATGTGGTTATTGCTGCATTGCTATATGTAACTGATAGCACTAGACAGAATTAGAGAGAACTGATAGAACTGATAGAACTAATAATCAACCTGTACCTGCCCCCAGAAACCTCATGTCTACTTTCAGGACAGTACAAATATTTATAGATATTAAAAGCTTATTCTTAACATGAAGAAAGGTAAATACAGATTATCCAATGTGAATAACAAAAAGAGACTTAAAAAATAAGAGAGCATCAGGAACATGTAGGAAAATATTAAGGAATTCCGGAAAGAGAAATGGGGAGAAAGATGGAGAGGCAGACAAACATCAGAGAGAGACAGACAGATGAAAACAGAGAGAGTGATTAAAAAAAAAAAAAAATCAAAGAAATAATTACCAAAATTTTTCCAAATTTCATGAAATACATATATTTGCCAGTTAATGCAGCTCAGCAAACCCCAAGAGGATAAATATGAATAAAGTCATGCCTTAGGATTTCAAAGTCAAACAATTTAGAAGCAAACAGAGAGAGAATATTGTGACTGTTAGCCAAAGAAAAATAACATATAAAAAATGGGGTACTATTACATTAGAAATAATTGAGTCCAGAAGACAATGAGATAGCATCCTTCAAGTGATGAAAAAAAATCATGAAATCAGAATTCTATATTTGGTGAAAATACGCTTCAAGAATAAAGGTAAAGATTTTCAGATCAAACCAAAAGAATTCATCACCTCTGACCTGCCACTGTAAGAAATGTCAAAGGAAGTTCATCAGGCTCAAAAAAAAAAAAAAAAAAAAAAAAAAAAAAAAAAAAAAAAAAAAAAAAAAAAAAAAAAAATTGATAGTACAGAAAAACTTGTACTTTCAAGTAGGAATGTAAATATTGAAAATGGTTTATAGTAGGATACATAAAAAAATACCTTGTGATTAATTTCTTTAAAATATGAATGATTATTAATAACAAAACATATAACGTCATCTTGATACATCTGTATTATATGCAGATGCAATGCATCTGATGATTTTAGTAAAAAGGATGGCCAATGGGGGAGATAAATGAATCCATACGGCTGTAGATTTCTACGTATTCTGTACAGTGGTACAATATTACCCTTAAACACACTATAAAAAGTTACAGTTGCAAGTTGTAATACTCAGAGTAAGCATTAAAAAATAAAGATAAAACGATTAAAAATTGAAATGGAATTGGAAAATAGGCAAATAACCCAAAAGATGGTAAGAGAGAAAAGATATACAAAATAAATAAGAGAAAATAAAGCAAATTATAAAATTATATACCTAATTCTAACTATATCCATAATTGCATTAAATGTTAATGGACTAAACTTTCCAATAAAAGGTGCACATAATCAGAATGAACAAAAAAGCAAAAACTAAATAGGATGCTACCTTCAAGAAATGCACTTTTTATACAAAGATACAGACGGAAATGGGCTGAACTGACAGGAAACATACTTCATTCAAACAGTAAGTATAAAAGCCCACAGAGGACTTATTAATATCAGGTAAGATAAATTTCAAGACAAAGAACATCATCAGAGATAAACAGGGAAATTTCATAATGATAAAGTGATGTCTTCAATAGAGAGACACAATGATCATAAATATGTATTTGCCTCATAACACAGGCACAAAACACATGAAGAAAAAATAGAATTAAAGAGCAACAAAAACAATTAAAAAGTCACAGTAAGACATTTTTAACATTCTCTCCATAAATGATAAAATTAGACGTAAAGCAATGGATGAACTAGAACAACACTATCAAATACCTTGACCAAACTGATATTTAGAAAGCAACTGGGAGTGAAGTTTCATTTCTTATGAACACAGCTCACCAAGACAGATTTTAGGTTCTGGGAATTAAAAAAAAAAAAAAAAAAAAGTCTCATTAAGTTTAATACAATTAAAATCATAAAGTGAATGTTACCAAACATAACAGAAATAAATGAGGAATCTATAACAATAACACAGATAATCCAAAATATTTGGAAATTAAACAACACACTTCTAAAGAATTCATAGATGAAAGAATATTTTTTTTGATGGAAGATATTTTAACTAAAGAAAAATTCAAATATAGCCTTTCAAAATCTGTGAGGTATAGCTAAAACACTGGTAAATAAAACACAGATTTTACTGCTCGCTAGAAAGGAAAATGGATTCAATTTCAATGAGCTAAAGTTCTACTTAAGAAGCTGAAAAAAGAGAAGCATAGTTAATGCAAGGTAAGTGGAAGAATAATAAAGAGCAGTAATTGAGGAAGTCCAAAACAAAGAAGACAGGAAAAAAAGACAGAAGTTGTTTTTTTTTAAATAGATCAACACAATAAACTCCTACCCAGAATGGCAAAGAAGAGAGTACAAAAATCACCAGTATCAAGAATGAGTTATTATTTGCACTACATACCTAAAAATGCCACTTTTCTGCACAGCTTCTCTCCAGAGAAGTGTCCCACTATCTACCTAGGTGAATATTTTAAGGCTGAAAATAACTGTATCTCCTAAGTTATTTGTGCCTTTTAATTCCCTTTTCTTCATCTTCGTGCTGAATCAAATGTCAAATGATATGTAAAGCCTGTCAATATGTATATTGTATGGTGGTTTCCTTTGGTCTTGAGTAGTCTTGCAAAAACAAAGCACTGTCTCCATTAAGTGGCTCTGGGACCCAATTGCTAAATTGATTTTTCTTATAAGGAGGAATGCTGGGAATATGGCTTCTGACCAAACCAAGGGAACCAGAAGAGGTCTCATTGTGGAGGGCCCACTCCATGTACAGAAAGAGTTACACAGTGGTTCTTCATCAGACTCACGTGCTGCTTTTATAATTTGCCTCTTTCTGACATGCATACTATAAGTCAGAATTTCTGGAGAATATAGCTGGATACTGGCATATTTAAAAAAGCATTCCAAATAATTTTGTTGTTCACCCCTAGCTATTAAAAGCTCAAAAAATAAGATTAAGAGGATCATGGGAAAGTATACAAACAGAAAAAATTAAAGAGCTGAGAATTAATTATTATTTTCTGAGGACAAACTTGCAAGTGCAACTCCCTGTTCATAAACAGGAAACTAAGCTAGCTATCCACAAGAAGTTATAGCTATAGTTTGCTCTCACATGGATTAAATATGAATATTTCAGAAGAATGTAAAATTAGTATTAAAATAATAGAAGTCATTAGATATTAATTTCTTATTTGATGATGTTTGAAAAGCCATGTAGGTGGTTCTGCATATGTTTATCAGACTCTTCTTTGAAAACTAACAGAAAAGGAAACTGCCATTTGGAATGCATAGGAGGTGTCTCTCTAGAATGAAGAAGAGGGGGATAAAGAGAGGAGAAAGATAACATATTTACTGTCAATGAAACGATATATGTTTTCCAAAACAATACTAGAAACTCAAGAATGATAGAGGATATATGAAATTTGGATCAAAGTAAACTCAATAAAGAATTTCTAGACTCTTCTAAGATTCAGTGCATGAAATGGAGTTCTAGGAATCAAGAGTCCAATACAGAAGCAAGAGTAATTTAAGATCTTCCTATGGAACTGAGGAGCACGACTAAATTATCAAGAGAACCCTCAAGACCTACATGTACCAACATAATGCATGATTGTTGCATTATACAGTATGTATCATTAATTAACTAAGTTCTTATTATAAAAATATGGAAAATGACCTTGTCTGATTCTTTTGTCAGATCTGTCTCCGGTGATGGGAAATCTAAACAATGAGACAAATTACCTAAGGGAAGACAAGAGCTTTTAAAAATATGAGATGATTAAATTACTCACAAACAGTGGGTCTGCTATAATAGTCCTATTATTGTCATTTCCTTTGTCCATAACCCCCACTACCAGTATCTGAAGAGAGGGTTCAGGGTTGTAGAGATGGGCCAGTATACTTGTTCATGAAGCCATTTCATGCTTTGTCTTCGATGCAGCTGTACTGTCAAAAGACAGCTAGTGACTTTTACAAGATATCTCTTCCTAATATCATACCTGAAACACTGTTTTCTGCCCAAATAAATACATGTTTTGAAAGGCATGGTCTAAAGGTTTTACATGTTTGTGCCTCTCACAGCCATTGCCATATTAAACATGTGGTAAAGTCTCAGATATGATAAATAGATTTCATTATGTATTTGATCACGAATTATTGATATCAACTAACTAAAACCCTCTGTTACATACGAAACTGAGGTATGTTCTGACTACTGTGGAATTATATCGGCTCTCGCAAGAGATGATAGAGAGGCTGCTCACATTTAGAAAAGTTACACATTTTCCAATCCCAGAGAGTATTTTTTCATGTACATAAGAAATTATCAACTTAAAATTTTATTTTGTGGCTTAAAAATACTACAGTGAACATTCAGTGACATATTTGTTATTCTCTTGAATTTTCAGGAGAAATAGAAGGTTTCTGCCATTTACCACCAACTAGATGTCAATTAATGCAAGGCAAAGCCATAAAATCGGGCAGAAAATTATGCAAATGCAATAGCACTTATGGACGGTTATATTTAAAAAGCACTTTGTCTTCCAATTTCTGGTGGATGTTGGCTATTTTTTTAAAGATTTTATTTATTTATTTATATGAGAGAGAGAGAGCAAGTGAGCCAACAAACACGGTGGGATGTGTTGGCGGGGGAGGAACAGAGGGACAGGGACAAGCAGACTCCATGCTGAGCGTGGAGCCCGAGGCAGCAGTATATTTCACCACCCTGGGATCATGAACTGAGCCAAAATCAAGACAAAATCAAGAGCTGGATGCTTAATGGACTGAGCCACCCAGGTGCCCCTGGATGTTGGCTATTTTTGACCATTTATCATCCATTCCCATTTTTGCTTAATCGTAATAATTTAGTATTCCTTTGGGAATTTATATCTCCCTCACTATGACTGCATGCCTAAGTCATTCCCTGGGAAGGATGGTAGTTAACCTCAGTAACCACTTTATTGTGACCTACCCATGGGTATAGTGTTTTGAAAAGACAAACCCCTCTGCTATTCAGAAATGGTTCCTGGAAAAAAGAAAGCATATAAATATGTAACTCCCAGAAGTTGCTGGCAGACAACTCTCGGTGATCTAGCCAGCCTTCTGATAAAGCAACCACCATGGAAGTCATAGAAAAGAACCAGAAGAAAGAGGGAGGGAGGGAGAGAGAAAGAGGGGTGGGTAAAGAGGGAAGGAAAAGGAGGAAGGGAGGGAAGAGAGAGAAATGATAACATTTTGAACGTTGCCTCCCTCTGCATCAAATGATTGCCACAACTAGACTTTTTCAGTTACAAAAACCAACATCATCACCTGAGCCAGTCTGAGAAGTTTTCTATTATTTATATCCAAAAGATCCCTCACTTATACACCTTAAACTGTGCTAACAGCATCTTTTGTTTTGCCTTTGTTAAGTTTTGTTTTAGTCATTGCAGGAAAGAGTTAGAAGAACTTTTCAATAGCGGTCCACAGTGAATGTTCCAAAACCACTAGTGTACATACACTACAGTCTGCACTCACCTGAGCCAGCACCAAATAAGACTTCAATTCTCTCAAGCCCAGAATTATGGTCTGAAAGCCTGGGCATCAGACAGACTCATTAATTTTTATGGCTTTTTCCTTTTACCCTGGTCTCACATAACCACTGGCTTAGGTGATTGCTTTTGGGCAGAGAAAACTGATTTGCAATCCATGATCCCAGCAGGGAAAGAGAAAGTTCACTCTCTGGTTAGTTAAGTCTTGAGCAGGGCAGGTGTTTTTATTAAATCATGAGAGGGTCTGAGTAGGATATTCCAGCCCCCACTGAAGCTAAGCTGACAGGATAAAATACACTTTATTAGTTCAGTTAGTGCATTGCTTATACAGTGATCTAATGCCCATACATACTTGCTATAAAGCTTTCTTAGCAACAGAGAAGGATTTTAATTAGAGAAACCATAACCTCTTTCCATTTATTAATTTTCCCCTTAGGTTTGCCTTTTAAAAAATGTATGGATAATTAAAACCTGACAAGAAATAGCATTGCTTTCTAAAGTCTTGTTTTAAGAAAAATATTGACTTTTCCCTCCCACTGTCAAGAAAATAGAAAAGATATAAATGTATGGGTGATGAATACCAACAAAATGTTCATTGGTTTGGATTCCAACCTGGGACTGGGCTGAGGGAGTGCTATCAGAGTATGGTAGAAAATCCACGACTTAGGCATCAATGCAGAAGCCCCGTGGTTATTGTGGAGGACTTGCAACCTAGTCTGGTGAGAGAGTATGCTTTGGAATGAAGTATTTCTGTACCAATGGTGGCTGCTATTGGTGTTATTACCAAACTGTTTACTTAATGTCTATTCTCATATTATCTATTTCTCTTTTATTGTAATTTGTTTTACTTTTCATGATATATATTCTAAATGGAATCACAGAATCAAAGTATTTGAAATTTTTGTTAGGTCATACTTGAATTTTTAGCTCTTCAGAATGGAAAAAATGTGGGAAAAGTTTCAGGATCTCATTTAGCATGAGAATAGTGATCAAAAAGAGGAGACTCCTATGCCTTCAATTACTTTATCGGACTCCCTTATCTGGCCTTTCATAGTGATAAGCAGGGCCATGAACAGCATCACGCACCTATGTCTGCATGTTTTAAATCTTAGTAGAAGGAACAAAGAACTGATGTAAAATGGACAAGTTAGCAAATTAACAAATACACACATTTAACATAGTTAAATAAGACTACTGACCTCTACACTTTCCTCAAATATAAAGCTGTTTTTGTATAGTACTATTTATGCAGTTCAAATAAAGGATTTAAATGATTTGGGAACAACCTTTATGTAAAAGTTATGAAGAATGGTAATGATCTAATACATCAAGCTTTGTCAAATCTATTTATTAGTATTAGAATAAGAACTAAAGTGATAACAAAAAGTAAAAGGCTAGAAGTAATTAAAGAGATGAGGAACGTTTTGATGTATCTGACTTTCTAGGTTAGAGTCAAAGTATAATAACTGACTTTGAAATTTCACTTATGGTGAGAAAACCAAACTGTTTTAAGGGTTAATACTTTTTTTTGTGAACTTTTAATTAAATCAACAAAATTTTAATTTGAATCTAAATCTTAGTTTGTAAAGTTTATAAGGTGATGATATCCCAGATACTTCTAAAAAAAGCAATATATCTATATTTAATTTTGTGCATCAGTACTTTTACAAGATACACCAGACCAGGAAGTGAAAATACTTCCTGGAGATACACTGATGATAAAAAACGATCTGTCAAAACAGTTTTGTAGGTACGACAGGAAAAAAACCCAAACACTGGCAATTCAAGAAGTATGTAATAATCCATAGTTAAAGAGGAAACAGAGATACATGATATGTTGTTCATTTCTAATCCTTGGGAACCATGGAAGAGAAGCTGGAAAATGGACACAGGGGAAAAAAAAGTAAAACAAACAAACAAACAACAACAACAAAAACCAGTGATTCTTCAGAAAAATATTTTTAAAAGTTCAAGATGATAAAAAATAATTTTATGTACTGTTCTACACCTAAAAAATTAAAATACATAAAAACACAAAAGTCAAATTACTTAATAATTTCAATACGAACTTCAATCAGATAAATACTTTCAGTTCTTTTAAGAACTGGATAATTTGATAAAAGTAACTGCAGAGAACAAAAACATTGGAGATTTATGTATCTTGATGTTCAACAGCCTTATCATTTTGTATAATGTCTTCTTTTAAATTAGAAAAGAAAAGGCTTAGAAACAAAGAGAGAAGGAATGGTGATGGATGTTATCTCTGCTTACTCCTCAGTAGAAAAGCATAATCTCACTGTTCTTTATATCATTTATCCCTTTATATTATTTTCCTTCACCACTCTGCTCATACGCTTTTTTTATATACAGTTCCAGAGAGGAAAGACAATACCATTTTCTCTTAAAGTAATTGTTCCTGTCCCCCTACGCAATCCCTCACTCCATGACACAAAAGAAACTATCAATAGTGGCAGTCTTCAACCTCTAAGAGGGCCTTTGACATTTTACTACTCAGTTAGCCTGCCTTAACCAGTGTGTTCCTGAATGCATGGTATGCTAGGAGCATTCCAGCAAAAAAGGCTGGAAACAGCCAGAGCAGGATTCGGGCTGGAGAAAACTAATTTTGCAGCCCAAAGTTTTGGTGCCAATTGTCAGGAGCCTTAGCAGCTGAGCCTGCTCCTGCTTGAAGTAGTTACCCAAGGGTTATGACTGAAGCACTCATAAATACTTTCTATGTGTAAAATGCATCTTCAAGTTCATTTCCTCCCCTACTGGTGTTTAATCCACCCTTTATTTTCTACCAGAGAAAGTATATTATCTTACACATAAATTAATGAGAATGGAGTTATTACAGAAAAGATCTTAAATATATACTAAATTCACCCTAAAAAAAATGTTCTTTATTATTCAGTGTTCCATTACTGATGACTTAAACTGCTGTGGCTATATTTATAAAAAGAGATTTATAGTATGATGGACTGAATTATGTTCTCAGCCATTCACTCCTGCTTCATAAATGGATTATACAGTTTCACTTTCTGCCATAACCACAGTAATTTCACATTTTTGATGTTGGATTCATCATGTGACTTGCTTTAGACAATGGGATGTTATCAGATGTAACACAAGCATTAACTAGAATTATGCTTACGAGATTAAGGTTGGTTTCTTACCCCTCTGCCACTGCCATAAGGAAAACATGTCTCAGCTTTCCAATCACACCTGGAAGTATGTGCTTCACCCTGAGAAAAGCTGGTAAGCTAAGCCCAGCTCAAATCAGCAGACCGCCAACTGACTCATAGACAGATGAAAAATAAATGCTATCACTGAATACCACTTAGAAGTTTTGGTTGTTTGTTATGCAGCATTATTTCAGCACTAGCTGGTTGGAAGCCATAGGGTATTAGATACTGACAGGATTATTTGAGGGGCCAAAGAAGCTGACTCTAGACCAGACCTTTAGAAATGACTACAAAAACAATTAGCTGGCCCACACAGAAGCTTTCCTCTCTGATACAATTGTCGAGTTGCTATAGGAACCAGTGATTCATATATCACTTGAATTGTCCTACATAACATGTGTGGGAGCTGTTGGCTAATACAATACTTACTCATGACCGGGAAAAGCAATAATATACTAGCAAGCCTTACTTACTCAAAGACTAAAAGCAATTAAGTAGGCAAATACATAAACACCCTGTCATTTGGGCATGTCAGGAGCCACTAGGGACTGCTGAAACCTGCCACTAATCTATATAAAAATACAGAAATATATCCCTAGATAGAAAAAGAATATCCAAATGCCACATGAGTATTAATTAGTCTTTTTCTCACTCATCTTTTTCCACTCCCCCACCCCCACCCAAGAGAGCAGAAAAACAAAAACTAAAACATAGAGGAAAAAAGGGGTAATGGGTGGCTCAGTTGGTTAAGTGTCTGACTCTTGATTTTGGCTTAGGTCATGATCTCAGAGTCATGAGCTCCAGCTCCATGTGGGGCTCTGCACTGGACAAGGTGCCTGCTTAAGTTTCTCTCTCTCCTATGGGGTGCCTGGGTGGTTCAGTTGGTTAAGTGTCTGACTCCTGATTTCAGCTCAGGTCATGATGTCAAAGTCCTGAGATCAAGTCCGGTGTCAGACTCTGCGCTGAGAGTGGAGACTGCCTAAGATTCTCTCTCTCCCTCTGACCCTCCCCCAGCTCACACACATGCACATGCTCTCTCTCTCAAAAAAAATAAGATTCTCTCTTTCCCTCTCCCTTCCCCTTCTCTCTCATGCTCTCTTAAAAAAGATAAAAAGTAGCTATGAGGAAAGAATGCAGCTTTCATGCTCATGGGATGCTGGGGAATTATACCTTAAAGTTTTAAATAGACATCAACAGCTGCTTTCATTGGCTTAACCCATCTAACATAATTTGGTAATATCAGTAGCACACAAACTATAGTAGGGACTGAGCCTGTATTCTGGACTCAGGGGTGCTGATTTCTGGGTGGGTAAACAGTGATCTATAGTACTGACTTGATCTGATACAATTTCATGGGAGATTTGAAGAATCACCACACTCCTAAGTTTTTCATTGCCATAGTCCTATAGAGACATTGTTATTATAAAATATGAATACATTTAAGTCATTTGCAGTTTGATTTAAGGCAATTTTACAATGTTCATAAAAACATACCATGATCACCCATAACCTCAGTCTAATTATGAGAAAAAAACATCAGAAAAATCCCATTAATCTGATGGGTACAAGTACCTGTAAGTCTCCACAAATACCTGTAATTCTCAAAAATTTCAATATCATCAAAAACGAGCAAAGTCTAAGAAACTGTCATAGCCAAATGGAGCCTAAGGGGATAGGAAATCAAGGCAACGTGGTATCCTCAATGGGATCTTGGAATAGAAAAAAATATTTTATATCGCAAAACCTAAAGAAATATAAATAAAGGATGGAATTTAGTTAATAACGATGTATAATATTGATTCATTAATTGTGACAAATATACCATACTAATGTAAGATGTGAACAGAGAAAACCTGCTGTGCTATATATAAGAACTCTGTTTTATCTTCACAATTTTTTTCATAAATCTAAAAATATCCTAAAATGTAAAAGTTTATTATAAAAATAAAATAACAAAAAAGAATTCTGTCAGGAAGTCAAGCAGTAAAATACAAATGCCTTTCAATACAAAGGAAGTTTCCTATATAAAAATGTTACATGCATTACAAACTTTCATTCTGAAGAAAGGGCTTGAAAGTCACATAATTCAAATTTAATATTCAGAATCTCAACCTAAGCTCACCAACTACAGGGAAAAACTGAAAGTATCCTTTCTACTGGGGGCAGGGACTACATATTTAAGCATAAATTCTAGCAACAAAATAGTTTTAAAGAACTACCCTCACCTTAATTCTTATGTGTGAGAGGGGGAAAATCCAAAAGCTATTAAGTTTCTATATGAAGACCAACAGGTGAAAAACTAGAAGAGCTGTGATAGCAAATGTGAAAATCTGACCATAATTACATCTTAAGTATTTTTTGCTACTGAATTCCTATACCTTCAATCTTTTTCCTGAGATATGACATTGCTTGCAGGTAGAAATAAATTAAAAGAAAATACTTAAATGTCCCTTCTAAGAGTTTCAAAAATAATAGAAAGAATGCCTTTCTGTGTACTGGGGGATAAAAGAAAGAAAACATGGTCAGATTGAAGATTTTTTCTTGCTTATTTTGACATTCTTGAAAAATACACATTAGAATTAAGATCTTGCTTTTGAAAGTGTGGCCCAAGGACAGACAAAAAGCTTGCTATAAATGTGAAATCTCACACCTCTCCCAGAACTACTGAACAAATTACTCATTTTAACAAAACCCCCAAGTGATTTGCATGCTCATTAAAATTTGCAAAACACTTAACTTATCTACTTAATAAGCACTTCATGGCAAGGACCTAACACACACACACACACACACACACACACACACAACAAACATTTTTCTCCATTCATTTATTTTACAAAGCAGAAACTGATGAATTCTCATATCCGTATTTTCAAAAAGCTACAAGATTAATGAAGTCAGGACTAAAAAGAAGAGATGGAATGGTGTCATTTCTGTCATTTATCTGTGTGGCATTGGGATGCTGATTCTGTATTCTAAGCCTCATTTACTTCATCTGTAAATTGGGGAAAGTACCATCAACCCTAACTGCTTCACAGGAGTTTGTATGAGAATAACAACTTGTAATTCATGTGTCCATTTTGTAGTTCATAAAGTACTATAACCATTTAAATTTTGTCAGGATGATTACTGTTAGCATCATATGATGAAGAGAAAGGTCACAGTTGTAAATACATCTCAGACCACAAGGCCAACAATAGACAGGCTAGGTTCATTTGTTGCTATGGTAATACATATCAGGTAGATGAATTTGATACAGAATTTTTATCAGAATATTTCCTCTTGCCTAGGATATTTTTCTTTTCAAAACGTACATCTCGTCATGGGATCCTATCTACAATAAAGGTTTTAATTATCAATATAGCAAAACTTGTGAGGGAAAAAAAAAGTTTAATAAAAACAGATCTCCAGTTAAATATTCTCTTTACTAAATTTTACATAAACATCAGTATGATTTTTATCATGATTTATGTTTAATACACAGAAACCCTTTTGTTTCATATCAAGTTTCACAGTTAATGCTATATATGTATAAATTATCTTCCAATCCTCACTCTCTTTCTTAATGCAAAGTTAATTTCCTGTGATGTATTCTAAAAAATAAATTTGAGGGGCGCCTGGGTGGCACAGCGGTTAAGCGTCTGCCTTCGGCTCAGGGCGTGATCCCGGCGTTATGGGATCGAGCCCCACGTCAGGCTCCTCTGCTATGAGCCTGCTTCTTCCTCTCCCACTCCCCCTGCTTGTGTTCCCTCCTCGCTGGCTGTCTCTATCTCTGTCGTATAAATAAAATCTTTAAAAATAAATAAATAAATAAATAAATAATAAATTTGATTCCCTCACTTACAACCTTCCCCATCAACATAATTACTTTACTCCCTTATATATAGATATAGTCTCCCATAGAGATATCATATACAGCTATTCAAGTCCTTATACATCAAACATTTAGGTTGTTTCCTATTTCTACATGTTAGAAATAAACACTGAATAGTCACACATAACATAGCCCATGTCTTACAGATTAGGTTAAAATTCTTTTTTTTTTTTTAAAGATTTTCTTTATATATTTGACAGGGAGAGAGAGGGAGAGAGAGGGAGAGCACAAGCAGGGGGAGCAGGAGAGGGAGAAGCAGGCTTCCCACTGAGCAGGAAGCCTGATGTGGACCTTGATCCCAGGACCCTGAGATCATGACCTGAGATGAAGGCAGATGCTTAACCGACTGAGCCACCCAGATACCCCAAGATTAAAACTCTTACATCAGAATTACTGTGTCAAAGTTCTTTCATATACATATATATATATGAATATATATATGTATATGAATATATATGAATATATATGTATATGAATATATATGTATATGAATATATATGAATATATGTATATGTATATGAATATATATACACATACATATTTATTTATATTTATATGATATATATAAATATATATGTATATTTATTTATTTATATACATTTCCCAATTGTACCTTTCCCTGAAAGCTTATACCAGTAGAGTCTCCCGAACAGAAGATGATAATGGCCATTACTAGCTTTCATTCCAACACTGGTGATTACCTTTAAAAATTGACCAAGTTAAATAAGCAAAAATAGAATTGATTTTTTAAAAGATTTATTTATTTGAGAGAGAGAGAGACAGAGAGAGAGAGAGAGGATGCACAAGTGGGGGGAAGGCTAGAAGGAGAGGGAGAGAGAGAATCTCAAGCAGAATCCCCACTGAGGGTGGAGCCCAAAATGGGTCTTGATCTCACTACCCATGAGATCATGATCTGAGCTGAAATTCAGTTGGAGGTTTAACTGAATGAGCCACCCAGGTGTCCCTAGAATAATATATATATTTATATATATATATATATTTTTTTTTAATGTGTAGTTTAACTTACTGGCATTTGAACTTAAATTAAATTATTGGCATTAAAATTATTGGCAAAGATAAAATTGTATTTTATCAGTAATAGTTTTATCTCCTTCCTTCCTTTCCTCCTTCCATTTTCCTTTCTTTACTTTTGACCACTTCTCAAAAAAAAAAAAAATAGTAATACAATTATCTCTTAATATTGTCCCTATACTGATATGACCTTTAGCTGAAGTTTACCATAAAAAAACACAAAAATAAAACCTGCTTTTTATTTTTAAAGATAACTGGCTGTCAATGTGTGACAAACATTTTTATAATTAATCATTTTCTTTTAACTGTTTTATTTTGATGTAAGATACTTACATTTTTCTGTTGTATTAATCCCGCCCTTTATTTTCACTTGTTATTTTCTTACCAGTTTAAAGTGGCCTAATATTATACTTGCCTCTTATATTTAACCTTAATTTTTTAATTCCTTAATTCACTTCAAATTAATGTTATTCCATTCTCTGATACAAAAATTCAAAATTTGACATATCTAAATAACTCTTTGCCTCCACACTATGTGTCATATTTAGTGTTTTACCTGCTGTTTTTAAATGTTACTGTTATACTGCTCGTTGTAATGTATACTAGATTGCCAGTCTGTTTCATTCTGTTCCAATAATGTGTTTATTCCCCTGCCAGCAACACAGTGCTTTTATAAAGACTACAGCTCTAAAACATTTTACTATCTGATACAGCATATCCCCTCACAATTCTCTTTTATTTTTTCATAGGTGTATATTTGTTTTTCCTAAAAATTAACTTGCTACCCTATCTGAAAGGTCCCATGAAGATTTTTATAGGCATATTATTGAAATGTTACCTTATATAGGAATCAGATATCTATGCAATTCATTCAAGAGTATGATATATCCTTTAAAAAAAAATCTCTTCAGCCCTTCTAGAACAAATTTCTTCTCGAGAATACTCCATTACCATTGGTAATCTCAGTATCTGTGTATAGTTGTTCTTTTTTAACTGTTTTGAAATTTATTTATTTGAAGGGGGTGAGGGAGAATGAAAGGTGAGAAGGAAAATGAGAGGGGAGAGGGACAAGCAGATTCCCTGTTGAGCAGGGAGCAAGAAGCTGGGTTTGATCCCAGGACCCTGAGATCATGACCTGAGCCCAAAGCAGACGCTTAAATGACTGAGCCACCCAGGTGCCCCATGTGTATAGTTGTTCTTAAAAAGGAAATAAACCCACAACCGATTCTACTCTGAGTTCCAATATATAGCTTGTAATTGGCACATTTAGAAACTCCCATTATTTAAGACCATTCTAAAAAGAAGTCCCTTTCTATAAAAAGAAAAAAAGAAAGTGGTCCCACATGTTAAAGCTCTCCACTGGGCATGCAGGTTGCCCATCTGTCTTCATTATTTCTGTGCCACTTTAGCTTATACCTAAATGAAATCTATACAATGAATAAAAAACGCATCCATAAAAATCTACATGAATAGTGGTTTAATTCTTATAACACTATTTCAGGTAAATTATTTGATTTAATTGCAAAGTCAGATTCAAATGAGACACTTGGTGAGAAACTTGAGGCACAGCAAGGTAAAATTAAATGATTTAAGTTGCACTCCCAGTAAGGAGCAGAGATGGGATGAGATACCAGGGATGCAGAACACTGCTGCCATTCAACCACAAAAAAAAACCATTCTCCTCTAACACAAGGCAAAGGATATTTTTAAAGTACTATATGCATGCCCATAATTAATCATATGAAAGAACTGTCCTATATCAAGATTAGCCACTGTTACACACATATTTTTAAGTAGTTGTTTTTAGTTACTTGTGTCTTGCTCAGATTACATTTAAATATTTATTCAGAGCTGCATATACATTAGGTGGCCTCACTGACAGAAGAGTTTCAGTCAACCTAAAAATAAACTCCTTCCATAAACACTTGCTCAACACTTTCAAAACCAAAGTTAATTTGAAAAAGAAAAGATTTCTTGGCTTTTACAATTGGATTTGGAGAAGGAGTATTTCTTAAACATTTTTTGGACTAAAGTCTTATGACAATTAAGAAGTTAAAACAAAGAAAATAAAAGTGTTTTTCTAAAATGCTTAGTCCACATCTAGACAGACATATAAAATGGAATTTGGGACATATACTTCAAGGCAATCAATATTCAAATGCTCTATTTGATAGCAGGAAAAACACCACACAGTTACATAGTGGCAGAGATAAGATTTGAAGACAAAATCCATTCATACTCTTAGCTATGCTTTCCTTTATATACAAGACTGAAACACAAAACAAAGTCAGAAAAATATATAAGAGAAATACACACACACACACACACACACACACACACACACACACCTGAAAATAACTGCAAAATGAAACAACAGGAATATATAAGACTTCCATTTTGTATCAAGTTATTGATAAAGTTTTCATGGAGGCAATAAGAATTAATAAAGACTGTCACATTACTGAATTCTTACATTCAAACTTTCTAGTCTCTGACCATAGCTAGTATCCTTTGAGTTCTGTGACTTGGTCACTCCCACTGAAACTGTTCTCCAACTACATCAGAGTTTTACTTAGTTCATGTCTGGATTTCTCTTATTTCGTCCTTTAGAACACGTCATTCATGCTATTCACAAGGGGATGCACCATCCTTGTATCAGTGTTTAGGGCCATGTAAAGAAGCTCCTAAACACTACTTTTGAATAAATACTAAATATGATTTGTATTTATTATGTTAAAATATAAATTCTCTTGGAATGAATCATCATTTTTCCAACTTTTATTTTCCTGTGCAGCTATATGCATGGTATTTCAATAACTGTCTTAATTATAACATGGTTTCCATTTTTCATCTGCATGAAATATAGCATATAGCATATAGCACTGTGCCAGTGCACACTATATATTACTTTCATATTTATACTGAAATTGAACAAGCCATTGACTACATATTCACAGCATTTTTTTTTCTTTAAACTTGGTGTGTATACCAGAAGACTTTAATTTCTGTTCAAATGCATCTTTCCTACTTCTATAATAAACACTCCCATTTCAAAAGTGTTAAAGAGTAACCCCCAAGATCTCAATTCAACAAATAGTGAGACAGAAAAGAGTATTTCATATTCACATATCAGAATGAATAATGTAACATTGTGAATTCTTCTTCATCTTCTACAAACTAAGTGAATGGTACTTAAGAAAGGCAATGCAGACTTCTGGGGGAAATGAGGAAAGATACCACATAATTAATTCTATCATTCTTTATATTTTTTTTCTAAAAATATGTTACCATCTCAAAAGTAACTTAGAGAATTGAAATAGGAATTCAGTTCTATAACTTCTGCATTTAAATGAACCAGGATCGTTTATAGATGGGAGGAGTCATCTAACAATATTTAAATCAAATATATTTCACTGCCTTCACACAATTCTTACTTCAAAAGTTTCTGAGTGAGAATTTAGGAAAGAGGACATAATGTGGTCTTTTTTGGGCTCCCTTCCAGGGGCAATGGATGTTTATTTCAATTAAATTAACCAAAATGTATGTCTATGTCTCATTTTCATCTCCATGTTCTCTTTTGCTTGCTTCTAAATCTTTCAACTACATCTATTCTATTTTTATAAACTCTGTAAGTCTGGCAGTTCCTGATATTTCACTTTAGGGGCTCAGTGCAAAGAAGGATAATGCTGCTTTTCTAGGGTGCATTTTAGGGAAATGGGGGGAGAGGGGAAAGACGGCTTTGGGACAACTGCATTATTTGAAGTTCACCAGATTAAAAAGCTGGCAGGTATTCAGCGTAAAGGCCTCGTTTGGAGTCAAGACAGTATGTTCATGTGGGTAGTTCTTAATCATCCTTATTGTTAATATTGTTATTATTCACTTTCTTATTTTATTAAAGAATAATTATCAAAAAAGATAAAATCATGAGAGTTACACACATATAAAATGAACATGTGTTAAGGGTTTTATGTAACCTACTATTAAAGAAGAAACCAGTAAGGTTGTCAAAAGAACAATCCAAACAAAGTCACATTTTTAGATCAGAAATATTGAAATGAATGCACAAAAAGAAGCATTCATTGTCGTATGTAACTGATGAATCACTAAGTTCTATACTTCAAACTAATATTACACTATATGTTGACTAACAGGAATTTAAATTAAAACTTGGAGGGAATAAAAAAGGAGTAAAACCGCATTCTTCTACGTTGGAGGAGCGAACTCAATAGAACCTTCACTGGAAATTACTCATTTGCATGTCTATAAAATAATTTTTAATTTGTGTCAGTTATGTATAACTCGAAAAGTAGTAAAATATCTCAAAAGCGATGAAATACTAGAATTAAATAACCTAGAACATTATGATAAACAGTCCGCAGTTTTCCATTGGTGGCATCTGGTCATTTCTTTGCTTATTTCCTTGCAACTTTCTTTATCCCTCAGGATAAAACCTGAACCATTTTCGGATCTCCACAATTTGCATGAAAGAACCCAAGTCAAGTACTATCCCAAGCAGTCCATAACTTTTCCTTCTCTTCTGTAATAACAAAATCTCTGACTGTGTGATCTATACTTATTAATAACATTAGTTCACACCAAATTTTAACACTTGACAGAATTATCTCAATAGGATAAGCAGAAATAACTTGTTTCTAAAAAGAAGTTATTCTGATAAAATACAACATAAACTGTATTATCTTAACCATATTTAAGTACAGAGTTGAGTGGTATTAAATACATTCATGATGCTGTGCAATTATCACCACCATCCATCCTCAGAACTCTTTCATCTGTAAAACTGAAACTATACCCTTTAAACAATAACCCCCATATTTCATCCTACCTCTCAGCCCCTGGTAACTACAATTCCACTTTCTGTTTATATGATTTTGACTTCTCTAAGTACTTCATTTAAGTGGAGTCATACAGTATTTGTCTTTTCGTGATTGGCTTATTTCACTTGGCCTAATGTCCTTAAGGTTTATCTATGTTGCAGCATATGTCATAATTCCCTTCCCTTTAAAGGCTGAATAATAATCCACTGTACGTATATATCACATTTTGCTTATTAATTATCCATAAAATGGACGCTCAGGTTGTTCCCATTTTCTTTAAGATTTATGTATTTGGGGAGAGAGAGAGCGTATAAGAGCAGGAGGAGAGGCAGAGGGAGAGGAAAGAAGAATCTCAACCAGACTCCCCGCTGAGCACGGAGCACCACATGGTTCTCGATTTTATGACCCTGAAATCATGACTTGAGCCAAAACCAAGAGTCAGACACTTAACCAACTCACCCAGGTGCTCGGGGTTGTTTCCTTGTTTTAGCTATTGTGAAGAATGCTACCATGAACACGGTTGTACAAATATCTCTTCAGCTTTTCTGGATTATAACTTCTGGATCATATGGTAATTTTATCTATTTTTTTTTTTTTCAGGAACAGCTATACTGTCTTTCACATTGGCTATACCAGTTCACATTCCCACCAAGAGTTCACAAGTGGTCCAATTTCTTCGTATCCTTGCCAGTATTTGTGAAATAACTTGTTTCTTGAACCTGTTTGTTTTCCCCGAGTTTCTGTTGACTTCTGTTTAATTCTACTGTATTTGAAGTGCTTGTTACTGGTTTCTGTGACATCACATGTCATTAGCTCTATTATTGATGTTATTCATATTTGCCTCTTTTGTCCCTGATCTTTAAATGTCAGTATCCTTTGCATGTCTAGTTACAACTGGATTATCTTTTTCTTGGAGTGCCTGGGAGGCTCAGTCAGCCTCACAGTGGGCTCCACATTCAGTGGAGAGTCCACTTAAAAATACTCTTCTTCTAACACTTCCCTCCACTTGTGCACTCTCTCTCTCTCAAATAAATAAATCTTAAATTATATATTTTTAAATTTACCTTGGAGTATGACTGAACTAAATGTTATGTCTTTAAATTTAATCATTACTATTAGCTCCCACATATTTGTACAGATCCTTTTCTGTGACAGACCACTCAGAATTCTGTCGTATATCTTTGAAATAAGATACACTACAAAATTCAAGAATATCATATAGATACTCATTCTATGTTTCCATCTTGAATTTACTGTCATTAAATTCCATGCAAAAGTACAGTGAAATAACTGATGTTCGAGAAGCAATCACTAAGGGATATGCTAGAATTCCATTTACAAATGTGTTTACAGTTTATAATGGTGCAAGTAGTTTACACAATACAAAATCTGGATAACTACAGCTGAGCTTCCATTCCAAAGTGATTTTAATTAATGTAATGTATGCTCTAGAGCATCAAGAGCAATTCTGTATATAATACAGATATCATGTAAATAAGTAAAGCAATGTTAACTAGTGATATTATAGACAATAACAGAAATCATCGGTTGTACTGGCATGGTAAAGAAGCACTGAATTAAATTAAAGGTTCTACAGATATTCTGATTTACTTTATGCAACAAAAACTACAAGGAGGTTTTATTATTCTATTTTGCAAATGTAAAGAAAGAATGAAGCTCTTCCCTGACTTGATCAAATTCAAAATGCTAAAAATGACAAAGCTGGGAAATCAAAGCTAGGTCCGTAAAACCTCAAACTCCTCTAGTTATTAGCCAAACATATTTTAACCTTACAGAAAGAAATTATCAAAAATGCAACTTAAATGAGAGACCTTCTCAGACCAATTCCATTTTGACAGATCATATAGAGAAACAAACAAACATGAAAAGGTCACAGAGCATCTGAATAATATAACAGGTAAGGACCTATTTCTGTGCCGTGTTTCTTGTTTGGGTAGTATGTCTCTGGTTAATGGTATCAGGGACTCCTTTCCTGTTATAGAAGTAAATCCAGGTTCATGATCTTATGTATCTGTTTGAGGGGTGATTGATCACAATTATCTCAGGGGCTGACTATAGATGTTTGTTTCCTATTTCTCATTTGCCTAAATTCAAGTCCTGGAATTGAACTCCTCTGTTCTATGAGTGACTGATTTGCAATTATACATTACCTTGGCCATAGTGACAAAGGCATATAGTTTCCTAATTCAAGACAGAGCTCTGGTCTTTATTATAGGGTTTTGAGAATAATATGCATAGAATTATTTCTCTTCATCTTTATTGCCTAACATGAAGTTTCTCAACCTCCAGGTGGTATTTCTCTGAACTTCTAACTAGTACACCTGGTTAGCATGTCTGGTTTTCAGGGTAATTGAGGTTTTTTTTTTGAGTGGAGATTTGAAACCACACAGAATCACAGCTATCTAATCTTTAAGGCCTCTTCTGCTTGACTCATATGTATTAACTTTTGCTTTTACTCTTGTAATTCCCATTTGGCAGTTATTTTCCAAACAGCTAACATGTAGGGTAAATAAAAATTTATCAAACATCAATTATTCTTATCTTTTATTGTTAACTGTTACACAGTTTTCTTAAGGGAAAAAAAGTTGGATTTAGCTGAATAAAAAAAATAAATACCTTAATTCTAAACCCTGTAAAACAAAATCAGGATTCTAGAAAAAATCTGGCCTCCATTACCTCTGGATCAAAAGCCAGTAATGGACCCAGATAAGTTATAAAGTCCAGAGCCAATACCAAAGCCCAAAGAAATAGACTTACCTGAGAAAGAGAGAATGAACACCTGAACCTTCTACAAAGACACTATGGATGGTTTTATTCAGGGAATACTGATTCATTTCTGCTCTAAGAGAAACTCAGATGCATAATTATATCATGGAGAGTTTATCAGTTTGGGTCCAAACAGGAGAAGGAAACCACAGAATAATTTGAACAAAAGGAATTTAATATAAAGAAGCTTTAATTACAAGAAGATGTTGGGTAATGAAGGACTGGCTAGTAAGAAGTAAAGAGAACTTTAAAAAATACAAGAATATCAGATATAAGGAGCAACTACTACCCTTAGGGTTGGGATCCAGACCTTGTTGGAGAAAGCCTAGACATAGCTTACAAAATGGGAGAGAAGCCTCTGAGCGCTACACCAGTGGAACTTGCTGGAATTCCTCCCCCTAGGATGTTGAGAAAGTTTATAGGGTAGTCTTACTAAAAGTGCTGCACTATAAGTATGCCCAAGGGACACTGTTGGCAGAAGCCACTGACCACTGGTACTGCTGACTACCCATGCACAGCAGAAGCTGGGTGCTGAGGAAGCTGTGGGCAGTGCAGGAACTTGGTGAGTGAGCACCAAAACCAGGAAACAAAACCCTTTCCTCCTATAATGTCAACCTATCAATATCTACTAACAAGGTTTAATACCATACCATCTGGCAAAGGAAAAATATTTAAAGGGTCCAGATCCATTTCTCCAAAGCAGGAAAAAAAATGTATGAATCAGAAGCACAGAGACATAAAAAAGTAGAAGAGAGATATATAATTTTTGCTAATAAACTTACTGGTTGTCACTGAAATAACATGACTTCTTGTTGCATTTATTAGGGTTTTCTTAACTGAAATAAGTTTGCCTAAAACTTAAGGATTTTTTATATTTATTTACATTTGTTTATATATTTATATTAGGAATTTCTGTTTTAATTAAACTGTTGTAATATGAAAGAACATTTGTTTTACCTTACTCCATAGTTAACAAAATGTTTTACTGAACTTTATGCCTATTTCAGTTCCTAATGAACTTTTCTCATGAAATTAAAAATTTGTTAGCAAGTACTTTGGAGGAAAGACGGAAATATTTACAAAGACACATATAAAATGGTCATAAATGTATATAGAAAAACTGAGATGGATAATGGCATATAGGGAGAGATGAAGATTTTCTATTAATGAATGCATCCATCAATTTTTCCAGTCTCTTATCTCTCCCAAACAAATCTGAACTGTAAAAGAAAAAAAAAAAAAAACAGTTTGTAAATACCTCTTCTTATGGTTAGAAAGCATTAATACTCTTTGGATGCATTTATAATTCACTAAAATGAACTTCAGGAATATGACAGCTGAAGCTTTAAATCTTCTCTCCACTGAAGTTGGATTTAAACCACTGTACTTCAGTTGGACAGAGGCAACTGGTTCACTTGTGTGTCTAGGAGTATTTATACAATGTTGTATCATAGTTCTTTTCTCCCTAGAATTAACAAGGAGTACACATAATATAAGGATGAGCTCCAGCCAAGGAAAACGCTAATATCAGTGCTAATGGTCCAAGCAATGAAGCAGATGAGAGATCGCTGAACGTAACAGTCTTTAAGTAGGTTATAAACAAGGCACAGAGAACAGTAGAAAATAATGTAGGAATGGATTTTACAGTGAGGATGACTTCCCAATATCTACTTGAAATCAAAGCTATTTTTTTGTTTTGTTTTGTTTAAATCATTTCCAACTCCCATTTTCCTCCTCTACTTGGCATGTGTTTTCTTTTCCTAACCATATACTCGCAGGAAGATAATGCTATAGATGAGCCTGTTTCCGTGAGGCCACGTTCACCTTCCCTATCTTGCTGTTTCCCTCTCCTGCTTTTATACTCATTGCATTATGGCTAATGTTCTGCCACTTCCTTAAAACCTCTCATTCCAAGGTCACACCTCTTGCCTCCTCAGTTTTCCTTGACTTCTTATCAAATACTCAAACCAATTTGATATGTTCTCTTCCCATGGATTTGTAACACTATAGTAGCTTGTTTTTTCTACTTTTCTGATTCCATTATAAGCTAATCAAAACCTACAAATATCTTGAAGATAAACATTCCCTGAATTATTCAGAGTTCCATTCTTAATCCTCTAGTTTTGCTCTATATTCTGCATGGGGGATTTTATCTACTCATTATACCATCTTTTATGAGCTGGTGACTTCCACATTAATATATTCAACCCACATCTCTCTCCTAATCTCTGGATAGATACATCCATTTGATTGCTCATGCATTCCTCCTTGGGGACATTATTATATAATGGAGAAAGAGGGACAAAATAGATAAGATTTCTAATAAGATTAGCTAAGTACATCATTTTCTCCCATGCTACACGAAATCTTAAATTAGCAGGAAAGTTACCTAGGTCTTAACATGGGGCTGAACAGAAAATGAAAAATCTGAATAATATCACCATTCTGTAGAATGCAATAATATTTGAATCAGATCTTGAAACAAGAGATCATTGGGTCAAAATCAGTGGTTCCCTGTAGGCCTTGGCAAAAACTAAATTCCATAAGGAGACCTGAACCTCGGGGTCACTTTTTCACTGTAGGTGGTTTCCAGAGTTTGTATCCCATTTCATTATTCCCCACTGGCCTAACATGTCATATATGCCCCAAAAAGTATTTTTCTCACCCTTGGGCTTCTGTAGCTAGAGATACTAAGGTAATTAATTAATCACCTGCACAATTATATTACTTTTCAACTTAAAAGACATATGACGACTGAATATATCTTTATAACCTTCAGTAAATTTACCAATCGACAAGCAATTATAGGTATTATTTATTAATCAGTGTTTGGGGCCTCATTTCCTAATACCCGTTCTAGAAAGCATAGTAACCAATTACTATTATAATGACAACAATCAATTTTAGTTTGCAGATTTACAAAAACCCTTCTTAACCTATTAGTGCCTGCATATAATTTTAGAAGAATTCAATGTGAATTCAAGTCTAGGTAAAAACGCTGCATTTTTTCAAAGGTTTATATAGGTTATATTCCTATGAATGAGACATAAACACAAATATAAAACAAATCAAGTTCATATCACTATTGTTTTGTTCATCCCAATTCTTTACAATGCTTTGCTTAAACTTCAGTTTTTTTCACTAGTTTGTAAACTTTCTAAAGTCAAATTTTTTGCTTTATTCATATCTTTATTTTCGAAGCTTACATGACTCTAGACATAAATTAATCAATGCACAGAATAATCAAGTATTGAATGAATATGAAAAATGCATATAAGGTATTCTGGGAGATCAGTAAAGGAGAGATGATTTTTAGCAAGGAGGTCAAGGAAGGTATTAGGAAGGAGGTTGCTAATTCTTAAACTGGGTTTTGAAAGAGAGACAAAATTTAAGAAGAAAATACAAGTAGAGGTATTTCAGAGAGAAATTCCTTCATAATAAATGGACTGAGAAAGGGATGAACAATATGTAATTGGAATACAAACTATGAACAATGAGACACTTGCTCTGAAATTCTAGGATTTTTATGTATTGTCAGTGTGAAGAAATTATGGGCAAAATCTTTCTTTTCATGGTAGAGGTACTCCTAAATATTAGAATTTTTTTTTCAAATCACAAATTCATTGGAAGAGGTAATATTATTTATAGTAAAACCTTCTGTAAAATGTATAATGTTATTCAGTTGGAGTCAACAAGATTGTTGAGCAACTAGATACTGAAGTCAGGGATATAAGGTGAGAAAGTTGTCATACTCAACAACCATAAAACAACCACAATAAAGTGTCAATAAGTACAGACTTATCAATAATTATTTTGAATGTAAATGGACCTAATCCTACTTCAAAAGACATAGGGTGATGAAATGGATAAAAAAGCAAGACTCATCTATATGCTGCCTATAAGAGACTCATTTCAGATCTAAAGACACATGCAGACTAAAAATGAAAGCATAAAAAGAATTTACCATGCAAATGGAAGTGAAGGTAAAGATAAGATAGCAATACTTACATTGGACAAAGCAGACTTCAAAACAAAGGCTGTAATAGGAGACAAAGGACACTATATAGTCATAAAGGGAAAAATTCAACAAGAAGATATAACAATTGTAAAATTTTATGCCCTCCACATGGGAGCACCCAAATACATAAAGCAGCTAATATCAAACATAAAGGAAGAATTCAATAGAAATACAATAACAGTAGGGGACTTGGACACCCCACTTACATCAATGGATAGACCATCCAAACAGAAAATCAACAAGGAAACAGTGGCTTTGAATGACACAATGGAACAGGTAGATCTAAAAAGTATATTCAGAACATCTCATCCTTAAAATAGCAGAATACACACTCTTTACAAGTGTACATGGGACATTCTCCAGAATAGATCACTTATTAGACCACAAAGAAGCCTCAACAAGTTAAAAAAGACTGAAGTCATATCATGCATCTTTTCTGACCACAACATTATGAAACTAAAATCAACCACCAGAAAAAAATCTGTGAAGAAAAGAAATACATGGAGGCTAAATAACATGCTATAAACAAGGAATGGGTCAACCAAGGTAAAAGAAGTAATTAATTACATGCAGACAAATGAAAATGAAAATATTACACTCCAAAATCTTTGGGATGAACCAAAAACTAGTCTAAGACGGAAGTTTACAGCAATACAGGCCTACCTGACGAAGAAAAAAAAAAAAAAAAAACCTCAAATAAACAACCTAAGCTTACACCTAAAGTAGCTACGTGGAAAAAAAAAAAAAAAAAAAAAAAAAAGAACAAAACCTCAAACCAGCAGAAGAAAGGAAATAATGAAGATTAGAGCAGAAATTAAAAAAACAAACAAACAAAAAATAATAGAAGAAAACAAAAGAATAGATCATGTAACCAGGAGCTGATTCTTTGAAATATCAGCTAAATTGATAAACTTCAGCCAGACTCATTAAAAAATAAATAAATAAATAGAGAGAGAGAGAGAGAGAGAGAGAGACAGAAAAAGAAATAGTGAGAGAGAGACGAAGAGGACTCAAAATTGGAAATGAAAGAGGTGAAATAACAACAAACACCACAGAAATACAAAGGACCAAAAGAGAATATTATGAAAAATTACATGCCAACAAATTGGAGATGAAGAAATGGACAAAATTCTTAGAAACATATAACCTACCAAAACTGAATCAGGAAGAAATAGAAAATTTAAACACACTGATTACAAATAATGAAATTGAATCAGTAATTAAAAAACAAACAAACGAATAACTCCTAACAAACAAAAGTTCAGGACCAGATGGTTTCACAGGTGATTTCTACCAAACATTTATTTTTATTTATTTTTTTAAAGATTTTATTTATTTATTTGACAAAGAGATAGAGAGCACAAGCAGGCAGAGCAGCAGGCAAAGGGAGAAGGAGAAGCAGACTCGCCACTGAGCAGGGAACCTGATGCCGGGCTGGATCCCAGGACCCTGGGATCATGACCTGAGCCAAAGATAGACGATTAACTGACTGAGCCACCCAGGCGCCCTACTACCAAACATTTAAGGAAGAGTTAATACTGATTCTTCTCCAACTATTACAAAAAAATAGAAAAGGAAGGAAAACTTCCAAATTCATTCTATGAGGTATTACCCTGATACCCAAAACAGATAAAGACACCACACACACAAAAAAAAACTATAGGCCAATATTCTGATAAGCATAGATACAACATTCCTCAAAAAATATTAGCAAACTGAATACAACAATACATAAAAAAAAAAAAATCATTCACTATAATCAAGTGGGATTTATTCCTGGGATGTGTGGGTGGTTCAACAGTCACAAATCTATCAGTGTGATATATCACATCAACAAGAGAAAATATTAAAACCAAATGATCATTTCAACAGATGCAGAAAAAGCATTTGACAAAGTATAACACCATTCATGATAAAAAACCCTCAATAAAGCAGGTTTAGAGGGAACATACCTCAACAATAATAAAGGCCATATATGAAAAGCCCACAGCATTATAACCTCATTATCACTAGTGAAAAACTGACACCATTTCACCTAAGATAAGGAATAAGACAAAGATGTCCACTCTCACCACTTTCATTCACCATAGTATTGGAAATTCTAGCCACAGCAATCAGATAAGAAAAAGAATTAAAAGGCATCCAAATTGGTAAGGAAGAAGTAAAATTTTCACTATTCGCAGATGACGTGATAGAAAACCCAAAGAACTATCAGCACTGATAAATGAATTTAGGAAGATCTCAGGATACAAAATCAATATACAGAAATCTGTTATATTTCTACACACTAATAATAAAGTAGCAGAAAGAGAAATTAAGAAAACAATCCCATTTATAATCGTAGCAGAAATAATAAAATAACTAGGAATAAACTTACTCAAGGAGTAACCTGTACTCTGAAAACTATAAACGTTGATGAAAGAAATACAAACACACACACACACACACACACACACACACACAACTGGAATTTTAAAAAGTTGCCATACTCAAATGTAAGAAGCAGAAAACACTTGCTGTGTACAGATAAATTTTATGTGTTTTTATAGAGATCACCTGGTTTTGTTCTCTTATATATTATATGATAATGTTCCCACAGGTGTCATCTGGTAAGTAGTGATTGTGGCAAGAGAATGTAGGAGAGAAGAGAAAACAGGGAAAGGAGGGTAAAACGATACTTTGCTTTTGCAGAGTTGAAGACTGGAGGGAAAGGGACTTCATTAAATCATGACAGAGATGAAATGGGAATTCAGAGATTTGCCCAATAAACCCCATATGGCGGAAACCAGGTGTCTCCATTTGAAAAGTGGTAATAGTAAAAAATGGAGAATTTAGCATAAACAAAAGTCTAAGTTCTTATACTAGATAGTAAACTTTTAGTACTTATTTCCTTGAGACAATACACAAATAAGATATGCAAATGCCATTTCAAGAAGAATTGAGAACATGTTTTGTGACAAAAAATATTCACATTTATTTATTTTCTAACAGCATACTAACATGCAGTTTAAATTCTATTTTCCTAGGGTGCCTGGATGGCTCAGTTAGTTAGGCATCCAACTCTTGATTTTAGCTCAGGTCATGACCTTCTTAAATCTTTAAAAAGGAATTCTATTTTCTTCAAGATTCAGTCCCACAATCTTTTAACTAAAACTATATTCTCCATAATGTAACTAGAAGAATGGCCTCTCCATAAAACTAATCTCACTATTCAATATCCCTCATGTTGCCATTTTTGTTGCTGCTGTTGTTAGAACACCTATTGGATTCAGTCTTGAATCAGACTTAGTCATAGGTGAGTTTGGGGTCTCCACTAGAGTGAGGCCCCTGATGGACCCTAGGTCATTTCTGTATCTCCAACATTACAGTATAGAGCAGGCATTTCATACATGTTGCTCAAACTACACAAAGGTCCACAGGGGGTAACTAACCTAAGAAAAGCTTAAGAACCATCCAGAGTTTTATAGTTGAAATATTACACATGATTTCTTAGGGTCATTTTCCCCAACAGATTCAGATGTTGGAACTACAATTTTTATGATTTAAAATATATATTCTTCAGTGTTCTATGTTTCTAGTCTCATATTACTGAAAAGGTATAAGGGCCACTAGTAGTTCATAGGTTCTATTATTAATAAAGCACAGTATATCCATCTTTAAGTGCATTCCATATGGAGATATGTGAATTTCTTCTCTGATATAGCATCCTCATAACGTGTGATGATGAAATCGAGTATATCCAGTACCAGTGGAAAATCCAAGAACTTTGATATGGTCCAAATTATTGTAACACTAGCATCCAGAATAGAGAAAGAAAGAAAGAAAGAAAGAAAGAAAGAAAGAAAGAAAGAAAGAAAGAAAGAAAGAAAGAAAGAAAGAAGAAAGGTTTTTTTGTTTTTGTGTTTCTATGACAACCACATATGGAAATTTCCCATTTCTAAACAGGAGAACAAGACAACAATAGACTTCATAAAATGAAGGTCAGTACCTTTTAATTATAATTGATTTTTACTTTCAAAAATATTCATTGCCCAAATCTGTAAATATTTGTATTTGCTTTTACCTGATCACATGAGAAACAAATCATCCTAGACATCTTCTAATTCCTATAGAAATTCTAAAAGCAATTATAATTTTGTTTCTTTTACCTCCTCTGATGATAGGCCATCCCAGGAAGATACCAGCCTCAATTAATTATGCTCATATAAGTTCCAGGAGCTTGTGGGTTGGGAGCAATCAGATACATCCTGAACACAATGCATTGACTTGTATTCTAATGTTCTAGGTATATATAAGTGTATGTGAGTGTGTCATACAGAGATGGAATAAATTTCTAATCAAAACCTTCTCTGCTCCTTATTATGAATCTATGCCTTCCATTCCCATGAACCCTTTCTTCCCATACCTGTCATGATGATTTTTTTCAGTCCTATGCAGTGACAATTTCTGTAATGCTAAGATAAGATCTGCTTACCATACTCTGTGGTACACCAATTTCCTACTATAGGAATATTTCTACAGCATTTGGCAGCTGACAATATTTTTTGTCCATTTGTCTGTTTAATGAACCAGGCTCCAAAATTCTTTTGTATTCATTTGTATTAGATGGGCCAGTGCAAACCTAGGTTTGGCTAAGGACATACTATATAAGTATATATTACAGGTAGACACCCAAGGATCTGTCTTGCACATGGATACATCAGAAACATTAAAAAGAGAACAATGTAACTCCACAGATGCTGAGGATAATTATTCTTCATATAACGAAGATGAAGAAAAGACAAAGGAGGTATCAGTACCTCCTTTTCCCCCCTAATTATTAAGTTTAATCATATAGAATATTATAAAAATTTTATTCTACAAAGATGGTAATTTCATGTGGTCTGATGTAATATTATTCGTGGGTTATACTTTAAAAAGCTCAGAACATATAATGCAATGCTTCACAAAAGTCCCCTTTCTATATTCATCCCATGCTCCAGAGCTTTTATTTCCCCTATCTTTTTCACAAACTGACTGTTCCTTCCTTCTTTCCCTCCTATAGAACACTGTCTCTCCAGATTTCTCATGGTGAATAGAACACTATCCTGATTTCACCGTTGTGTGGCACAGCTCTCACCCTCAGGTGAATCAGACTCAACTCACAGGTGTCAATAGCTATTTCAAAATCTCATTTTTAAAATGCTCCAGTGAAAACAGCCTGGGATTTTTAAGTGAGGTTTAGTGACTATGCCTTTAGAGTTCAAAGGCTTTTTTTTTTAATTTTTTTTATTATATTATGTTAGTCACCATACAGTACATCCCTGGTTTCTGATGTAAAGTTTGATGATTCATTAGTTGCGTATAACACCCAGTGCACCATGCAATATGTGCCCTCCTTACTACTCATCACCAGCCTATCCCATTCCCCCACCCTCCTCCCCTCTGAAGCCCTCAGTTTGTTTCTCAGAGTCCATAGTGTCTCATGCTTCATTCCCCCTTCTGATTACCCCCCTTTCTTTATCCCTTTCTTCTCCTACCCATCTTCCTAGTTCTCATGTTCCATAGATGAGAGAAACCATATGATAATTGTCTTTCTCTGCTTGACTTATTTCACTTAGCATTATCTCCTCCAGTGCCGTCCATGTTGCAGCAAATGTTGAGAAATCGTTCTTTTTGATAGCTGAGCAGTATTCCATTGGATAAATGGACCACAACTTCTTAATCCAAAGGCTTTTTTATTTCACAAATGCCTAGCTCTATGTGAAGGTCTTTACTCTTTAGGGGAAATTGTGGAATAACATCTTAACTCACATCTCAGTTTTGGCCTTCAGAAGGAGGTTTCCATGTGCCTTGTTATGTAAGTTGGTAGCAGCTATCCTGCCTCCCAGTCAAGATAATATTAGAAAGAGAAGTGTCAGACTATATCATAGTT
Organism: Ursus maritimus; assembly: GCF_017311325.1. Lineage (NCBI taxonomy): Eukaryota > Metazoa > Chordata > Mammalia > Carnivora > Ursidae > Ursus > Ursus maritimus. The sequence goes on from NW_024426774.1 coordinate 41,259,013, forward strand.
CAAGTCTTAGACTGGCATTCATAATGTCCTATTTAGGATATATCCCCAGTAAACTTTGTGAGTGTGAAACCTGTCAAGAGCCTGGCGTTCTCCATAAGACTTCTTAGACCTATTCTAGGTTGCAATTTATAATCTGATTATCTCCTGAAAATCTCTCATCTTTACTCCATATCATGTTTAAGTTGCCAACACTGATTACATCTACTAAAAATTTCCAAATTCACAAATACTCCTAGGTCCAAAATGCCAGGAAATCTGTTACTTAAACAAAAAGGAAACTGCATATGGGGTAACTCTGAGCCACAGCTGATTTGATGCCAGAAGTCATGTGCCTTCATTATGCATATAGCACCTTGCAGAGTTCATAACCAAGACACTCTGCCATAATACAGATTCTGGTAGGTTGCTTGGATCAATGGGACATTAGTAAGTGTGATACAAACTGTAACTTAAAAGAGCCTGTGTATTTAAGGCTTGCCCTCTTTTTCTGTACTTGAAAACATGAAGCCAAATAAAAACGAGCCTGAGCTACCCTGAGAAACCACTTTGAGTAGAATTGAAACTCCCCAGTCAACAGCCTGCAAACTGCCAGACATATGAATGAGGCCATCTATTTTGGTCATTTCATGCTGAATTGAAAAACACCCCAAATCTAAGTGGCTTAAAACAGCATATGTTTTTCTCCAGAATATAGTATTTGGGTGTGGCTTAGCAAGGATAGCTCAGCTCTGCTTCACCCGTCAGCTGGAGCAGTTTAAAGCATGCAAGCTAAAGTTACCTGCTTAAGACTTACACAGTCTGGTGATTGGTGCTGACTGTAGATTGAGTGTGTCAGTTCCTTTCCATGGGAGACTTTTAGTGTGGTTTCTCTGTATGGGGCATTCTGGACATCCTCTCACCATGTTTGGTTGGTTGAAGAATGGATATCTCAAGAAAAAAAGCTGGGTAGAAACTGCAGAACTCAGAACATAGCCTCAGAGGGGCACCTGGGTGGCACAGTGGTTAAGCGTCTGCCTTCGGCTCAGGGCGTGATCCCGGCGTTATGGGATCGAGCCCCACATCAGGCTCCTCCGCTATGAGCCTGCTTCTTCCTCTCCCACTCCCCCTGCTTGTGTTCCCTCTCTCGCTGGCTGTCTCTATCTCTGTCAAATAAATAAATAAAATCTTTAAAAAAAAAAAAAAAGAACATAGCCTCAGAAATCACACATCTAGGATAGGACCACTCAAATTCAAGGGGAGGAAATATTGGACACCTGCCTTCAATGAAATGCTAATATCACATGATAAGAATAGCATAAGAGATGGGCTCTAAGTTAGTATGGTTGTTTTTGGAAAATACAATCCACCAGATTATCCTAGACTATCTAAACCCTGCTAGCGAACTTCAACCTCATGAATAAGCCCAGAAGAGATCTGTGTAAGAATCACCCAAGTTCCAAACCAATATATTGTGAGTTAGTAAATGATGGCTGTTTTAAACCTCTATGCTTTGGGATGGTTTACTATGCACCAAGTAATAATATAGTTATTGATACCCAGAGACAAGTGCTTCTGTAACAACATAAAAATAGGTGATACAGGCTTGGCACCAATCATGGGCAGAGGATGGGAAAAAAAAAAAAAAAAACCAAACCAAACCAAACAACAATGAAAAACAATGGACAAACTGTTAGAGATAACTAGAAAAGCAGCAAAGAAACTTACTATGGCTAGAAAACTGGTGAGAAAACTCAAGAGAGACTGTAAAAGAGGAAGTTTCCTTCTCCATGGAGACAACAGCAGCTATCACCTTAATATAGTGCTAGGATTAGCATTGCTTCCATATCTTTAGCATCTCAAATACTACTTTTACTCTGACCTTAGAAACTATCTTTATGGAGCATATCTTCTAGGGACCTGAAATTCTATTTTCCAAAAGATAACCTTTACGTTTGAGCTAGTTTGGTATGGAAACACTACAGTACTCTCACTTCTGCAGCAGTGCAGCTGTTTTGTAATGTACTTCTATGAGCTGACACTGCAGTAGCTTCTAATCTAGGCACCCATGGGTTTCCTCTTGTGCCCAAATCGCCAGAATTATCTTATGGAATGTATATGTTTGCATTCTAAAATCCACATACTATTTTACCTTATCTAGGGTGCTCAGGAGATGAAAAATGAAGATTACTAAGGTGAGGTTCCTCATAATTCCTTCTAATATGCAGCCTTCTTAGAATTTGCCTGTTTTACAGTATGCATACATCTAGGTACATGGAACAAAAGTGCATTCAAAATTAGTCTATAGAAGGGTACACGTAACTGAACGAATTCTGATAGGTCTGGTTCCCTCTCTGGCTTATATGATTTTGTTCCTCTCTCTTAGCTCTATTTTTCTCTGTGCACTGACATCAAATCTCTCTTACTGCACACCTATTTTTTCTTGGTTTAATATATTTCTTCATATTAACACCAGGTTAAAAAAAAAAAAAAAAAGGTCATCTTCCCTGCTAGTGTTAACAGAAAATATCGAGGGATGGGACTCTGTTTGGATCTGTTTGGATCACATGCCCATACTTATACCAATCACTATAGCTAAGACAGCTAAATGCTCAGAAGGTATGGTTGGTTACTTTCTATTTATGCCTGTAGTGAGGAGGCAGGATCAGACTACCAGGGCATTCTAACCTATGAATAAGGGAGACTTGGTTCCTCAAAGAAATACTGGACATATGCAATCCAATGTCTACCATAGCTTCAAATTTTTGTCCTCTTTGATATCCCAATTGGGTCTGTTAGCTATATAACCAGGTTTGCCTTCCTTTTTCACTATTTTGGGACTGAAAATTCATTTAAGGCACTTCATTTCCCTGAGATATTGCAGCTTATATTGGCCTTCAGTACCCCAAACACAGTTAAACTCCTTAAAGCCTAGTAGACGTTACGGATGGTGAATCTTGGCCTGGCCCACAGTGCTCTCTTTCTATGGAAGAGTTTGGGAGATTATGGTTCTACAATCTCAAAAGTAAGGGAAACAAAGAAGAGGCTGGGGAGGTGGTGATGTTGAAATAAACAGAAAATGTTTACTGAGTTTCAACAGTTCAAATTCCAATCTCTCTCACAAACTTCACTTTGAATATGTGTTTGAATTTTTGCATAAAAGTGCCTTCTCAACTCAGAATTTGTCCTCTGTAATTCTACACAAAAACCTGCTTCCCAGGTTAATCCACATGAGTCATGTGTTTGGGGAAGGACTGACACTTCCATTAAGAAGATAACAAAAGCTATGATAAAAAGTCTATTGTTTTTCGAAGTGATTGTTCATGGCTTCAGAGTTTTAGATCAGGTGTAGCTGAATAGGTTTAAAAAAATATTTTCATAGACTTTCCTTCTCAAGAAAAACTATTATTCTGAGTCTCTGAAAACTAACTAGGACTTGGGCAGGATAAAGTTGAAAGAGGCTATACATGTATGTGTGTGGTGAGGGAGAGTAATCATACAAGATAGGGAGAGAAAATTTTAATTTATTTTATAAACTTTATATATGAAAGCAATTTCTTTAAATGGACAAGATAAAGTTGGATGAAGAAAAATATGATATTGTTCAAACATATTAGCCAATTAATGTGCACTATTCTTATTTCAACACTAAAAGGGTCAGAGCAAGCCAGCTACGAATATTAACATGGCTTAATTAAAATCGATCATTAATTCTTTCTTTTTTTTAAAGATTTTATTTATTTATTTGACAGAGATAGAGACAGCCAGCGAAAGAGGGAACACAAGCAGGGGGAGTGGGAGAGGAAGAAGCAGGCTCACAGCAGAGGAGCCTGACGTGGGGCTGGATCCCATAACACCGGGATCACGCCCTGAGCCGAAGGCAGATGCCCAACCGCTGCGCCACCCAGGTGCCCCCGATCATTAATTCTTAAAGAAATAAAGAGAGATGCACAGAGACTCCTTTTATGTGCTTTCTACTAAAGCCTAAGAAAAGGAGATTCAAGCGGTAAAAAGTAGTTAAAAGGATAATATTTGCTTTGTTCATACTTTATGCTTGATTTCTTCCAGTCCTGATTTAGATTTTATCAGGCCTTTTCTCCAAATTTCTCCAACAATGTACAAACACTTTTTGATGAATATGCCCTTGATGTTTCATTTGTATCACTGTTCCTGATAACACTAATAGACAACAATTGCCACATATCCCAAACACAAGTATAACATAAAATTCTCTTTTTTTCTTATGCCAAATTCCATTACTTGGAGAAAGCAGTATACATATAAAGACAGCTTTCAAGCTTTGGAACTCATTTTAATTCTCTTCCAATGACTTCCACAATACTTTCAAAATAAAACCCAATCTCCCTGCAAGATATAAACTCATGGACTGTTTCAGACACCTCCCCCATCCATCTCCAACCACTATATACTATGAGATTCTGAAAACTAAAAAGGAGTCTTGCTTTATTCATCTTTCAAACTACTGTATTGAGAGAGCAAAACTTTTGGAGTTGTAAGTTGCCCAATATATTTTTGTGGGTTTACAAAAAGTTTACTAATGAAAAATTAGATGATTGTCCAAGTTCACCACTAAATAATGAAGAGAATGTGCTAAAAATAAAGTGCTTCCTATATGGCTAAGCTGTATTTAGTATAATACTATGCCAAAGTGCTTCCTTTCTACTACTATTTCAAGTAAATAAAAACAGGCCTTCAGAAAAATTTTAAACCTAGGAAAGCTAACATGCACTGCCTCTAGTCTTCTCATTCACTGTCTTTTGGTAGACTGAATGCTTCCTTTTTCTTTCCCATTAAGAATCTCATGGCTAACAGAAGTTCTTGCCTGCCCAATTTTATCATTCAAAATTTATCTATTCAAATAAACACATACTGAATATCTTATGTTTCAAAGACAGTTACTAGGCATATGGGGTAAAGATCTGACCTAATAAAATCTATCACTGACTAGTAAACATATACCATTATTAAGGTATGATACTGGTTGGTTAATTTGGTTTCTGTTTTTCATCCCATATTTTATTTGTGTACGCTCAAAAACAAATTATTTCCTGTCACTGTGATTGCTACTTTGTTTTTGTAGAAACAGATGGAATCAGATACAGTTCTTAAGATACTTTTTTCTCTAAGATAACACCAGATGAAATAAGTTTGAGAGGTCCTGCTTAGGGCAAGCTCTGAAAAAATTAAAACGCATACAACATTTTTCTACCCCTTGCTTAATCTCACAAACTCTCATGTGGTATGGAATAAATACCAAGAAGACATTCTGCACCAGCATTTACCAGCCTGGAATGCTTCGAATATGTTTTTATCTACTTTTTTTCTTTAGGATTATAATAACGTTACAAATTCCACAAGATATATGTAAATGAACAACTCTGTAAGGAGTTAAGATTAGTGTCTATAATCAATGTCGTCAGTGGAAAAAAATTATTGAAAAAAGAATATTTTCTTGTTCAAATATATTTTTGGCCATGAATTTTTGCTATGGATTTTAAGGTTGTATTACTTTTTTTCACTCATTGTTATCTGAGAAGTGATTTATGCATTTATTTATTTATTCAAATAAATCACAGAATACAGAAGAGGAGGAAGAGCATTTGAGATCAGAGTTAAAATTAGTTCTAATTTACAGCATATTTCTGGTCATTTGAGTTAAAACAGAACAAAATCTAATGTTTCATGTGAAATTTAATTATTCTGATCAATGTAGATAGACAATTCAAGTAATTTAGGAAGACCTATGACGTTTGCTTATAAAATGAATTATTTTACCTAAATTATTTGGCAAATTGGTTTTAATTTCATTATGTCAAAATGTGCCCCATTTAAAATTTCCCCACTGATATTTATGAAGAAGCCCATTTACTCTGTAATTTAAAGTTCTCCCAAAGTGAATTTGGCACAAAATAATAGATCAACACTTATGAGCCCTATATAGATGATTCTCAGCATATGTATGTATATTATTTTTATTATTTTATTTTATTTTTACTTTATTTTATTTTGTAAGTAAGTTCCACATCCAGTGTGGAGCCCAATGTGGGGCTTGAACTCATGACCCTGAGATGAAGCCCTGAACTAAGATCAAGAGTCAGACACTTATCCAACTGAGGCACCCTGGTGCCCCTATATGTATGCTATTTTTAATGTATATTTTTGTCTCTCCTACATGTAAGACCAAAGCTTTGTTCACTGATATATACCCAATGTTTAGAACATTGCTTGCTATGAGTAAACATTCATGATCTTTTATGAAAGAAACACAAGAAAGAGAAAAGGGGAAAGAGAGAGCGAGAGGAGAAAGGAAAGAAAAAATGGACTGATGAATCTCTTTTCATGGATCTAGGACTGAGAGACGGCTTGTATGTTTATTCAATTTCCACCCACAGTTCTCCACCAGTTCTATATTCTTGAATCTAAAAGATGTGGGGTGGCAGTAAGGAAATGACTCTCAGAGCTGGGAATTCTCTGCAAAGGAGTCATGACTTATATAGCATTATTTTTCCTATTCTTGAGGGGTAATCAAGTATGAATAATTCATCAAGATTTTTCTCTGAGCAGAACCCTGTGAGCATATCATTCACAACTCCTGCTCTTGAGTTTCCCTACCAAACAAATATTCACAAGGTACTTGTTACAGGCCCAGGAAGCTAAATCTTAGTAGTAAATATTACAAAAATTTCAGAGTTTGTAGCAAATTTGAGGTCTATCTACCAATCGAGAATTTCAATGACATTGGGGCACCTGGGTGATTCAGTCAGTTTAGAGTCTGACTGACTCTTGATCTCACCAGCTCAGGGCTTGATCTCAGGGCCCTGAGTTCAAGCCCTGTGTTGGGCTCCACACTGGGATAGAGCCTACATTAAAAAAAAATAGATTAAAAGAAATAAAAATAAAAGATGTAAAAAAAGAATTTCAATGACTTCTATTACTCATTTCATATTTAACACTCTTGAGGCAATCTGTTCTATTTTGGAGAAAAAAATCATTGACAATACCTTTCTTATAATAGGAAACAAGGAAAAGAGGCATTCTCATAACTTCTACTGAGTTGGTTTACTAGAACAATACTACAAAAATTGCATCTATAGCTAAACCTGGCTTTGCTATATGCAGTTTTCTACCTGATATTGATGATGTGGCAAAATTGATGATGTGGCAAATTGCAAGAAGTAATTAAAACTCTGCTTTTTGTTATTAAAAAAAATAAGAAAACAACTTGCCTCAATCAGTAAGGGAATCCAAATAAAGACGTGAAGAGATCCAAACCAAGATTTTTTGTTTGTTTTTTGGCTTTTTGTCTTTTTATGGTGCAAAACTGTGCTTTCATTGTAGCACAGGGACAAGATCTGTGGCTAGAAAGAGCTGCACTGTGATATATTTTTAGGTTGGGGAGGCGGGGTTTAGAGATAACAGAAGTCTCTAAAGGGAGTTCTGTATATTAAAGAAGACTTACAGGAACCTGGGGATCTGGCTATTGTCAAGATAAGGCTGATTTTTGTCTCTAGCAAAGCATTAACACTAAGGCAGCCGTGAGTTCCTTGAGGAAGGTCACACTCTGCATGCCTCAGGTATTTATCAGTGGGCTAGAAGTTGTAAGGAAATTTAATTTTATCTACGTTTCTCTTGCCTTTGTTCTCATCATTTCCCCCTGAACAACTGTTACCCTTAAATCTTAAGGTTGCTGAGGGTGGAAGTTCTTATCTTCTGTAACTTCTTCCTGCAGAATAGGGGCAGAGATATTCCTACCTATGGGTCAACACTGGTCAGCTGGGAAATTTATATATAGGAGTTACAAAAGAGCAGAGGCCGCCAAATCCAAGGTAGACAACATATATGACTGTCCTTGAATAGAAAGGATCATCTGCTGCAGTTACGGCAGTGAAGGAGTCTAGGCACCAGGTGGAAAAATGCCAGAAAAGACAACACAATAAGGTTAATATTGTTATGAGAAAAAGAAGCCCAATAAAAAGACCTAATACTTGTTCAAAATCCTCCCCAGTCCAGTAGTTTAACCAATCACTAAGAGAGAAATTGTTTAAACACCAATATGAGTATTCATATCTTTTAGCAATCCTATTACATTTTTGTGATAATCTGAAACATATACACAACATTCTGTTTTAATAATGGCAGAGAAACCACCTGTGCAGCCGTTAAAACATCTAAGGCCATTCAATTTTGTAGAATTATTTTACATACTTGATTTATTCCAGTTTTTAATAATGGAATGCTAGTTCGAGAGTCATGTAAGGCCTTAATTGTGTAACAGGTGGTATTAGCCATCATATAGACTCTGTTTTGTTTAGCAAGCAAGCAGGTAATTAGTAAGAGGCACCTTTATGGAAACAAAAGAAAACTATAAGTTAATGGTTGGGGCAAATTACAACCCCAGTGTCTGAGTCTCTAGTGTTGCCAGTGAGATTTTTAGATGTCCGGCTTGAAGCATTCTCATATGGAGTGGGAACAGGGTGTCAGAATCAGATGGGTGTTTTTGGTTTGTAATTCAAATGTCTCTGGTGATCCCTTTGAACAGCCCATACAGCAATAGGCACAAAAATTGTCTATGCATGAGTTTTCTGGCAGTTTCTCTGAAGCTGACCTCAAGTTGTAGAGCATCAGTTTTCAGGGCTTAGGAAAAAGGGCAGTTTTAGTTTTTAAATACTTTAAGTTAAGAGAATAGAAAAATACTGGAAACTTTAGCTTGGAGAGACAGAGCCAGATATTTGAGGAAACCAAGAGAATTCAGGATCTAGTCTAGCTTATAATAAACAGTATTAAATTCTAATAAAGATGTGTTATTGAAACATATTTTCTCTCTATAATCACCCTCATTTTTATTAAAGATAGCCAAATCAAGACTGATTTGCTTGGGGGCACCTGGGTGGCTCAGTCAGTTAAGCATCCAACTCTTGATTTCAGCTTAGGTCATGATTTCGGAGTCCTGAGATCAAGCTCCCTGTCAGGCTCTGCTCTCAGTGTGGAATTTGCTTGAGACTCTCTCCCTCTCCCTCCTACTCTGCCCCTCCAAATACATACATACATACATACATACATACATACATAAAGTGTTGTTTGTTTTTTAAAGACTGATTTGCTTGTAATACAGTAATAGTTTTAACAAACTTGGCTTAATTATTTACATAAACTCAGCAAAAATATTGATAGGCCATATGGATCTTTTAAAATCTGCTTTGCTAGAACTTTTTACAAGGAATCTCTAGATTGAAGTTTTAGTAGTCTTTTGAGGCCAGAAGCCAAGCCAAATACTTGTCATCAGACATGCAAGCAATACCTTTAAATTTGGACAAATTCCTCTTCTCGAGGTTCCCAAAATATCCTGAGGTTCCTGTACCTGCCAGGAAGTGACATTCTTTACTCACCTGGTAAGGCTTTGGGGAAGTCTGTAAGCAAGGTATTGGACCAACATTTCCAAAAGGCTTTATCGGCTTCATAAAGTCAACCTTAGTTCCTTAAAGCCATCTGGTCATATCTGAGTTGATGCATGTCTCTCAAATATGACATTCCAGTCAAAGCCCTAGTAAAATAACCAATGTTTCCAATGGTGTTCTATTAGAAGGAGAACAGATCCTGACTGAACTTATGGAAATAACTCTAATTGCCATAAAATAAAGACTATTCACTGAGAGTTTCTGAATTCTGGAGGGTTCCAGCAGAGAGAAGAGTTAAAAGCTTCAATTTGTTCACAATGGCATATTTTATCATATTTCTGTATATCATGGATATCTTAAGAGAAAGTTTCCTTAATCTGAAAGAGCAAATGTTAAAAAACCAACAGTTTCAAACAAGAATCACAAAAGCATCTTCCTCAATTCATTTAATCCCATGTTACCAATTCTTGTTTAGTTTGAATGCAGCTTTTTCCATTAGTTCTGAAAATTCTTATCCATTTTAGTTTCATGATTTTGAAGATATCAAAAACCTGTATTTGTCAAAAGTCCTTTTCATGAATCTCCTTGAAGATGAAACATATCTTGCAGGAGAGTAAGAACAATAACTCGAAATGACAAAAGACTCAAAAATGGACATGGTTAAGGATCTCATATGAGAGTTGAATACAATATAACTGACAAGGAAATGTGGTTATTTCTGTGACACACAACACTATAATAATTAGAATGTCAAGTGATGACCTTATACCAGAACATATTAAAACTTAAGAAATTTCATATAATTTATAAAACAGTTATAGTATTTACCCAAACAACATAACCTAAGTCTCATCAATATTTGTTTGACAGTGCTTCCCAAGTAACTTAACATACCAAATAAACAAGCCTAATTAGTCAAAAAGACTTCATTTACAATTCAAATCTCAGGGAAGTTTGTTAAAATTCTCAGAAAATTTTAAAGCTCATGCCAAAGGATTGCATATCATTAAATAAAATAGTATTTACATTTAACCAAGTTGGCACTAAGGGATTCTTCAGCAAGTTATTTAGTTGTTAGTAAAACTTAGCTCCTTTAATACTGAGAAGTTTTAACTTTCTTAAGTAATCAAAGACCTGATAAAGAGAAAACATAAAAGATCTCTTTCGTTTAAAAAAAAAAAAAAGGTTTTCAGGGAAAAGAAAAGAGAAAAAAAAAAATAACAACAGCAACAAAACCAAAACTTTGTTTACATTTTCTTATCAAGAGCAGACCAACAACCCAAGGAAACTGTCTTTTTAACAGAAAAGCAGAATTTCAATCTTATACCAGTGTACTTTTAAAATCCATTCATTTTAACCTTTTATTTATTCAACCTACTTGTTTTTTAATAATTACCCATGCAAACTTAAAGACAGTTAAATTAACCATCATTTTAAGTCATCTTTTTGCTGACAAATTACAACATAGACAACATGAGCTTATTTGATCTTCAGTAAGCCTTGGCAGAATAAAAGTTTTATATTTAATGCTGATAACTCTAAAGACATGTCTATCTTAATTAAACTAACAAACTTAAATTAGTTTAAATACCGAAGATGTTGTACCTGAGTCCACTTAAAAGTCAGTCACCTTGTTCCCCACTGTCAATTTTTTACCTGGGGCACCTGTTGGGAAATCTAAAGTGGGCAGATTAAGTCCAAGGGGGTGCTCTCTCTCCTTTGATAGCAAGGGTAGGAGGACCAGGAGCCAATGGCACTGGAGGCACAAAGAGGGTATAGAAGCCATTATGGAAACCATGCCCAACGTGCTGCAGAAACATGAGGAGGGGGAGGGAGAGGCAGAAAACATAAGGTGCTGCCAGCAAAGCTGGAAGCAGATAAAAGCCCAGAGGGCAGAGAAAAAGGACTCCTGGTCCTAAAGCTAGTCAGCTCGGAGAGATGAGTAGACACATGTTTTCTCTCCACCAACAAAACATGAAAATAGGCAGTCCATGTAGGGCTGGAGACGACAGGGAACTTCCCCAAAACAAAAGGAGGTAGACTAACCAGACAATTGGCTCCAATTATCATAGCTATTAACCCAGAAATGAATGAGGGATAAAAACTCCCCATACAATAAGAGCCAGGCCACATTCATCTAGTCCGCTCCAGACATATTTCAGATATTGAGAAGAAGCAAACAAAACTGAGATAAGTAATTCAAGAAAAAGAGGGAGGCATGTACAGGATCTTGTCAGAAATTTAAGGAAGTTTAAGGACCCATTAATGGACCATTTTTTCTTGTCTCCTAAGGAGTACTGAAGCCATGGGCTATTGCAGAAGAAGATGAGTTTTCTTCTTTATATCTTGCAATCCAATTTGGCTCCAGTGGGCTGAGAAATACCCCAAGGGGGAGTTCTTAGGGACTGAAAAAGAAAAGTCCATTACTATAATTCTCTGGACTCCTAGGTGGCATCCCACTCAGGATAATGTCAAGGCTTCCCAGCGTTCAAAGCAACCAGAAGTGTCCCTCAAAAAGTCATTATGAACACCAACCTGTCCTGCTGAAGGGATGCTGATGTCCTTTTGCTTCCTTATCGTTTTTCCCCTAGCCATAATAGGTGCCAGTAGATGGACCAAGAGAGCCTGCCCTGTTAACCCATGGAGATGCTAAGAATTTGCAGGAGGAAATACCTGATGCTACAATTTAAGTACTCAATAAGAGACACTGATGAAGAATAGTAAAGATGTAAATCTACCATGGCTGAAGCGACATTCCAACATGTAGTCTTTACAGCTGAAATTCTCAAGTAGCAGTCCCTGGTTGGGTTTTAATTCAATCAGGTACTGGTTTCAGCTGGCTTCAAGCAGAGGCCTCCAGGCCAGAAGTGGCTAGATCAGAGGGGATGGCATTAGACCAATGAGAAGGAAACCAGAGTCTTAATATTGGCAACCATCCTGGTGACTTAAGTGGCAGTCCAATACTCAAGAAAAACAGGTTTGTATAAGAATAGGAATGAAGAGAGGACACCAGTTTCTGGATCTTATTCTCATTCCAGCCAGGGTACTAGCTTCCAGTCAAAAGTCAGGCTTTTGTTTCTCCTAGGAGAACAGCTATGGGCTAGAGGATTATAGCCTTAGCAATCAACATGAAGGTGTTCTAGTGGGGACATACTCCTTGAATAGCCCCTGAAATGAATGTAAAAGGAGAAAAGGGAGTAACTCACCAAGTTTGCACCAAGTTTTGAAGTCCAGATGAAGGAAGATGTGGATTCCCCATACACAGGCCACCAAAAATATAATGGGGTTTGTTGAGCACAACAGTCAAGAAAGAATTCTTCAGACGTTTTATGGTGCAAAAGTCATTTTTTTTATTACAACATGGGGACACGACCCCTGGGCAGAAATAGCTGCCCCAAAACAGTTTTTGATTATTTCCAAAGATCCCAGGATACCCTATTTACCTATAGATGAAAATTTCTAACTCGTAGTGAGTTTCCAGGAAACTGCTCTTCCTGTTGGTGGCTAGATCCCTCAGATTCACAATCAGTATGGGTTGAATACTACCCTTCACCGACCTCAAGAGATTGGCTGAATTTTTTCAGCCATTTTCAACATACCACATAGACTGTCATTCTAAGTGACAATAAAATAAATACATTTCTGTGGTTATCATCTATTTTTTCTTCATCTTTGTAGAATAGCTGCTGTGTCTATATTTTCCTTGTACTCAATCTCCCACAAAAATTCAAATATATCCCAAGAAATTCTTAACTGTCATGGTATATTAAAATAATATTTATGCCCCAACTTTTAATACTCTCACCAAAGGGAAGGAGGCCCAAAACATCTGGTTCTTTTTTTTTTTTTTTTTGGTAAAGATTTTTTTGAGAGAGAGAGAGCATGTGTGCACGTAAGAGTGGGGGAGAGGAGCAGAGTGAGAGAATCTCAAGTAGACTGCCCACTGAGTGTGAAGCCCAACTTTGGGCTAGATCTCACGACCATGAGTTCATGACCTGAAATGATAACAGGAGTCGGATGCTTACCCGCTTAACTGACTGAGCCACCCAAGCGCCCCTACAAACATCTAGTTTTAAAAGTCAATAGGGTTTGCATCCAAGGGACCCACAAGACTACATCAAACAAAGAAGCAGTTCTTAAAGGACTTACAAAATAAACCAAGCCCTATTTTTTTTAAAAAAAAGATAAACTCAAAGCTAGACTTTACCAAGAAAAATGAGAAAGAACACAAATAAATAAAATTGTAAATGAAATATCAAACATTATAACCGATAACACAAAAACACAAAAACTCATAAAAGGCTACTATGAACAATTATAGGCCAACAAAATGGACAATCTAGAAGAAATAAATTCCTAAAAATATACAACCCATCAAACCGGAAACATGAAGAAACAGAAAATCTGAACAGGACAATTATTAGTAAGGAGATTAATCAAAACCCTCACAACAAAGAAAAGTCCAGGACCAGATAGCTTCAATGATGAATCCTACCAAGCATTTAAAGAATAACTAATACCAATCCTTCTCAAACTCTTCAAAAATACATGCATACATATATACATATGCACCTAGAAGGGAATATTTCCAAACTCATGTTATGAGGTCAGCATTACTCTGATACCAATGCCAGACAAAGACTCTATAAGAAGAGAAAATTATAGGCCAATATCCCCAATAAACACAGATGCAAAATCTTCAAAAAACATTAGCAAATCAAAATAGATAACTGCATTAAAAGGATTATACACAATGCTCAAGTGAGATTTATTCTAGAGATTCAAGGATGGCTCAATGTCCAGAAATCAATCAATTTGATATACCTCATTCACAAAATGAAGGGAAAAAATCATGATTATCTCAGTAAATGCAGAAAAAATATTTGACAAAATTTCAACATCCATTCATAATAAAAACTCTCAACAAAGTGAGTACAGAGGGAATATACTTCAATTTAATAAAGGCTGTATATGAGGAGCCCACAACTAACATCATACTCTATAGTGAAAAGCTGAGAGTTTTTCCTCCAAAATCAGGAATTAGACAAGGATGCCCACTCCAGCTATTTTATTCACCTTTTATTCAATGTAGTACTCATAGTACTAGCCAGAGCAATTAGGAAGTAAAAGAAGTAAAATTTATCTCAATCATAAAGGAAGAAACAAAATTGTCTCTATTTGTAAATGACATGATATTATATACAGAAAATCCTAAAAACTCCACCAAAAAACTGTTAGAATTTATAACAATTTCAGTAAAGTTGCAGAATACAAAAATCAATACATATAAATCAATTGGATTTCTATTTACCAACAATTTAGAAACAATCCCATTTATAATAGCATCAAAAAGAATGAACTTCAGTAATACATTTAACCAAGAAGGTGAAAGACCTGTGCACTGAAAACTATAAACCACTGATGAAAGAAATGAAGAAGAAACAAATGGGAAGATCCCACATATTCACAAACTGAAAAATTAATATTGTTAAAATGGTCATATTACCCAAAGTAATCTATATATCCAATGCAATCCCCATCAAAATTCTTAAGGCAGTTTTCGCAAAAATAGACAAAACAACCCTAAAATTTTCATGGAACCACGAAAGACTCTGAAGAGACAAAGCAATCTTAAGAAAAAAGAACAAATCTGGAGGTACCACCTTCCTTAACTTCAAACTAAATTTCAAAACTATCATCAAGGGGCGCCTGGGTGGCAGAGCGGTTAAGCGCCTGCCTTTGGCTCAGGGCGTGATCCCGGCGTTATGGGATCAAGCCCCCACATCAGGCTCCTCCGCTAGGAGCCTGCTTCTTCCTCTCCCACTCCCCCTGCTTGTGTTCCCTCTCTCGCTGGCTGTCTCTATCTCTGTCAAATAAATAAATAAAATCTTTAAAAAAAAAACTATCATCAAAATAGTATGGTATTATAAAAACAGACACATGGACCAACAGAACAGAATTGAGAGCCCAGAAATAAAGCCATGCATATATAGTCAATTACTTATCACTCTTAGGTAAAAACTCTATCCCACTGAAGTTGATGTATTCAATAAAGACTACTATCTTTTCCTAAACTCAATGTTACCAATTTCTCATCTATCAAGAGCAGCATTCTTCAAAGACTTTTACACCTGCATAAATCCTTTCCTCTACCTCACATTTTGCCATTATCCTGTGTGATCACCTAGATGATTTCACAGTCATATGGATTACATATACAGATCCATGGACCCTCAATGCACTCATAATACATATCCCATTTTAATTTGGCCACTAATAATTGTAGTCCTACCTTAGACCTTGGTGAGCAAAATGTTTTATTGCTGAAATACTAAATTTACACCTTTATTTCTAACATCCTAAATGTCTATCCTGATTTCTTAATCTGTTGTTTCTATTACAAGTGGTAATGCTATCATCAAGACTTGCAGTTCCCTGCCTCTTCCATTTTATCATCCATTCATCTGTCCATTCATCCAGTCATCCATCCATCTATCTTTTTCCTATCTAGCTAGCTAGCTAGCTATTCATCCTTCTAACCATCCATAATCCACCCATTTATGCATCTAGATATAAGATACTTTCTGTCTAGATTTCCTTTCTTCCATATCTAGCGAAACAATGTAAATATATCTGTTGTTTATAAGCTGCCTAGTCTTCCACATTTTGTTATGGCAGTCCAGACTGATTAAGACAATTAATAAACTTTTTTTTCACTGATAATCTGGCAAAGGAAATGATAAAAGTCTTGAAAATAAGGCAGAGAGAGCATGTAAATAAGAGTCAACATTAAATTATCAAAGGGAAGAGATTTTTGTACTAAAACAATAAGATTGGTTCTTACAATTCTTCCAAAAGCAATATAAATAGAATTAAACAGGTAGAATTTTGATTTTAATTATTGAAGCTTATAATTTATTTCTTTAAAATTTATCCTATTCTTGGGGCGCCTGGGTGGCACAGCGGTTAAGCGTCTGCCTTCGGCTCAGGGCGTGATCCCGGCGTTATGGGATCGAGCCCCACATCAGGCTCCTCTGCTAGGAGCCTGCTTCTTCCTCTCCCACTCCCCTTGCTTGTGTTCCCTCTCTCGCTGGCTGTCTCTCTCTCTGTCCAATAAATAAATAAAATTGTAAAAAAAAAAAAATCTATAAAAATGTTTAAAAAAATTATCCTATCTATTCTTGTGGAGGATCATTTTCTGATTGGATTGGTTATTTTTAATCCATATTAATTTGAATGTATGCTATTTAAAAAATAGTCTTGATAGCTTTCAAAAAATAAGTGAGAAAAATACATTTTTATGGATGAATAATTTTGATTATTATCTAAAATTAAATAATGTAATAATAAAAGCATGATGCAATTTATTTATTCAATCTTCATTGGGCAGGGGTGGGGGATTGGGATAGGCCGGTGATGGGTATTAAGGAGGGCACATATTGCATGGTGCACTGGGTGTTATACGCAAATAATGAATCATGGAACACTACATCAAAAACTAAGGATATACTGTATGGTGACTAACATAACATAATAAAAAATTATTTAAAGAAAATCTTTATTGGGTAAATATCAAATGAATGCTTTTGACGTGCTAGGTACTCTTCTAAGTGCTACAGATCAAACAATGAGAAATATGGAGAAGGTCACGATTTCATGGATAAATAACCTAGCACTAGGGAGAGAAAAAAATAAATTAATAGAAAATCAAGGATTTCCAAACAGTTTTAAGATCTATGCAAAAAGAAAACAATGTGGCATCATGCTTTATTAATTTTGAATTTGCATAGATGTGTATAGTGTTGTGGTCTGCATGTTTAAGTTTTAAATATATCATACATAATAATAACAACAGAATGGATAGGTTTTATTCCAAAACAGGTATTACATAATACAGTAGGCACTAGTATCTTTGTTATAATTGGTCCATTTAGGTTGATGTAGGCTATGCCCTAATATATATGTGGATCCAAAGTGAAAAACTACTTGAAATACGGAAGCATATGGTGGCAATTACATACAATAGAGGAAAGAAGAAAGAGGGGTTTGGGTGATGAGGAAAAAAGATGACCATAGTTTGGGGTTTACTGAGCTTGATAGGGCTTTGAATCATCTGGTTAGAAATGTTTAATTTAAATGTGGATGTAATGGTAGGAGCTCTGCAGAGAGATGTCTTTTATAAAGCTGTATCTTCAAGTTTGGTTACTTTATGTTGCAGCAACCACTCCCAACTCTTAGAAGCATGACCAATATTGTTTGGCAGGAAGGCTCTGAGAATGATAGTCATGAACACTTGCTGAGACAAAGAACAGTAATGTAGGATTCCATCATCACAATAAGAGGCTTTAGGCAGAAAAAGAGAACACAGAGAAGTATGCATTGTCTCTTAAGAATTTCCACCTGGAATTGACATGCATCACGTTTCATGAGTCAAAGCAGAATACAAGCTCAGTTCTAATTTAAATGGGGCAAAACGTATAAATGTCTTTACCAAGATAACTGAAAATATCAGTGAGCACTACCAAATCTATCATAAGAGAATTGTGAGATATTTGCGTTTTGGAGGTAGCTTAAAACATATTAATGCACGAAATTGTTTATAGAGTGATAAAAAGTAAGAAGTACATATAGCGTAAAAAACAAATCTTAAAAAAAATGTCAATTTTTACCAGCCATTCTCTGGCAAAATAATCCCTTTAGAAAATCTCTTTAGAAAATTAAGTTGATGAATAGTAATAAGTAACTAAAAACTAACTGGAAAACAAAAATATATAAAAGAAGAATCTTAACTAAAACAACCAAAATATGTTCATTGAAAAATTTGAGTGATTTTGTTTTCAATTTTCATTCTATGTTTTTCAAATTATTATTTTGTTTAGTATAATGTCAGTATTGAAATAATAACAACTAATAATAAAGACAAGCAAAAATTTGTATGGATCAAGCATGAAGATATTTTGTTTTTTAATATTTGTGATATTGCTTGTTATCAGTTAAAAACCCATAGATTTCATAAAAATACATAATATAGTTTTTTTCTTAATTCAAGTTGCTTTTATCTCCAACCTTCAACAACTATAACAGCTTAAGATCAAGTCTCCAGTCAAAATCATATTCAAATCTCCTACTATTTATTATGTTTGACTTCGAACAAGTTGCATAACATACATAAATATTAACTGTTTAATTTGTAAAATGATAAAATTTTATTTAAGGCTTAAGTGATATGTTACTTGTACAACGTTAGACATACAACAGATCAACAAATATGAAAGTAATTCCTTATATTCTCTCATGCAACAGTTTAGTAAACATGTAATTTATTCCCTTGATTGACCATCTTATTAGTAATTTCATGAATTTTAATCATGTCTATTCTAAACATCTGCTTTTCCAGAGAGCATAGCTGTTGTTTTGGTTGTTGCTGTATTATAACTGTTAATATTTAAACTTGTGGTCATATAACCCAACGCTTCTGTGAGCTGGATACAAAATAAACTACCATGTTCTTTCAAAAAAAAAAATTTAAATGTTGAGACCAAGTGCATGCAATTTAACCAATAATTGAAAAGGGAAGTCTATGTTTTCCACTGAAAGGAAACTGGGAATTACTTTACCATTTAGTTATTCCATGACCTTGAACCTGTTGCATGCCCTTAGAGATTATTACCTCATTTGTAGTGTGTGACGGGATGGGCTATATGACCTTGAAATTTCATCTATTTGTTTTATTCTTTGACTTCAATAGACTACTCTAATGTAATTCTCTGGGTTGTTACATTTTATTTGATTAAATCTAAATGTGAGAATTGCTTCTGTATTGTTTAAAAATGAGCTTTCCTATTAGCGTAAGCTGTACTGAAGCAGATCTTTATTGTATATTTATTATTTTAAGACACAGAAGTCATAGAAACAGCATATTCCATTTGTTTACAACATATTTGAATGAATAATGCAAAGAAAAAAGTTTGCTAATAGAGCAAACCATGTTCACATATCTCTGTCTTCTTCATACTAATAACAACATCACAATGTCACAATGGTGTCAGTACAAATATTACTTTCTTCCTGGGGGGCTGTGTCAGGTAATTTAGCATTAACAATCATCTTCTTTTGTAATTACCTATTCATTCATTTAATTCAGTTTATCTTATTAAAAAATTCTCTAACACAAAGGAAATTTGGCTCTATGAAAATTAATCCAACATATTTTGAAAGTTTTTATTTTCTGTGAAATCAACAAATACAATAAATTTTATATATGACATTCTCATTATTACAATTATAATTTTCTCACTGTAGTCTAATTTAGGAAGGTTGAGCAATGAGGTAATAATCCAAATAAACAATGATATTAGTATCTTCAGTAAATATCATCTCTTCACATTCTTTGAATGTAGTAATACCGATGACACATATGAGCCTCAGATCATTTTCCTCATGTTAATGCTAATATCTAGTCAAATTACTTTACCAAAACATTGCATTGATCAACTGGAATTAATTATACCAAAGTACTTTTTCAACTGTACAGTGCTGTTTAAGGTATTAAAGTGAGTTGAAAATAATTTAAATGAGCTCTAATGTCAGTTCTAGTGGCCCCTAGTGATTGAGTGACAGCTCAGAGGATAAAAAGCTATGGGGTCTGGATGATAAAGATGAAAAAAAAGAAAGATTCATGGATAATCTGCACAATTTGAATAATTTGGGGGCCTTTAAGAGAAGGTGTATTCTGCACCTAAATTATTCAGACAAGATCTTCTCCCAGCCATCTCCAAAGAGACCTATGACCTTTTAACAAAGTAATTGTGTACTGGAAAAAAGAAAATTATATTTTGGAAACCGATGGACACAAGTCTGAACTGACACTAATCCCAGGAGACTCAAAATGTCACCATGGTCCACCGTTCAAAGCGAAGCTTAAAGAGGTCAGGCAATCCATCAACTTTTAGCTCAGATCCGTATCAGAACAGACCCACTGGATTCCCAAACCCATCCTGTGCTTATTTCTCTAGTTCCAGATTGCATAATTGGAAAAAATATACTCAGAAGCTGGCAAAATCCCTACATTAGTTCACTGAACTGTACACTAACAGGGTAGAAAAAGCCAAGTGGAAGCCACTAGAATTGCCTCAACAGAGAGAAATAGCAAACCTAAAGCAATAGTGCGTTCTTCAAGGGATTGCAAGAATTAGTGCCACCATCAAGGACTTGAAAGATTCCAGAGTTGTGATTCCTACCACATCCTCATGCAACTTGCCTATTTGGCCTATGTAGAAGATGGATTTTGGATAATGACAGTGAATTATCACAAGTTTAACCAGGTGGTGACTCCAAACACAGCAGTTGTACCGAATGTGGTTTCAATGCCTGGGCAAATTAACAATCTTCTAGTACTAGATACGTAGCTATTGCTCTGGAAAATGACTTCCCTCTATCTCTACCAGTAAGGACCACTAGAAGCAATATATGCTTTCAGCTGATTAGGCCAACAACACACCTTCACTGTCCGACCTTAGGGTTATATCAAGTCTCCAACCCTATGTCATAATTTAATTAGAAGGTATCTTGTGTTTTCCTTACTAAAGATATCACACTGGTCCCTTATAGCAATGATATGCTGACTGAACAAGATGAGCAAGAAAACAACTATTTTGATATACTTTAAAGACATTTATGTGTCAGAGGATGAGAAATAAATCTGATAAAAATTCAGGGACCTTCTACCTCAGGGAAATTTCTAGGGGTACAGTGGTATGGAACAATTTTATGTACCAATTTGGCTGAGCCACAGGGTACTCAAATTCCACTAATTCAAATGTTAATCTCATCCAAAACACCCTCACATAAAAACCGAGAATAGTCTTTGACCAAATATCTGGTACTCTGCGGCTTAGCCAAGCTAACACATAAAATTGACAGGGTACCCAGATATTTGGAGTCTTTCCATGTTTCTACATGATGCTTGATAATCATTAGTAGACTGCAAATTAAGGGGAAAGGGCTTGGATTTCCAGTAGTCATCTTCCCTTCTATATGGGGAACTAAGCCACTATTAGAAGATATGTGAGTAAGCAAGAATAAATGGCAAGACTAAGCAGAGTCAGGATACCGGAGAGGCCAGAAATTTTGTGGCATTGTTTGGGACCTTTAAGCCGGTCTTAGGGTAGTTCACTCATTGTACCTTCAACAAAAAAAGTGTATCAAATAATATACAGCAACATATAATATATAACCAGGGATTATTTTCAGTGCTGCAGGTACAGTACAGAAAACAGAGAAAATCGCTACCTATATGAGGCTCACATTCTAACAGGGGAGAGGAAACAGAAAGATAAGATTGAGTTTCTGAGTTAGGTGTCTGGTATTCGAAATAAAAAATCATATAAGTCAGTTAGAGAAAGACAAATATCACATGATTTCACTCATGTGGAATTTAAGAAACAGGGGCACCCTGAGTGGCTCAGTCGGTTAAGCATCTGCCTTTGGCTCAAGTCATGATCCCAGGGTCCTAGGATGGAGCCCCGCATCGGGCTCTCTGCTCATCGGGGAGCCTGCATCTTCCTCTCTCTCTGCCTGCACTCTGCCTACTTGTCCTCTCTCTCTCCCTCTCTGTCAAATGAATAAATAAAATCTAAAAAAATAAAAATAAAAGAATTTAAGAAACAAAACAAATGAGCAAAGGAAAAAGAGAGAGAGAGAAAGGCAAACCAAGAAACAGACTCTTAACTACAGGAAAGCTTTAAAAATAAATCTTTGTGAGCATCAGTCTGCATGCTTTATTTCAACTAATGGATATAGAGTGGGTGAGGGGTCAGGTAAACATATGGTCAATGAGGGATTCTCTAAATATTCTAGAGAGAATGTTTATGGTCAGACCATGAGATGATCTTCAAATCAATGACAAGTAGATTTTATTTCAGCAGTCATATATTCCAGGAAAAAAAAAAAAGGTTTTCTATAAATCGACTGATGGTTCAACTGCACTATTTTACCGGTGACCAAATTTTTATTCAGAATCTTCAGTTTGGATGGATTAGATATCATATAGTTTAGATGTAATCATCTTAGCCTCTTAGCCCTTCATGGCGGTTCCTTTATTTATTTATCTATGTGTGAATAAACAATGGCAGTAAAGGAAATCATTACAGGATGAATCCCAGGTGAAGCCTTTTGTAAAGTGAAGACTCATTGTATAATACAATTTACTACTTCTTCATTTACTCATTTTGTAAAAAAAAAGACTTTTAAAGATGGAATTTTCATAAAAAAATAAAATTAGGAGGACTGATTTATAAATTTTCAAGTAGCACTGGCCTGAGACATAATAAATATAACAGTAAATACATAACATGCTAAATTATTCTCTTGAGTTACAGAATGTGTGATTTAAAAAATAATTAAAAACTTTTTAATACTGAGAGAATGTTTCATATGGAGTCTGACCTCTGAACTATTAGAAGCAAAATTAAGATAATACTTGGTCATGAGTTGAGTCAATATTAAAAGGAACAGAGATTATTTTTTTCTGAATGAATGAAAACTTTATTCTAAGTAAGAATAAAAGACTAAGAGACCTTTTATCTCTGATGCTGTTTCCAAAGGTATTAGAAAAATACAGATAAAGAAATCTTTTTATTGTCATAGTCATGTATGACATTTTGTGTGTTTTTTTTTCTTTTTAACAGGGAAAAATGCCTTTATTCTTCTGTTTCCAGAAACTACGACTGTAGACAAAGACTGCAAAGTGAATACACTGACTTTGTTGGCAATTTAATTGGATTAGAAATGTCTGTGATGTTTAGAAGATTTTGTATTTAATCTTCAGACTTACATAACGGCAGGCAGGATCCACCCTGAGTGAGACTGTGGAAGAGGTTAAGGACCTCTTCAGCACCCATTGCTAAGTCCCATCTAGTTCCTGGAGCTCACAGACTCCTTTCCTGCAACTCAGCACTGTTTAGGCTGGGAATCTGAGGTCAGAATTGTACAAGGACACAGCTGAATGTACTGGCATTCAGAATCAAGATTTTCTTATTCAGTGTGAGTGATTCTTCAAGGTTCCTTGGTGTTCTGATATGCCAGTCATAGGACGTGACCCTATAGTATTTGAAGCTAGATTCATTTTCCAGTGACTAGCCATTCCCACAGGAAAGTCTGTTTTTAGGTTTCACAAACTCACAACCTGCTCTGTCCGACTGCAGCCAACTCCATGCCTTCCGCCCAAGATCTAACACCTTTTTTCCTATATTTCGCCAGGGACCAAGTAATCTATATACACTAGTTTATATTCACAGGTCATGTTCTGTGCTCTAGACTCTACCCTTCCATTCTGAAACAAACCCAATTCAGGCTCATTTAAAAGGATGGGTAAATTACTATGTTTACTGATGACAGCTTATTTGTTTCCTATCCTTTGAGTATTATTCATATGCTAAAGAAGTTGACTTGGAAAAGCTTCTAATCTATGCTTCCTTTGATTAAAACCAGGGATATTTTTCTTTTCACTCTAAGTTTTACGTACCATCTTCTTAGTTGAAGCCAATTTAAAGCAGAAATTCAAGTTTCTCTGCTATATGAGTGAACATATTTTCAGGGGTATGGGAGTGTTGGCATCCTTCACATCAATTCACATAAGAGTCAACTCTTTTCTTTAAAAGATTAATTTAAATTTCTTTTTTTAATTAACTTTTTAAAAAATGTCAGCCCCTGGGGCGCCTGGGTGGCACAGCGGTTAAGCATCTGCCTTCGGCTCAGGGCGTGATCTCGGCGTTATGGGATCAAGCCCCACATCAGGCTCCTCTGCTATAAGCCTGCTTCTTCCTCTCCCACTCCCCCTGCTTGTGTTCCCTCTCTCGCTGGCTGTCTCTATCTCTGTCAAATAAATAAATAAAATCTTTAAAAAAAAATGTCAGCCCTTACTTTAATTAAGGAAGTCCTTAATTAATAATGAAACATTAAAATTGTTTTGGCAAATGTTAGTGAAAAAGTGTGGGCTTATTTAAAAAGTCCCTCTTTACAGATAAATTCCAAATTAGGAAGATTCACCTATTCCTTTTGTTGGAGACTAGGACAGGCCACCCCAAGATATGCCACAGTGGCATACAGATTATTTCAAATTAAAGTTACTTCAGAAGCAGCCAGTACAGAAAACGCACTCTGACCCTCCTTTGTCTCCAGAAAGCAGGAAATAAATCTATGTAAACGTACCCTTCCTGCTCCAGGAGGTAGAGAGACACTCTTCTTGTCAGAGATGCCAATTCACGCTAAAGAAGACTATACAAATAAGCATTGCTACTTTTACTTATTTACTGCCCCAGCCCAACTTCTGTTTAGAATTCTTTACCGACTGAAACTTGCAAACTTAAGTTTTCTTTGTCTTGTCAATTCCTCACCAACTTATGTTTCTCTGTCTAAAATGTACAAAAGTTACATGCTTTGGTCATTTCTTTGGGTCTCAGTTTTTAATATAGGACCTCCATGTGCACATAATTAAACTTCATTTTTTCCGGTTCACCTGTCTTGTGTCAATTATGAATCCAATCAGAAGAACTCCTGATAGTGGAAGGAGAAATTTCCTTCTCCCTAACACTTCCTATAAGCAACTTCTCATTTCCTGCTCATTTTTGGAAAATCTGTCTTGGACTATGAGAAAAAAAATCCGGAGTACTGGTTCTGATACTTTCTTATTCCGTCATCTTTTAATTGGTTCACAACCTTTCCAATTTTCAGCACCCTTTACTTTCTTGTGTTGTTTGCGTTTGCTTTTTTTTCTTTTTGTTTGATGAATTACACTTGCAAAATGAGGGGAAAATATTCTAGGTTCAAATATAGTGTCTGGTTTTGTGCTTAACATATATAAAGTCATACATAAATGTCATTTCCTATCTTCTTACCTACAAAGCTTTTGTTTTTTATCACCCCCCCCAATTTCCTACTGTACTCCTCTTTTCTTTCTCTCCCATTTCCTCTTATTCTTTCAAATTATTATTATTTTATATCTTTATCATCCTTCCTCACCCCACTGTCAATATTCTTCTTTCTTTTTCCTTCCATCACTCAGAAAGAGAGATAACTTTTCTCTCTGTAGTGAATTTTCTAGTACTAAGCAAGTACTAAGGACATGGCTGGTAATGCTGCCAAGAGTGACACATCTACAACATATTTGACCTCCCTGCTTAGAGAGGAGAAAGCACAGGTGAGATCTTTTTAAACTAACTTTATAAATAGAGATTTGCTCTCCACTTGGAGAAAATTAAAGTGGTTGCTTTTATAACAATAATTAAGGCAGTTATCAAGCCTGAAGGACCAAGAAAAAGGCCAATATTTGGAAAAATACAATTTATAAGACTAATAGAAATGTTTATAGAAACTTTTGGGGCACTGGCTGGCTTTCACAAGGCAGTGAAAGAAACTTTTCAACTGCAGAGAGAATTGAGAAGCACAGAAGTCCACAGATATCCCGCTCCTTCATTAACACTAGCAGGAAGGCATGAATTGGCATATTGTAAAGAAAGAAAAAGGTTTGGAATTACATGAAAATCAGACTATCAGGGGGGGAAACTAAACCGAACTTAAGGGCAGAAAATAATGCAGCGCTTTAGAACAGATGAGTCTCACTATTTGCAAGATTTGACTCTTGTGATTCCCTAAGGGCAGGGGTGGAATTGGGCTAGATAAAGAACTGGGGAGAGATTTCCTCTCCTCTCTGCCTCAGGTATCAGGTGCAGGATGGATATTTCAGGTGATGTCTCTTCCCTAGTGTTCAGTAATATGATTCACTCTATGATTGGGTCTTTCTTGAGGATGCTGTTGGTTTGATGCTGTTGATTCTGCCTCAAATTATTCTCCTGATTGGCCTTACATCATGTGTTCTCCTCTTCATTCCCCTTTAAATCTCAGCCTTCCAATCACAAATGGTTGAGCTGGAGAATGATGTCATTGCCTACAAACGACTTGTATTACCATTAAAATGAGTGTCTTTATGGGAACAATCCTCTTGGGTTCTCTTACCCATCCATTTATAAGATTATAGAAAGGAATAGCTTTCAGTTTTTGTTTAAAAGCAACACTTTTCTTTCTTTGAAACTGTATGTGAAAATCTGATACATACATCATAAAGGAATACAAAGGATCGTAGAATGGAAAGGAAGACTGTGTGGTCTCCTCACCTCCATTTTTCCCTCTTTCCAAAAATGACTTCTATGTGACATCAGTCCAGTCTCTGGGGGTCTGTGCATGGTTCATATACACACATTTCATAAAGACTGAGGGATATTTGCTACCTTTGACTTAAATTCCTGGTCACTTTCATAGATTAAGCATAGGGGCTTGGGCAAAGAGAGAATGCACAATATGGGAATATGATCTCATTTTAATAGAGTGCGAGATTTGATTAGAGGCTGAGAAAAATTAAAGAAGAGAACACCAAAAACAACAACAAAAACTACTGCAAAAGAAGATTAAAATGCTTAGGCCTGTAAAATTCTGCTCAAGTTTGACCTCTCATGTATGTAGCAATAGAACGATGATAGCCAAATACGTGTGATTCACTGAGAGAGCACACAAGATTTGGGGTGTTAATAAACATAAAAGCCAATATGAGTCAATTACAGTTCATTTATTTTTTTTTCCTCCATCCCTCTAGCAAAACAAAAACAGTCAAAGAACCAGTCCAAGGTAAAGAATCAGTATATTATTTTTAAAGAGGTAGACAAAGAGCAGACAGAAGGACAGGAATGACTTTCCATCAACCCTCTTTTCAAGTCACCCTGTATAAACACTATCTGAGTAAAATTAGTGTGCTTCCCTGAACAAACACTTCCAAGAAAAATCCTCCACAATCCTTCTTCATCTGCTACTCAGACTGTCACTCTCTCTCCCATAAATATCTTCTGTTTTTTTCAACAAAAGATCTTAAGTGCTATAATGAGCCAGGCTTCGCACTAGGTACCAAGTAGGATTTTGAGGTAAAAGATTTAAGTTGGACACATACCAGTTTTTTTCAGGGGTCCAGAATTATTGCCCTATCCTAATACTAATGGGAAACAGTTTGTTTCATTTCTGAAGGGAAATGCAAATTTCTACCCCTGACTGGCAGCACTACCAAGAGAATAAAGAGGTACATATTCTATTCAATCTAGTAGCAGTTTATCAGAATTAAATATGAGAAAGATAGTAAAAGAACAGGATGGAAATATTTTTACCTTTTGCTTGAATGTGAGTCTTTCTACTCTTCCCCCTTAGTTCCTCAGAGGTTAAAAGGGAAGAAATAAAACTCATCACTCATATATTTCTGGTCAAGCAACCCTGAGGGCTACTTCCTGTTTTGCTGTGTGTGAATAATAGTCTGGTGCTGAGGGCAACTGGCTTGTGTTTTATTTTATTGTAGTGCTGTAAAGCAATTTTGGTCTCCAATTGAACATTTCATTTCTTCTTTATTAAATTTCACGATTGTTCTTTCACCTCAGGTACTTAGAGTAGTAGCACTTATATTTTTGGAGAGCACATTTTCTCCAATGTAAGTGCTTATTATAAAGAACCTGGTGCTTTTCAGTACAAGGATTCCAGGCAAGATATGCTGGATATGGTTACTTAGACCCTGAAAGGGCAGAGTGCAGGCATTTGTACAATAGAAAAGGGAGGAGGTGAGCTGACATAACACATGGCAGATCAATGTGATGCCTAATCAATGTGGCAAAGGGTCAAACCTTCTTGGTTGCGATGTGATTGACAACAGATGTCACGTCTGTGAGAAGCCAGAGAATGAATATGAACTCTGCTGAGGTTGGAGACAATGGACACAAGCTATAAATGAGTATAATCGATTTCAGGCCAAGTTCAAGTATCACCTTGTCCATCACGTCCTCTCTGACTACATTAGCCTCACCCTTCTTCCTCTTCGGTGAACTTATATATTGCTTCTTTCACTGCTACACAATTTAATATTTAACCATATTTTTGTATTATTCATTTTTCTTTTTAATACTTTGGAATACCTAATGCCATTGGTTTAGATAATCACAGCTTACTCCTTAACTAACCTGCAAGGCTTTAAGGACAGTAGTTATGTGAGACATCAAGTGATGTGGTAGAATAATATTAATATAGCCATACTAATGGTATAAAGTATCACTAATGCTTAAGATACATAATCTGATTTTCTCAAGTGTTGATGTCAAAATTTAAACCCAGATCTATAAAACCCTAACACTCATATTTACTCTATTATGGAGAAGCACTGGAATTCTACTCAAACAATCATAATTCTAACTTGATCTCAATCTCCTTCTGGTTATAAAACTGTGGACATTCACTTCTTTTTTCTGTTTCAGTTTCATCATTCATAATATGGATATAATATCTCTCCTGAAAACTTCTCAATATGGTTTCAGTTTCAACAAAATCATAACAGATATGAAGGAAAATCTGAATTAAAAAGTACTATGCAAATTGAACGTGATGTCTCACATTTTCTTTTGTAACCCGTCAGTACCTAGTTCAGTGTTCATATATGAAAGCCATTCAACTATTTTTAAATATCATGGTTTTAAAGATGATGATGAAATGAGGAAAATAATATTCAAGCAGGTCTATAAAATAATCAATTTAAGATGGCCTTTTATGTTGTTTTTAAATTTTAATTTCAGGTTATGTAGCATGTGTGTGTGTATACATGTATGTTCATTGCTTTGAATAAGGCTAGTGGGTAAGGAGAGAAGTTTGGTGTCTGAAAACCAAGTTAGCAGAGAATATACACAGGAAACCAATTAGTTCTGCAAAATTCAGTTGTTAATACAACAGGGAACAAAATTCAACTGAAGTTATTGATTTGGTATATTAAAGTGGTAATTGGGCCCCAGAAGATAATTACTAGAAACCAATATACTTTGTTTAAAAAAATTCTGGAACACTACCTGACCTCTATTTCCCATGTACCCTCTCTATCACCCAAGGCATAATAATTTAAATTCAATTTGTTGGAATTTGATGTTTATTTTGAAATTCTAATTATGAGAGGCTATTCAATTGGAAGCTCCCTAAACCATGCTTTCTAGTATTCAGGTGCTTATGTAATCCTCTCCTACATTAACTCTGGGTTTGGCCACATAGTTTGCTTTGATCAATGGAAAATTAGCATGACAATGAAAGCACAGGTTTGAAACCTACTTGCTCACTGGGGCTTGTCATCTTAGAACTCCTTCTCTCAGAAACCTGCTAGCATTCTGTAAAGAAGTTCAGACAAGATTGCTGAATAATGACAGGTGGTACAGAAACAGAGAGACCTTGAAGAATGAGAGACCATCTTGGAAATTACATCTCCAATTGAGCTCAATTCGAATATAGTTGCTTGAGTGACTTCAACAACAACAAAAATATGGAGCAGAAGAGCCACCCACAGAACTATGATAATGAATAAGTCATTGTTGCTTAAAGCCCCTAAGTTTTGCTTACTTTGTTTTGCTTCAATAGATAATAAAACACTCATAAAGGCTCAAACATTATCAATATAACACGAATTTCATCCCCCACTATGCTTTAATTGGCTAGATTCCTTTCACAAATATTAGTATAAAAGTAACCAGAGACCTGAGTTTTAAGTCTCTCAAGCTCACTGCCCTTTACCACCTAAAAAACTCAAGACTGTAGTTTAGAGAGATGGATGCTCCTTCCATATATGTCCCATAAGGATATATGGACTATCACACCAATTTATAAATAAACATGAAGTTATTTTTGAGTAACTGGGTCAATAAAGAATAGAATAACAACTCTGGAAAATTCTTGTGAAGTGTGAGTCCAAAGAAAATCTCCAAAGGACTTTATCTTTCCATAGCATTCTCTCTCATGAGGGGTACCAATTTCCTAGCTTAATAATTATGGCCCACTTTCCCAAAAACAAAAAATCTTCAAGTCTCTCTAACTTCCACTCACATTTGGATAATATCCATTTCTATTCCAAGAAGGGCTCCTGCTCTCTCAATCTCTTTTCTTCTTCCTTTATTATATTTCTTCAAATATTCTCACATCCCAATTATTCTTCTTAGAGGGGACTTTGGGTCTTTTTTTGAGATGATCAATTTTGCCCATTATTCACAAGTTTCAAAGAATTGATTTGGGAACCCAGAGTAAGAGAATAAAAGAAGAAATTTGGAATGACAGGTTTCAAGGGCTCCTTTGAAATATTCTCATCACACTAAGTTGCAGACGGATTTCTGTCTCATTGAACCTATAAAATCAAACTCTTTTCCCATGGTCAGACATTCATTATTTTTAAGATTTTATTTATTTATTGGGGGGGGGGAGCACAGGTGGAGTGAAGGGCAGAGGGAGAAGCAGACTCCTCGCCGAACAGGGAGCCCGATGTGGGACTCGATCCCAGGATTCCGGGATCATGACCTGAGCTGAAGGCAGACGCTTAACCGACTGAGCCACCCAGGCAACCTTCCATGGTCAGACATTTATTCTGGAGGCTGCTACAATCTAAACCCTTATCAAAAAGGAACATACTACCTTGCCTAATTCATAATCACTATTGCACCTCTGGAATTAGTAAGTACCAGTTCTTTACAATAGAATCAAATGACACTTCATAGACTCTTTTCCATAGAACCTGAACTGATGATGTGGATTGACCATCTTGTTTTGTTTTGTTTTTTGTTTTTGTTTTTTTTTTAAATAATTTTTTATTATGTTATGTTAGTCACCATACAGTATATCCTTAGTTTTTGATGTAGTGTTCCACGATTCATTATTTGCGTATAACACCCAGTGCACCATGCAATATGTGCCCTCCTTAATACCCGTCACCAGCCTATCCCAGTCCCCTACCCCACTCCCCTCTGAAGCCCTCAGTTTGTTTCCCAGAGTCCATAGTCTCTCATGGTTCATTCACCCTTCTGTTTACCCCCCTTCATTCTTCCCTTCCTTCTCCTACCGATCTTTCTGCTATTTCTTATGTTCCATAAATGAGTGAAACCATATGATAATTGTCTTTCTCTGCTTGACTTATTTCACTTAGCATAATCTCCTCCAGTCCTGTCCATGTCGCTGCAAATGTTGGGTAATCGTTCTTTCTGATGGCTGAGTAATATTCCATTGTATATATGGACCACATCTTAATCCAGTCATCTGTTGAAGGGCATTGTGGCTCCTTCCACAATTTAGCTATTGTGGACAATGCTGCTATGAACAGTGGGGTAAATATGGCCCTTCTCTTCACTAAGTCTGTATCTTTGGGGTAAATACCCAGTAGTGTGATTGCTGGATCATAGGGTAACTCAATATTTAACTTTTTAAGAGACCTCCACACTGTTTTCCAAAGTGGCTGTACCATTTTGCTTTTTTACCACAACAGAGGAGAGTTCCTTTAGCTCCTCATTTATGCCAGCATTTGATAGTCAGTGTTTTGAATTTTAGCCTTTCTACAAGTATGTAATGGCATCTCGATGTTGCTTTAATTTCTAATCTCCTAATGGCAAATGATGTTGAGCATCTTTTCATATGGTTATTTGTCATCTAAGTAGTATCTTCTTGGTGAGTTATTCATTCAGTTATTTTGTCATTTTTAACTGTACTGTTGGCTTTTTCATTGTTGAGTTCTTGTTGTTGTTTTTTTTAAGATTTTATTTATTCATTTATTTGTCAGAGAGAGAGAGAAGAGAGCACAAGCAAAGGGAGTGGCAGGCAGAGGGAGAAGCAGACTCCCTGCTGAGCAGGGAGCCCGATGTGGGACTCAATCCCAGGACCCTGGAATCATGACCTGAGCTGAAGGCAGATGCTTAACCGACTGAGCTACCCAGGCGTCCCATCATTGTTGAGTTTTAAGAGTTGTTAAGTTATGTATATTTTGGATGCACATTCTTTGGCAGACATACGTTTTGCAAATAGTTTTCTCACAATCTTTTCATTCTCATGAACTTGGGGCTTCAATCTATTGCTTTTGGCAGCGTGTAGTAAAAGGTGAATCTGAATCTAAACTCACACTGATCAATGTAAATACAATCTCTTCCTTTTTATTGTATCTGGCACATTTGAACAGATTACTTTTTTCCCCTAAAAGAATACCATTAAAACAACACCTTTGCATTTCTTATAGAGAGCAATGATTACTAACATTAATTAAGTTATCCACCATACCATAGCAGGTATTATTAAAATGTTAGAGTAGCCACAAAACATTCATCCATAGAAAAAGTCGTTAAAGCAAGAAAAACTGATTAGAATGCTTACCAGTGGCAAAGACAATATTTTAAGTTCCAATAAAAATTAAGTTCAAGGTGAAGTGTAATATCATGACTTAGTACTGATATGACTGATGTTGCTCCTATGTCTTGCTAAATTATTTTCCCTACTTCTGTTAGTTGAAATTTGATACTGAATAATAAAGAGATCTGTTCCCTATAAAATATGCTGGGAGAAGTGTATGAGGTTTGACAACTAGGAGAAAGTGATGAAGATTTGAAAATTGTCCAAATCAATCACTTCTAGATAATTAAAATTTCTTCCCTCAAGAAGACACTGGGGAATTAAGTTGATTCCTTGATTTTTAAAGTAGAAACCCAAGTCCCCAAAAGAAAATATACTTATAGTAGGAAACCTTGTATATTTTTAGAATACTATAATCTTAGAAAAAGAATTAATGAAAGAGAGAGAGATTGAGATTCAAAGATAGTTTGGGATTTTTTTTCTGTTTTTTTGTTTTTTTAAGTCTTTTTAAGATTTTATTTATTTATTTGAAAGTGATAGAGAGAGAGAGAGCAGAAGATAGGGGAGGGTTAAAGGGAGAAGCAGACTCCCTGCTGGGTGGGGAGCCTGATGTGGACTGGATCCTGGGACTCCAGGATCATGACCGGAGCCAAAGGCAGTTGCTTAACCAACTGAGCCACCCAGATGCCCTACTTTTCATTTTTAAATTCAAAAAAAGGTTCTACATACCTTAGAATTAGAATCAGTTATTTGCTTCACAGTCCCAAAACAATCTTCAAAGAACTGCATTGTATCTACTAGAAAACACACTTTATTTACTCTGGTATTGACTGCTTCTATTTGATCTTCAGAGAAATATGTTTGATGAGCTAGTTCTACCATTATATATTGATACAGTTATTCTTCTGGATTGGTAAGAATATGATAAATTCTATCGTATTATGGTTTATGAGAACATAATGAAATCTAAGTAATCATTTCTATAATTTGGGATGGATAAGGGCAGAATTAAGGAGTTCCATGCAAGATTGACTCAATTTTCTCAAGAATGATAAAGGCAGAGTACTTGATTAAGGATAGAGGTAGAGTTAAGATCTAAGAAGAAAAAAAAAAATTTAAGAGTTGCTTTGAGGAAACATAAATAAAAATAAAATCAGTACCACTAAGGATGAATGAAAAAGATTATCTTAGAGCTTAGATTACAGACAAGCATTTTTTATTTGAATTTTAAAATCCCTAATAAAAACTCTTAAATCTGTATTTAAAACAGACAAGTTTACCCAAAGGCTAGTGTGGAATTAGGATCACAAGGCAGATTCAGTGGTCTCTTTAAATGGTTGATCATTCCAGGGGTGTCTGTGTAGCTCAGTAGGTTAAGAGTCCAACACTTGATTTCAGCTCAGGTCATGATCTTAGAGTTACGAGAATGAGCCCTGCACTGGATTCCACACCCAGCTTAAGATTCTCTCTCTCCCTCTGACCCTTCCCCCCTCTCTTAAAATAAATAAATAATAAAATGAAATGAAATAAAATAAAACAAAATAAAATAAATGGTTGTTCATTCCTTTATTTTACCAAGAGAAAAACAACAATAAAGAAGAAAATAACATAAGAAAAGGAAAAACAGAAAAATGCCTTTTTTTTTTTTTGGCTCCAAGTCATATGACACAATTGAAGAGTCTCTGAGTCTTAGAAAGAGATGAGAAGTTAAATAGGAGGTGGTCTTCTCAGAATGTCAATGTGGAAAATAATCAACAAAGTTATACCATATTTGGATATTTGAACGATTCACTGAGTTTTAATCTGTCAGCTATGTATGGTCTGAAGCATGAAGAGATATTCAAGAGCTAGATGTCTATTCTCAACCACAGCTGACTTAACCAGGGTGTAAATCCTATCATATTACCTCTATCTGTGTGGTCTCCCCACCTCTTTTTCTTTTATCCTGCACTCCCTATTTTTTTTTTTTTAATATTTTCAACTTAGTGTTACTGATATATCCTACTCCTGAAAGAGCCTGTATCCCAACCCATTTATACAACAAATACAATTCCCTACAGAAAATAACATTTTACAAAATGATACCCTTGGACAAAAGAAAGTGATTATCAAGTGTTACTAGAGGAAATCACTACCAACAACTGATTTTATTTCCAAATCTTTCCATATCAAAGTTTAATAAAATGAACATACCAATGTTATTTTAATGAAAATTATTATTTAGGTCAGAAATAGGACTGAAAAAAAAATGGTTTTATTTTCTTTAGTCAAATTGGTAAAGGAAATATAAGAATATGGTAGAATAAATAAAACAGAACCTTGAGTGTTCATGAATGCAACTGAAATGGGAAACAATTAAATTCAGATTAGGTAGGATAAAAATGCAAATGAGGAGGAAGCTGACTGTGTAAGGAAGTGTTTCAGGAAGCGCAGGTAATGTTGCAAAGAAAAATCAGCTTTTATGACTTGAATATTAGGAGAGGAGAGTACACAGAAGTTTGTTGCTAGGGAATTCAATATTATTCATTCATTCAACAAATATTTATTGTGTCTCCTTCATGATGCTGGGGATATAGTGGCAAAGACAGCCCCTGCATTCATTGTGTTTAATTTTATCAGAGTAAATAGCTAATAACCAGTAAACAAATAAATACAAAATGTGATAGGTGATAATATATTCTATAAAGATAAATAAATACAATCCTGGATACAGAGGGGTGCAGTAGACTCCAATATTCGAAAGGGAGGTCAGAGAAGAGTTCTCCAACAGGGTAAATAAATGATGCAACATTGGAAGCTATGCAGAGATTTGGGGAGAGGGATTCTAGAACAATGAAACACTAGATCTAAGACCCTGAAAGCAGAGAGATGCTTGGTGTGCTTAAGAAACACCACAAAAGTCAAATGGCTACAGAACTGGACAATGGGTAAGGAGGCAGGATATAAGAAAAGAGAGATAGCCAGCACCAAATTAATGCAGACATGGTAATAACTTTGGATTATTTTTTGAGTTCCATGAAAAGATCACAGGAATTTTATAAAATAAGTGATATGAGATCTAGCATACCTTTAATAGTATCTTCTCTGTACTGTGTAGAAAAACATACTGCTGAGCACAGGGGTGGAATCAGGGACACTATCAGGTGCTAGATAATGAAAGGCTTTCCAGACTTATCCTGAAATAATAGTGGTAGCATTAGGGAGAGCGGCTGGAATGTGGCAATGTTTTGAAGGAAAAGTCAACAGAATTTACTTCATAGATTAGATGAGGAATAGTTGATTAAGACAGATGTCTAGAATATCTCCATGGTTTTCAACTTTGGCAACAGGAATGATGGAGTTATCATCAAGGGGAGAAAAACTGAGAAAAGGAAAAAAAAAAATTGAGTTGAGGAGAATACCAGGATTTAAATTTTGACTTGTTGGCTTTGTCTTGTTGACTCCGAGGCTTTCACATAGAGATGTCCAATAGAAAATACACCTGGCATCTGCATACAGATGGCATTTAAAGTCACAGTTCTAGATGAGCTCATCAAGAGAAATTAGGTGAGAGTTCCAAGGAATGAACCCTGGGGCGCCTGGGTGGCTCAGTCATTAAGTGTCTGCCTTCGGCTCAAGTCATGATCCCAGGGTCCTGGGATAAAGCCCTGCATCTGGCTCCCTGCTCAGTGGGAAGCTTGGTTCTCCCCCTTCCACTCCCCCTGCTTGTGTTCCCTCTCTCACTGCCTCTCTCTCTTCCAAGGAATGAATCTTAAGTCCCTCCAAATTTATATATTTGGAAGATAAGGAAGATTCAGCAATAAATATTCAATAAATTAGGAGAAAGTGGTAGCAAGAATGAAGGAAATAAGTGTTTAAAGAAATTGGACGTAATCAGCTAGGTCAAATGTTGTAATAAGTTGAATAAAATAAGACCGAAAAAACAGAATTGGTTTTAGCACATGAGGGTCCTGAGTGTCCAACAGAGTAATAGCACTTTTAATAATATCATAGAAATAATATATGATTTTGATAAATTCTAGAGAAAAATGGGAGGAGGGGAAGTGAAAACAGCAAATTTTCTACAAATGGGAACCCAGAAACCAAGTAATTTCTGCAAAAAGGATTTCAGATCACATAAGATTTTATGATTTTCTAGGATGGGAGATATACATAGAAGCAAGGCAGTGTTTTAATTTATTTTGTCTTGTAGAAAAGGATGAGGTGAGTAGGGGAAAGTTGTGACAATGGTAGACTATTAATAAATGAAGTCGTCTTTGAAAACCAGCTTTAAAAGTATTACTAAGAATAGCAGAAATTAAACTGAAAATATATTTTTACATCCCAGGCAAAATGTTCTCATAGAGTAAATAAGAAGTGAGTTGAAAAGTAAATGGAAACAACCACTTTAATTAATAATTTTGTATTAGTTAATAGAATTGAAGACGTACATTCACTGAGACCAATCAATCCAACTTCAGAGTCTATAAGCTGAGCAACCCTATTATATAAAAGAGGAAAAGGCCCTGAGATGCTCTAAATCCTTAGGCTGACAGAAAAATGAAAACCAACCTAAATGGCAACCATTAATGGCCTGGATAAATAAATATTACATTATTACAGATGAAAACAGGTAAAGAAAATGAACTATGTTTATATACATCAACATGCATAAATCCCTAAAATCTCAGGTTGATAAAGTTGCCAGTTGTAGGAAAATATATACACAATGGTACTAACATAGGTAAATTACAAACAGACACAAAACATTCAATTTCATGACTGTTTTACAGACACACACACGTTCTGAAAATATAACTGCTGGATGGAAAAGACACCAAAAAAAATTCAAAATGATGACTTCTGAATAAAGAAGAATGAGTATGAGGCCAGAATGTGGCTGAAAAATTTAATAATATTTCCTAGAATATATTTTTATTTCTTAGAATGAAAGAGAGGAAAAAGAAAAAAAAAATATAAGGATGGGTTGAATAAGGAGCCTGAATTTTGCCACATAATGCTGGGAAGGAGACCTCATCTAAGTCTCTTTTGACTAATGAAGAGTTGCTCAGTTTGGAGAGACTGGGTCTGGAGAAGTCCTTCATCTGTGGCATCAATTTCCTATTCCCCCTGGTTACACAGCATTTCCTATGTGCACAAACAACAAAAAATCATTCATTTATATTATTTTTAAATATTTTAATTTTGTCTGTATTTAAAAAAGTATTTTGCTTGAAAATGTCAAACATTCGTATTCTAGAACAGAGCAGCTACAATTAAAAAAAAAAAAAGATGGTGTACAACTAGGTAGTTTAATGTGATGAAGTTAGGTAAGTGATGAAAACTTATTTTGTGCATTCAGTGGAGAGAACCAGTACTAAACTCAGAAGGTTTTTCTTTTCTTTCCTTTTTTTTTCCCCCATCTTCCCTGTAGGCCTATAACCTCACATACTTTTCTGCATAAAACAAGCACACAATCCAGAGACTGCAGCCTCTTAATTAAGTGCCATGGGAATGTTTAGGTGTGAAATTAGTCACCAGAGGGAGCCCATATTATTCCTCAAAAGCAATCACAAAGGACTGAGGACAAAATGAAAATATATGTAGACACTGGGGCACAGAAGTTCAAGGAGAGTACAGTGTGTTCTTTTACTGCTTCTTCAATCGCAGTTTCCTTCCAATTTCAAGCTTTGGAATAAACTAACTTTGATAGATGCAAAGGCTTTTTTATAGAAAAGACATAGGGAGAAACAAAATACATTTTTTTTCCCCTCAGTGGCTATTTATCCATTGACCTTCACATCTACTTAACATGAAAACTTCTTTTGTATATTTTGGTTCAATTTACCCATGAATAAGACATTTTATTAGGCTTCTGGGTAGGTTAACTGTGGTAATTCCTAAACAACGCAAGTGTCAATACTTTGCCTGATTCTTTTCAAAATGAAATCAATCACAGCCATGTATTTAACAAATGAAATTGTCTACACATTTTAATCTTTTAACCAAGTATGAAAAAAAGCAGAGTTTGAAAAGCAGAAGCTCCTCACTACAAAGTACTTTCTTTTGTGAAATTCTACAATTTTAGGATTTCTGTAAAATGGAAAAATGGAATCTATAAATGGTTGTCAATCAATCAATTCAAAGAAGGAAGCCCTTTTTTTTTTAGACAAACTCAGGACAAAATCTCAGGCGGGCATTTTGGTACTGTGCAATTGAATCATTTGTATGCTTGACTGGACAGGGATGGAATAAACTGTCATATGCACTGGGCTCTATGATCTCTACTGGCTTTGCTTACTCAGCTTTAAAGCTTGAAGAACTAGAGTGAGATCATGGATTATTCCAAAATTTTTATTAAATTCTCACGTTTCTATTACTGAGAATATGACTGAAACTCAATGGAACTTGTATCTCTTTTCAGGTGGTAATAATGACTTGAATTGACTGACCTGCCTTTACATGCTGAATTCTGTAAAAACTGTCTTATGATACCCTAGGCACTAGGAGTGGGAGACCTGTCACCACTGTGCAAATAACTCTTGAAACCTAAGTGTTAATTTATTTTACTCTATTGTTATCCATCCATTTATTCAAAATGTAGATACTCACCCTATTCCACATGACTATCTTTACCATTCCTGGTTGGAATAAAATAGTGGCTTAAGGAGACTTCATATATTTGGCCCGATTTCTGAATCTGTGCATGAAGCGTAGTGTAGTAGGCCTTGGATATGTGTTCTGGAGTGAAAGATCTTGACCCCTGAATGGCTGTAATATTTTCTACCTGTGTGACCTTAGGAAATTTACTAAATCTCTGCTTTCCCATTTTAAAATTGGGCTACTAATAGTTCTTACCTCATACAGTTACCAGGAACATTAAATGAGCCACTCCCTTGTGAAGAATATTGACAGGGACATGGTAAATTGTCAATAAATGCTATTGCTGCTTCTCATCTTTTTATTACCATTGGTGGTGATATTATATTCAATAAAGAACCCAGTTACGACCATCCCATAATCTATAAAATTCACTTTCCACCAACTGAACTGAACTTGCTTTGATTTTGACTAATACATTTTTTTTTGGCTTAAAATAAACACTTTCATTTATTACTGAAATGCCTTCCAATGGGACAAATATCCCATTGCAAATAGAATCCTTCCCTTCATGATTTTCAATTGTTTCTTTTTTTTTTTTTTTAAGATTTTATTTATTTATTGGACAGAGAGACAAAACGAGAGAGGGAGGGTGGGAGAGTGGGAGAAGGAGAAGCAGGCTTCCCGCTGAGCAGGGAGCAAGATGTGGGGTTCGATCTCAGGACGCTGGGATTGTGACCTGAGCCGAAGGAAGACACTTAACAACTGAGCCACCCAGGCGCCCCATCAATCGTTTCTTAATTTTAACCTCCTCTCCAAATATTTTACTAGTTATGTCTTTGGGCATACATAAATGTATATACACACACACATATCCACTATTGTCAAATTATAAAATGAAGAATGTATCCAAGGATGCTTCTGTAACTCCTCAATCTCAGTCTGCTAAACATGAATCCGATCTAAAGACTGTGGTTGTGGAGAAGCTGGAGACATTGGTGGAGGTGGTGGGGAACTAGACTGTGATATAGGAAGAGATCGAGATCAAGTAAGATATAGAGACATTTTAGAGCCAAGATATTTTTACTATGTGTCTACTAGAAAGTGCTATAGATTGAAAAAACTAGTCCATAAGGGAAACTTAAAATGACAACAAAAATCATAATAATGTTTCTGAATTAAATTTGTAGCAATATAGCAAATATAGTATATATAGTATAATGTAAATCTAAATAATAAAATTATATTTTCTGCTGAAATTCAATCCAAAGAATTTTTCCCTACAGTGTAGTTTTCTTTGTAAAATATGTAAAAAATGTGTTTCTTTGTAAAATAAAAAAAAAGTGCATCAAGAACAGTCTGAAAATTGACTGCCTTCTCGCTGTATAACATCTGATACGGAAAGAGTATCTTTTCTACGTCTTGGTGAATTGTCATTCTCCTTTCTAAATTTAGATCAATTTCCAACATTTTATCGTGTTTGCTTTCAATATGATGAAATATATCCAAGAGTTCTTTTAATGTTAAGTGTGTTTTGTTTGTTTTGCCTGTGTCACTTCTTCTGGGATATCTTTAGCATTTCTGCCACAATCACTTCCTTTATGTTGATAAGGTCTCTTTTCACTACATTCACAACATTCCCATGGTCACCTTTTTCTTCCATAACTTCATTTGTTTGATTTGAATTTCACTTACAATGTTATCACTCTTACTCCTTTGCTGCACTTTCTTTTTTGTTGGCCTAGATCATCTTTTGATATATCCATTTTTTATCTGGGAGAAAAGGACACAACACAACTATATGCTTTGCTGTCTGTGCATGAAGTAATAAATGTATAGTGCCCAATAACTAAGAGACTTTGGAAGAAGCGATACGGTCTTTGACCATGATGGTTTCATGTTTTTTATGTAGTGAATCGTGGACTCAAGAGCTAGCAGAATAGTTTGCAGTTTATGCATTTACTTGCAGTTAACATACTTGGTAAAGTATATTATTATATACCTGAAATCTGAACTGTGATGTTAGGGGACTGGTTTTATGTAACTAAACCATGATAACTAAGATTTGTGTGTGTTTCCAACAAGAACTGCCTATATGTATACTGGGACTTATCTTGTTAGTGATTTCCTTGCCATACCTGTTGGCCCAGGCAATCTCCACATGACATCTCAATGATCATAAAATATCCATACTCTTTCTCTGGTATAAATGAGTAATTATCACCTATCCTCAAGGAATTCCATAATATCTGAAGAGAGGTATGAGAAATATAAACAACCAGAGTCTTTAAATAATCTACCAGTTGATAATTGCTCTAATGGAGAAATGGATATTTAAATGAGGAAGAAAATAAAGGTAACTGGCCAAAATTGGCCAACTTTTAGACAATTTTTGGCCTATTTTTTTATAATGAGAAAAATTGATTATGAGTAAATTCTAATATTTAAAACCAATCAGGATTTGGTTGTTTTTATCGATTCAGGGCAATTTGGCTGGAGTTTTGGGGAGGAAATAATTTTTCATTTGCTTTATGATCCAGACAACAGTTATTCAAGGAGGCCTTTAATGCTGTCTCCCATGTCACAGTCTGTTAGAAGTGTCTCATTGTAATCTATCTGCTTTTGAATAGACACAGATGGATGATCTCCACATTTCTGAAACCATTTATGTGTAAGCAAAGCATTGATAGGTGAGCAATTTCCTTAAAATTCCCCTTCAAGGAAAAAAACAAAAAACAAAAAAAAACCTTGCATCTCCCTTTAGCCTCTAACTGGAAGGAAATTAGTTTCTTCAGAGTTTTCACTGCTGGTGCCTGGGAAGAATGGTATCTTTTCTTCACCCACTATTTTTGAGGTGGCAAGTATACTCATCTGGGCAGTCTTTACTGGTTTTCCATTTAGCATGGCCTCACCATCCTCTATGCTTCTTCTGTGCATTCTAACCTGACCTGAATTTGTATGTTTTTTTATACTATCTATAATAAAAAATTTACCCCTTCCTTAGGATATTCTGTGGATGCATTTCCCTCTGCCAGGTGTTAAGAATTTTCCTAGTGTGATAAACACAGAAATTAAGTAAAATGCTTTGATCTCCCAGAAGGATTTTATTTAATATCTCACATTTAATTTCAGACAGTATCTGAAGCATTTTAAGAGACACTATTACCCAGTAAAAAGAAATAATCAGAAATAGTTCTAGCATGCTAGTTAAAGTTGGCTTCAGGAATACAAATGATAGTACCAAAAGAAGTGTTATATTTTATATACTCAGAATTTTGAAGATTTAATATACTGCTCAGTCCAAATTATCCTACTGGCTCATATTAAATTTCCAATTGAAATTCTTTTATTTGCTGAGAAGAAAATGAAAACATGAACTAATAAGCTGGAAAAAAGTACTATATTTGTGGAAGTAAGAATATAAATTTGAGCTAATGGCTTTATTTACATGGGATGCAAAGTAATCATTAAAG
The DNA here is from genome assembly GCF_017311325.1 of Ursus maritimus. Classification (NCBI taxonomy): domain Eukaryota; kingdom Metazoa; phylum Chordata; class Mammalia; order Carnivora; family Ursidae; genus Ursus; species Ursus maritimus. Next base: position 41,301,665 of record NW_024426774.1, read on the forward strand.
TTTATTCTATGAAATGTGCTAATATTTAGAAAGATCTTTTTTTTTTTTTACCTAATAGTGTGCTAAAAAAGAACCCTTACATATAATGATGAATAAGTCAAGAAGATTATACTCTTCTAAAAAATATACATGTGAACAAATATTTGAAATGTACAACATTAAGAAGAAGTGGTAAGGGGATAGTTGTTAACCTTTTTTCTAGTCATGAGAAGTGGGCTGATGCAAGAGAGGATTCTATCAGAAATGATGACTGTGCAAAGTTTGGAAAAGATAAAGGAGATCACCAGAGAGAGAGGCTGGAGTGGAGGCCAGTGAAAAGACAGGGAGAGAAGCATTCCAGGCCACAGCAGCACTGAACAAGGCAGAAAGGTGCAAAGCAGAATTGTGCCTTATTACCCCCTAACTAGTGACCCTGATGGAGCATTGCAGGGATGCTGGACAGAAGACGGAAGTGTAGAGGCAGTCAGTGGGGGCGGATTTGGTATTCTCTACCTGAGAAGGGATACAACAATTCAAGAAATAAAGCATAATAATTTAGAGTATAATCACATTTTAGAGGTTATTTTAGTTCCCAACTTCAGGGCAAGGGATTCTATTTAGCATAATTGGCAGAAAGAAAAATGCTCCTTCCCTTCTCCCTCCCCTCTCCCCTCCTTTTTTATTTTCAAAACATTTTATTTGTGTGTGCATGTGTGTGTGTGTGTGATTTTATTGCTTCATATAACAAATGAAATACTTAAAGAAAATGTGAGTAAACAAATTAAATGAAATATTTTCTGTATGTTTCTCTGTTTATACACATATACACATTCACCAACTTTTTACCACTTTCATGTATGCAGAGTTTTAAACAAAATGGGTTCATGATTATGGATTTTTTTTTCTGCTAGCAAATTATCAGAAACACTTTCCCAATTATTTAAATACTTTAAAAACACAATCTTTGAGTATATTTTCTACAAAATTGTTATTCAAAAATGTAAAGGAACAGAAAGTGAAAGCCAAATTTATTACCATACTTCTTAGCAGCTCTACTCTTCAATGCCTTGTAACAAGGTTTACATACCATCCAGTAATTTTAAATACATATTCATATATATAAATGTACATTTTTTTTGCTTGAACAAATCGGTGCATACTATACACAGTATGGTTTACATTCTTAAAAATACTAGATATTTGCCATATGTGTATATATAGCTCTTCTTTCTTTTCAATTCCTGATTACTACACTGTGTGGATACACCATGTTATATATAATTATTATCTTTAGTATTTAGGTGTTCCTTATTGTTACTGCTGAAATGTTGCAAGTAATAATCTTATAAATGCAATTTTGCTTGCCTTTATGTAAATATCTTAAGGATATTTTATAGAAATGGAGTTGCCAGATTAAAGTGTTTGGGCATTTTAGGTTTTGATGGACATTACCAATTAACTCTCCATATACATTGCGCTAATTGTACCAGTGGCTGTTTCTCCACACTTATTTATACAAGAGATTATCAAACATTTAATCTTAGAGAATGTCATAGTTGGATAAATGTAGAATCCTATTCTAAAAATTTGCCTTTAATTATCTGACCATCTTTCATATATTAATAAGTCATTTTTTTTCTGTGAATTTTTTTTCTATTGTTTCTATCAGGTTACTCATGTTTTCATTATTATTTTCACATGGTTATGCACATAATCAATATTCTTTTTTATCTCTCATATAAGTTACAATGTTTATCTTTGTATGTCTCTTTAATTTTATTGAATTACTTAGTTCTTAAAACTTATAAATGGTTTTAATTATTGATAAATGCAATCCATGAATCTCCTACTTTACATAATTTGCCTTTAGTGTCATGCTTAGAATATCTTTAATCAGTTTGGGTTACAATTGTGAATGTTTCAGAAATGTTTTCCTTCTCCTCAAAAAAATGAATTAATATAAAGAGTATGAGAAGGGAAATTTCAGCAAATGATCATTTCAATCAGCTTTGGAAGACTAAAATCAGATAAGTTAGGTTAACTGACTGAGCAGGGTAGAGAAGCTAAATACTAAAATTCTTAGAGGCAGAGAATACATGAAGATTTGAGGACAGGATGGATTAGGTACCTCAGATCTGATATACATGGTTCCAAAGAGGAATATTCCCCTCCCCAATCTTAATACCCAAAAATCAGGAGGAAAAAAGTTCATTTTCAAGGGAATCTGAACTGGAAATGGTCTGCACTCAGGAGCCTTAAGCCCAGCAGTTAACAAAGGTGAGCTTAAAAGCTATAAGAAACATGTGGTAGGTATGGAAGAGTCTGAATGCTGAGAGGCCGAGGCTTCTTTCCCATACACTGCTTTAGAATTCAGGCAAGCATGTCAACCCCCCAGACCAGATAGTAGGAGAGTCTTTTTGGAAAGCTGAACTCCTCCAGAAAAATGTCTTATAAAACAAATACTTAGGTGTTCCTGAGTGGAAAGCTATTTTTAACATGGGATATCCACATAATGTCCACAATCAACAAAATCTGCTTAAACATTTTTCTCTTCCAAGAAGATTTTTCAAGACAAAATATCACATGTACGGGGAAAAATCATAGTTACATTATGAGCACGGGAAGGGGATTATAGTATATCGAGGAAGATAAAAGAGATAAGACTCTTGTATAAAAGAAAGCACACAGATATGTATTTGATAAGGTAAGCAATAGCAATATATTCTTACTATTATAAATATGCAGATACAAACTAGAAGAAACAGCTATGCATAGTGGGCTGCTAATTTTTGTTTTAGATCTTATTTTTTTTTTAAGATTTTATTTATTTATTTGACAGAGAGAGACAGCCAGCAAGAGCGGGAACACAAGCAGGGTAGAGGAAGAAGCAGGCTCCTAGCAGAGAAGCCTGATGTAGGGCTCGATCCCAGAACGCCGGGATCACGCCCTGAGCCAAAGGCAGGCGCTTAATGACTGCGCCACCCAGGCACCCCTAGATCTTATTTTTAAATGCATATGTCATTGATTTGATAAAATTGTTTAAAGTATTTCTCCATACTGTACTATACAAATAGGGTATATTTTTTTCAGGCAGTTAATATATTTTTGTCTTTTTTCTTTTTTTCATTTATTATCTTTAATCAATCTAGATTTCTTCTTGGGTAAGAAAAAAGAAAATAAAGATTTAACTTTGTCTTTTTGGTTTCCAAGAAGTTAATCCCATAAACTCTATTGAAAGTATCACATTCTTTCCCCAAATATTTAAAATTCTGCCTTCATTAAATACTGAATTTTTAAATGTACATTCTTTTTGTAGACTCTGATTTCTGTTCCACTGACCTTCTTGAATATTTCTGTGCTAAGATTTCATTGTTTGAATCACTGTAGGAACATACTGCTTTGTGATATAGCCTGTTCTTTGTTGGGTAGCTGTAGTCATCAGAAAATCCTCACACAAAACAAAATGAACATCAAGGGCCCTTACCCTGGTTTGGAGAGAGGGTAGTTTAGGAAGATGGTCTGGTCACTACTTGAACATGTGATAAATCTAGCAGCAGAAATCAGAAGACAAAAATAATTTAAACTTAATTTAATAAATCGATTTTTCATGGAGAAAAAAAAAGAGGCCATTAGAAGACTGCTACCCCATGAACATAATCACATTTACACATTCACCTCCTCAACTCCATCTACATCTTCCCCTCCAGAGCTATGAGTAAACTATTCATAAATCTTTCTAAAAGCACCTTCCTCATTTGTTCATGACACTCTCTCCCTACTCACCTAATGAGGATATTGCCCTAATTTTGCCCATTTCCTTTCTATTGAATCATACCCATCAATATGCAAACTGTATAATTTCTTCATCCCAAATATTTATTTAAGTGTATGAATAAACAAATAAAACAAAACTCTGACTCTGCATCTCTTTCTATTTACTGTCCCATCTCTCCTTCATAGCAAAATGATTTGGACTTCATGATTGTCCATCCTCACTGACACTAGATGTTAGATTATCATTCTCCATTCAACTCTCCTCAGTAATACTACTGCTTCAACAACTCTACTGAAATGTACCTTACTGAGATCACCAATGACAAGTATGTTTCTGTGTCTACTAGTTACCTCTTGGTCTTCATCTGGTTTGACCAATCAGCACTGACTACTCTCATTTTCCTAAATGCTACTTTCAGGTAGTGTCTTAAAGGCACCAGACTCTCCCGATTTACCTTGTTCCTCATTTGTTACTCACCTTCCTTATCCCCCAATGTCTATATTCTGGCACACCCAGGACTCAGCCTTTGGACCCCTTCTCTATACTCATTCCTCTGTGACTTTGTCTAGCCCCATTACTTTTAATAGCATATATTCTCCAATACTTCCCAAATTGTATCCCCTTTCTAGACTTCTTTCTTGAATTTATGAATCAAATTATCAACTGCCAATTCAGTATTCTTACTTTTAATAGGCCTCTCCAATTTAACACCATTTTATGTCCCTGTCTTAGTATGAATGTCTTGACTCTCTCAAGTTTCTCCTAAAAGCAACTCAAATTTTCCCACCGTTTAAAACAAAAAATCTTGCAGTAGTCCTTTATTCCTCTCTTTATCTTAAAGCTTTCATCCATTCTTTGAAGGGTGAATCTCATTGGCTGTTAGTTACATATCCAAAATCCTACCATGTTTCATACTTCTAATGCTTTCTTCCTGTTCTAAGTAATCATAATCTCTCACTTAGGCAACTGAGGTAGTCTACTAAATGGATTCTTTGTTTTTAGCTTTGGTCTACTCTCCATTTAGAAGCCTGAGTGAATGGATTGTGGCTATTATTTTACTATACATATATATCTAGATTGATTAAAGATATAAATGAAAAAAAAGGAAAAAGACAAAGCTATATTAACTGCCTGAAGAAAATATACCCTATTTGTATAGTACAGTATGGAGAAATACTTTAAACCATTTTATCAAATCAATGACATATGCATTTAAAAATAAGATCTAAAACAAAAATTACTATACACATACAGTAAAATAATATATATATGTAACATAATATATATAATAAAAACATCAAGCTGTATACTTTTAATATATATAATCTTATTTATCAATGATACTTTAATAAAGCTGGAAAAAGTCTTGGTTCAAGCCACTTCTGTATTCAAATACTTTCAGTGACTTCTAATATCAGTTAAAGTAAAAGTCAATTTCTTACAATCATGTCATGGCCTTCTATCACCTTCTCACCTCACTGGTTCACCCTTCTCCTCATTTACCCACTCTAGTCACACTAGTTTCTCTGCTATTTCTTACACAAGTCAAACCCCTCTCAACATCAGGACCTTTAAACATACTGTTTGTTTTGCCTGAAAAATATTTTTCTTCTGATTTCTAGTTCTCTTCATTACTGCTACATTACACCAGATATCTAATTAAATGCTATTTATTGAGCAGGTCTTTCCTGATTATCCTATTTCAAAGAACATTCACCTTCAATTTTCATTTATAGAGGAAAAGTAGAAACAACTTGGATATAGACAAAGTAAAAAAGGGGTAAATGTACACTACACACTCCAGACTCATTCTATAAGAGATGGCCATTTTGATGTGTGAAATCTTCCAAGTGTTTTTATGAATAATGCCTTCAACAAAATACTCCTTCCTAAAAATTCCATCTATTTCTTTTTGTTCTCCTATCTGAAAGAATCATTTAAAATGCATTGTCTCTTCCATATAACTGTCCTTCAGGTTTTTGTGAAAAATTATTTTTGTCCCCAATTTATCTTCTCTTCTCTAAAATAAATACCCCATTTGACTGCTTTCTAGTTCTATAAGCTTAGACATAAAATACATTGTCATATTTGACTTTTGCCTCTATCACTCACTTCTAAATAGAAATAGTATTTTCAGCGTTTCATCTTTAAATTCATTTAGCAGTTTAGCAAAACTTTGAATCTGCATACTAAAACCAAGTTGGAAGGGGCTCGTATTATCCAAATTATCTTGAATTTAAATTTACTACTTAACGTAATTTGCTACCCTTTCGAACTTTCAGTATAGTCTTCTTGCAAGAGAAGATTAAAACAAAGTTGGAGTTTAATCATTTTGCCTTATACCGTATTCTATTTATGCTACGCTGTTGCATCCTTTTCTTTTCTTCTTCTTCTTCTTCTTCTTCTTCTTCTTCTTCTTCTTCTCCTTCTCCTTCTCCTTTTACTGCTTTTTATTTTTTTTTACAAACAATTGGCCTATCCCTTCCACCCTCTCCTTATTAATCAAAAATAAAAAATAAAACAAAAGTAAAACCAAAACCTTTGTGAATTACGATATTTTATGAACTTCAGTTCATTCTGCCTCTGGTCTTACTCTAGGCTTCTGGCAATATTTATCTATACTTACTTCCATTGATAAAATCCATCTCAATAATTTTGATTGCCGCAATGTTTGAATGTGTGCTTTAGCCAGTTTTTCCATTTTTCTTGGGATAATTTGCTATTACACAGTGTTTTAGTACTTTTAATAGCCCCTGAGTCAATCATCTATGTAAGAATCACTATTGTGGTACAAAGATCTTTTAATGTGGATCTGGGTTCAATTATCAGCTCCATGCATATAAATTTGGGCATGCCCCATAATCTCTGTCTTAGATTCCTTCTCTATAAAATGAGGGGAAAAAACTTATATCCTACAGGGATTTTTTTAGTATTCCCATTTGAACTAATATGTTAAAAATCTCTTAAACAAACTAGATGTTTGATCAACAGATGGTGATGATGAGAGTCATCAGATTATGTCTTTATGACTTTAAAATTTTATCTCTGTAATAAAGTATATGTGAACTATGCCTTAATTAATTTTTATTTTTATTTTTGTGTAATTTTGTACTTTGCTACCAAGACCTTCAATGTGTCTATCCCAGTGAGTTTGCCCTGTTATAACAGAGTAGTAGCTTAAACAATAGAAACTTACAAACAAACAAACAAAAACTTATTTCTCACAGTTCTAGAGGCTAGATTGTCCTAGATCAAAGTACCAGCAAAATGTCTGGTAAGAGCATGCTTCCTGGTTTGCAGATGGTTATCTTCTCTTATATTCTCATGTGCCAGACAGCAGAGAACAATCATCTCTTTTATTTCTAACAAAGGCACTAATCCCATTCATGTGGGTTCCACTTTCATGACATAATTATCCCCTGAAGGTCCATCCTCCAAATACTATCATATTGGGATTTGAGCTTCAACATATGAATTTGTAGGAGAGTAGACACAAATATTCATTCCTCTGCATTGGCATAATAATTGTCTCTAATCATTCCTGGTATTTGTTCCCACTGACATGAATTAGATCCAGATTAGCAATCTCCCTATTCTTTCATTCTGAGAGGTGAATTGGCAACCAACATTAGTCGAGATGCTCTGATAACTGGGATTTCCATTTCCTGTTCTGGGATGGGATTCCAGATTTCTGGAAAGTTAGAGTTTCCTCGCTACTCCACATCTTACCTCTATGTGAACACTGTTTTCCATTTAAGAGAAACATGCTTTGGTTGCCAGCTTCTCTTAAAATACTTATTTCTACAGAGATTGCCCTTGTTTGATGAAATCATATGCAAACTGTGGTTCTTGTCATGAGTCCTTCATTCTGGTTGTGACATTCATGTGATAGAAGGAAAAAAAATATCTGTCATTGTAGAGAGATCTAGAAGTGGAAAACTTCAAACAAAAAAGGTAAAAATACCACTTATGCTCCTATATTCTGCAGTTTTCATCCCAGAATTTCAGAGTTGACTTGGAACTCCTAGCTCTTTCAATTCCATAATTTGTCCCCTCCAGTAGCAGTAGAAGCAGTTTTTATTCTTGCCAAAAGCATATATTAAACCTGGCATATGTGCCAAATTACAGGGCTGGTCAACAGGGAGGTAACGTAGGAGCTAAGCTATATGACCCATTAAATGTGATTCTAGGAATTCTATTTCTCTCACATACTAGCATCCATTGACAGCTGCTAGAAACTTCCTATTGGATTTTTATGCCGTGACCATTAACCAGTTGTTAAAAATGCACATTCTTACAGAAAAGTTAGTACTTGAACGCTGCCGGTCATTATAACTCACTTCGGGAGAAATAATAAGAAAAATTACCAAGATATCCTAACTTTGCATTTTTCTCTGCCATTTACTATCTGTATAAGGTTAGTAAACTTGCTTTCTCAATCAATTTTATTTTGTCATTTGTAAAGTGATATATTAACAACATAAATCTCAGATATCTCACAGGAATCAAATGAAATGATTTTATGAAAATATTTTATAAACTATAGGTTGAAATACAAATGCTTTTTGATTGAAAAACAAAGCATAGCATGATATTTTGGAAATATTGTGGGCTTTGCATTTAAACAGACTTGTCCTAAATGCTAGGTTCTGACTTGTGCTATGTAATCATGTCCATATATTTTTTCTCTCCAAGCCTCAATCTCATTACCTGTAAAGGGGATGAAACATCCATATATAAGGAACTATTACTATAATAATTACTTTTAAAAACATATTTAAACTACATAATATAATGCTGGCCACATATGATGTTAATTCTTTACTTGGTTTTCTCCCTTTAATGTGGCAAAAGATTTTAGAGATCAAATTTTGATGAGGAAAGTAAGAGGACAAAAGGTGAATGTGAATACCTGAGATATAAAGATTCCCAGGGTGGGATCACACTGAATAAGAACAGTTAACATGTACAGGTTTACTACATGCCTGACACTTTTCTAGCCCCATTTGTATATATTAACTCATTCCATCCTCTCAGCTATCCTAGGAGGTAGGTGCCGTTATCATGTCTAGTTTAAACATGAGGAAAATGAGGTACAGAGAGGTTAAGTATCTTCTCAAAGCTACAAGGCTAGGAAGTGATGGAGCTGACCTGTAAACTCATGCAGAATGGCTTCTATGCCTGTGCTCGGAGCCCCTAAACTAAAACGTCACTGTCAGAAAGAACCAGATTTTTACTCTTCCTAATTGATAATCTTCTCAGAAACTTACATCCACAGGAAAACAGACAAAATTGAAATAGTGGCTCTTCTGCACCCCTAAAATTGTACTGCATTGATCTTTCTGTTCCAGAAAGAATTCACTGTGCCTAAGATTTGTTTTTTTGTTCCCAGCTCAGCAGTTTCATTTTCAATCCTTTCATTTTGGCAGGTAGACAAGGTCACAAAATACACAATTGCCTGAATTTTTTTAAGCTAGCCTCCTGACCACAGTCAGTGACATTTGCAGCTTTTTAATTATACACACATGCCCCTTTCATCTTGCATAATGCTGAACAATAAAATCAAATGCACATTCTTTCCTCTGGGTGGCTATTTGGAACATAACGCATTTGTAGTATGTGTTAATCAGCACATCTATATTTTGGTAGGGTATATACGGACATGAGATGCAAGTGTTCACTTACTCCATTATAATGAATTTATAGTCCGGAGGAACTCACAAAAGGGTTAGAAAATGTTGGCTATTGTGCTCCTTTAGAAAAATATATCGCCTAAGGATGTAGAAGTGCTGACTACTGGGGAACCAAAGTGGATTTTAAAAAAAGCAAACAGCATGACATAAAGTTGTATTAAAATAATTTTTAAGAATTTGATCAGGAGACATGGAAGCCAAGAAACAAGGAAGATGAGGGTACCATTACTTGCAAATGAGTGCTTCTTGGCAAGATTTAGAGATAGGTTGATTCTGTGAGAGAAACAAATTAAACAGAAATTCTGTTTTCACTTGATGCTGAGACCACAACAAGCAAATGGAATTTAAGGAGAAGGTTAGCATGTCTGACATCATAATCTAAGTAGCACAGTCATTGTGGTGTTTGGCTCTCCATGCCTCCATGTGTCTTCCTTCCTTGTTTCATGCTCTGACATCTGCTCAAAGAGGCTCTATTTTAAGAAATCATTTTCAAATAAATAAAAAAGGAATCCTTTACCAGAAGGTATGGGTTTCTGAGAATTTAAAATCTGTTTCATAAATCTCAAATTTACCTAGATTCCAAGCTATTTTAAATGCAATTTATTTCAAGGAAATTTATTTTATATATAATATATTATATATATAACATTATAAATATATTTAATTAGCTGAATGAGAAAGTGTATATAAAGTACTTTGCAAAAATCTCAGTTCACAGTATACATTCAAAAAACAAGTATTATTTTTAGTTTAAATTGGTTTTATCTCCAGGCTAATTGTTCACCTGTTTGTTTTATTTTAGGTTTATTTTTTTTCTTGAGCTCTTTATTTTTTCAAAGGTAAGATACCCACTAATTATTTAACAGTGTTTATGAAACTGTCCCAGACACTATGATAAAAAATAGAGATGTGGTTTAGTAAAACTGCCTCCAAAAGAAAAAAAAAAAAAAGCTCACAGTCTAGTTTGAGGATATAAGCTTAGAATAAATGAGAAAAAATAACACAGATTAAGGCAAAGCAGAGTAAGTTTCAAGTGATGAGCAAATAAAATTTCTGGATATAGAGAAGAAGGAAAGTGAGAGGGGATATTATGATCAATGAGAGCTTTATGGTAAGGTTTTTATCTGTAAAATCTGTATTAGTATAAAGAGAGCATTATTTGATAGTCAATACAACTATTAGGCATATTTAAAAATGAAGACAAGGCCTTTCAAGGGATTTTAAAAGTTAAAAATGGTGTGAATATACAAGGTATCATTTTGACCATTCTCCAACGGGGACTTTTTTTTTTTTTTTTTAATTAACAAAAACAGTGTTTCAACATGAGGATAGTTACTACATAATCCCTAATATCAGACTAGTACTTATGACCTTGATGGTCTCGTTATGAGGAATTAGTTTGCCAGTGATACAACAGAATGAGGGTTTTGAGAGGATGACAGTAGCAGTTATGTGTGGTAGATGTGATATGACAAATATTGTACTGAGGAGATGTGGTTAAAAGTTAAAAGTTAGTTCAGAATGGAGCATGTCAAATATTAGCTAATGAGAACCTAGACTTCTGTAGTGGTTGAGTAGATTTCTCTGCGTATGTGTTTGCATGAAAGACTGCCATTTTTATCAGGCGATAAATGTATTTTGGGTTACAAATTACAAGATATGAACAAAAAGAGTCTCTATAGTCCCTATAAACTTTTAAATGTCAATAGTCATATCTACAAAAGGTAAATTATTCAGTAGTGTTACATAGGAAATTTTCATATAGCAGCTGAATCTTTAATTTAAATAAATGGTTTGGATATGTTGTTTCTTTTTTTCTTTTTTCATTATTATTTCAATGAAGAACACATAGGAGGGCATTTAAAATCGAAAGGATAGGTTTTTAAAAGGTTTGGGACATTAAATATTATATTACAAATTCCATTTTTTAAAAATGTGAGTATTCTTTCCTTAAAGACACTGGTTACATTTAGCTGTGATACACTGTTGAACACTAATTTGATGTATATTTCTTTCCTCATTATGTGATGTTTTTATTCCTTCTATAGAGCTAGGGAGAAAATCACTGTTGATGTCTTAATATCCGTGCTTCTCCGTGGAGCAGATAGAAAAGACTCATGCATGAAGAGACTGCACTTAAAATGTGGCAGTATTACTGAGATACAATAAAGAATTTCTGAGATGGGGGGAGAAAAAAAAATGCACTAACAAAGACTAAATTAACAACAGCAATAGCAATAATAATACTGGGTGAATTTCATTCATCTGATATGTTAAAATAAAACATAACTTTAAAGCTTCAAGACGTATAAAATATTAGACAGCAAAATGTTATACTTTGGTCATTTCTACAGTACATGTCAGAACCATTAAAAAGGTTAACCTGTTCAATACATTTACTTCCCAGTAATTAAATAAGTGAGAATACACTCAATAAAAACCATGATATCGTTAACTGTAAAGACATCTATTTGAAACTCCCAATACAATCCTTAAAATGTGCTCAAATTAAAATTATAAGCTGCAAAGTTCAACAGTATAATCATTTACGCTTTTGTAAAATAAAAAAAAAATCAGTGGTTGTCATATACCTGGATCAGTGCATAAGTTACATAGTTTTATGAATCAGTAAAAATCAAGGAGAGAAACCTGAGATCTGAGGTCAGGAGGGAGAAAGAAAGGGTTGCCATCATCATCTGTGATAAAACAGGTTGTCTAGATTTAACAGGTGAAGCCATGATAGTCAAATTTTTTGATTCATTCAGAGCTGCTCTGAGTGATTTTCAAAGAGGAAGCAGTGTGGTTATATCATATGAGTAGAATAAAATAAAGAGAGTGATTCAGTTATCTATGATGCATAACAAACTGTTTCAACACTCACTGGCTTAAAGCAACAACCATTTTACTATTTCTCATAATTCTTTAATCTGCATTGGACTCAGCTTGGTGCTTCTTCTATTTCTCATGGTTTGGTATACGCTGGGGATAGAATGTCCCAGGTGTTCCTCCTCACGCACATGTTTTGTGCCTCCCCTGAGGGAGTTCAAACAGCTAGGAGTTGGCTACGCATCTCTTTCCATGTAGCCTCTAACATGGCTATTTTGAGCTCTCTCAAAGAATGGTAGTTTTAAAGTAGTAAGATTTCTTTTATGACCACTAGTTTCTAACAAAGAGCATCACAAAAGTGCAAATGCTGAAACTTCAAAGTCTTTTCAGAGCTTGGTTATTAGATAGATGTTAAACAGAGTCACTTCAACCACATGGTCTTGGTTATAAGAAACTCCAGGGCCAGCCCACACTCAAGGAGATGAGAAATAGATTCCACCTACTGATAGGAGCAGTGGCAATGTGGCCACTGACTGCAGGAACACAGTCTCTTTTTAAGGTATAACTGATTGCCTGTGTGACTGACATCCATTATTAACAAAACCTCTTGGTCTAAGATATACCTGCATTTGCACCTGACCAGAAGGTGAAATGAAGGGAAAAGAATACTTCATCAACCTTAGAGGGGGGCATATGCTGAAAATTGCCCTCGCCACATTTGCTTTCATTTTCTCAGATGAACTTAGTTGCATGACCACATCCAGCCTGAAAATGTAGTCTTCAGGCAGATATAAGCCCAGCTATTGAATCTCAGGCCCTTTCTGTATTGAAGAAAGGGAGAAGACATTGTGAGACAACTAGAAGTCTCTGGTGCAAAACTGAGCGTTTAAATTGCATTATTTTCCTAGTATTCACAGGTAGAAGCTCTATCTACTATATTCCTGTCTACCTTGTAGGATAGTCTCCAGAAATTACAACATGGAATGCTGCCAAATGGCTGTGGGAAAGAAGACAGTTTACTGGAGGATATTTTCTTTTAATGGCATTTCTTATGAGAACGTGCTTTTTTTAGTCCTAGTTCTTGGATTGCAGGCTTCCATTCCTCCTCTCCTAGGAGCTGTAGGCATTTTCCTAATGATGTAGCATCCTTGGGTGGATATGAATACAGCCAACTGGTTCTCTGAGTGCAAAATTCAGCTGAGCTACCAGGAAAAAAACTGCACCACTGTGTCTCTTCACAGCTTAACCATCATCCTAATAAATCTCAAAAATGTTTGTTTCTTATTCAATACTGACCATCCCTCTTCCTCACACAGAAATGACTGGTTATAGGCATTTTATTTAGGGAGAACACGATGGTATCTGTCTGAATAAGAACAAAGTAATTTCCCTCAGAGCACGTGCCAAATGCATTAGGAACACACACTCCATCACTGTCCAATACACACTTCAGTGTTCATTCCCTAAACTCATGCAGATAGCATATGCGTCTAAAGAAGGCAAAATAGCCCTAAATTCAGGTTGCTGGGTCTTCTTTTTCCAATAATATAAAATAAAGATTAAAAGGGAAAGACAAACCAGAAATTACAACGTCTTATAAAGTAATTTAAAATGTTATCCCAATATTCAACATTTTCTTTAGCTACATTTTATCTCTAACTATCTTCAACATGCCCTGCTTTCTGCTAATATTTCTCACAATTTTGACCAACTTACCTTCTTAACCTCATTTCCCAAAGTTATCTCACACTACTGGACCTACATGGACCCCTTGCCTAAGTGACTCCTTACAATCCAAATGAGTATTTTCTGCTTGCCTGCCTCTGCTTTTGAGTGCCTGGCTGGGTTTTTGTTTTGTTTTGTTTTGTTTTTTTGTTTTGTTTTTTGTTTTCTTTTTCTGCACCTTGAATAGTTTGGACTATGTAGACTTGGTGTAGTTATCCAGAATCATATTCTTTGCAAGGTTCCAGGTTAGAGTTTCCCAAAAGAAGAATTTGTAAGACATGTGGGGGATGGCATTCAGGCAATAGCCATTATTCTCTGATGGTGGCCAAAGTCAAATGCTGTGACAGGCAGATGCAAAGGTGCCAGTGGGTTCCTGCTCTCACTGTCCCTCTGCTCTGTGTCCAGACCTCCTTTCTAAATGGTGACCCTGTTAACCAACATCAGCTCTAGGTCCTCCAGGAGAAGGCTGGAAGTAGACCCACAGGGAAGGTAACACACAGAAACAAATTTTTCTATAGACATCCCCACAAGCTTTACCTTTGCCACACCTTTAGCCTCTGGACATGGCTGGCTTCTCTGACTGCTTGGAGAAAAATCCCAACTCTCCCCTAGACTTTTACTTCCTAGCTCTTCCCAAAGTTATGCAATATCTAATTCCTATTACATATCCCTCCATCAAAACTGATAGTGTTTCTGCTTCCCTTATTGAACTCTGACAATTTAAGTCCCTAAGGTGAAAGACAGCCATATCAGCAACTGGATTGATGACCTCCAGGTGACAAAAATAAACTCCTTACTTATTTAAGCTGCTGTTCATTTAGTGTCTTCTATTATTTACAGATAACCAAATCATAACTAATATACAACCTTTCTCTATACTCATCCCAAATAGAATTGTTCTCAACATGAAAATTATCCTTATCTTATCCTAGTTCATAGAATGAAGATCAGATCCAATTTCACAGAAGTAACTACAAACTCCATATGCAAGAACAATATAGTAAGTATCTATTCTTTTCTTACTGCTGATCCTCAACATACAACAACAATAACAATAAAAAGACATATGGTCAAAGAAAAATAAATATTTACTGAATAATGTAATGAATCCCTTTTTAATATAAAGTGCTTTATGGATAAAACATGGATAATTTGGGAAACCACAGTAAATATTTTATACCCCTAGGGTAACATTTAGCTGCTGAAAAGGTAATTCATTCTATGAATCACTTAAGCATTAAAGTGCTAACTTTCAATTGCACTTTTATAGCCTAGGGATTAAGAATTAATTCAGATAATAAGTCCCATTGAAATTCCAAATTGGAAGTCATATTCCTTAACGCCATGGTTTCTACTCTAAAGTCTATAGTCTCCTAGGGAGGGGTCATAAATTGCAAAAAGTTCAAGAATCCATGCATGCGTTAGACATTAACAGAATATTAAAATATATACCTAGTACATATTTGAACTGCTATTTTAAAAATGCAAATGAATTCCATATTTTGATTAATAAGTTTTACATGCATTTAAAAGTTACTAAAATCATACTGTCATTTTTTTCTGTATTTTCTCTTAATCATTAGAATAGTAAAATCAGATTATGTCATCTGTCTCTACAAATAAAATCATGGGAAATTAAAAAAAATGATGTCATGTATCCAACTTAGTCATCCTCCCTCAAAAATTCCCAGTGACATGTAAAAAGCAGTATAGAAATAAATAAAGAATTCTGTGACAGCACTGGAAAACTGAATGAGCACCAGCTATTCAACCAAAAACTGTAAACAAAAATATAGTATAGCTGAGACCAAATTAAGAGAAGGACAGAAATGCCTAATTGAGTTATGGCCACAATGAATGTTTTAGGAAAAAATAAATACCCCACAGATAACAGCTGAGTGGATCATGCTTTAGAAATCCCCCAGGATTTCCAACAGTGCCAAATTAGAGATAATGAAATTCTATGCAAATTGGCAGTAGGCAAATCTCAACCGTTAAGAATGTTGATATCTCCCTTCAATACAACAGAGAAGGAAGATATGGGCCTTCTAATGTGACACATCATGAAATATATAGGATCAGCCGACAAATATTTTCACCAAATGTTAAGCTTGAATCTGTTCTGACCTTTGGATCTAGCTTGAGGTTTAAAGGAAATACGACAAACACCTCACCATCAGGAGACATTAGAACAAATTCATAAAGTGAATTCTGCAGGACAGCAGACTGGATATTTCAACAAATCAACTGCATTTAAAAAATGGGTGTAGTGAGGTTAGTCAACATTAAGAAACACTTGAATGGTATAAAAACAATCAAACACAGCAAATACACCTTGTTTGGATCCTGATTAAAAAACAAAACAAAATGAAAACCCGAACACTTTGCTAGACATCATTCTGATATTCTGGCATTGTAGTTCCATAGCAAAATGTCCTTAATTTTTAGAGATGAATCACTAATGGATGATATCTAAGTGTGGCAGGCAGAATAATGACCACTCTCCCAAAAATGTCCACATCCTAATCCCCAGCACCTGTGAATATGTTATGTTACATTACATAAAGGGAGCTAAGTTTGCAGATAGAATTAAGTCTGCTTATCAGGTGACCTTAAAATAAGGATATTATCCTATATTATTTGAATGGATACAACATAATTACAAGGGTATTTTAAACATAAAAGAGGGAGGTAGAACACTCATTGTCGATGATATGGTGTGAGAAAGACTCAACCAGCCATGGCTGGCTTTGAGGATGGAAAGAGACCATAAGCCAGGGAACAGAGGGCCTATAGAGACTGGAAAAGGGAAGAAAACAGATTCCCCTCAGGGCATTCACAAAGGAATGCCATCCTGCCAACATCTTGATTTAATACAGTGAGACCCAATTTGGACTTCAGATCCCCAGAAATGTAAGGTAATAAGTCTGTGCCAACTTAAGTCTCTAAATGTGTGGTATTTTGTTACTGCAGCAAAAGAAAACTAGGACACCAAGATTTGAATTAAATATTTCAGCAAAACAATAAAAAAATTAAACCAAATAAAGCAAATGTAAATAACTATTAGCTGAAGGAGATCCATTTTACTCTTCTCTGTATTTTTAGGTATGTTTGAAAATTTTATAATGAATTTTTTTAAGTTATCATTTATACCAAATATATTTTTAAAATGAGAAAACTGAATAATGTTAAGTGTTGGTGAACTGTGGCAATATAAAAAAACCTCATTCATTTCTTACATAAGGTAGTCCAAGGCAGACAGCCCGGAGACAGGCAAATGTATAATGTACCTGAAATTCACTGTGGATGTATGATCACAAAGAAAAGCTCATGAAGTTCCATCAAAGGACAGACATGACCAAGGTGATTACAGCCTTATGTATCATTTGGGGGACTCTGAAGTGTCCTGGTTGTGGATAATTAGGAGAGTGAAGATGTAAAAGGGAATGGATATATATTATGTAGGGTTAAGCAGCAGTTAGAAGCAGCAAAAGAAAATGAGATAAATAGTGCAAGGTTATTTGCATAAAATAAAAATAAACAACCAAAACAATACACTTTTAAAAGAAATCCTGATGTATCTGGAGGCGTAGACAAATGGACAGAAAAGTCAGGGCAAACTCACCAGAGACACACAGAGAAACAACAACAAAAGGCGACCATAATATTAACTTTAAAATGGGTAGATTTCAAGTTCACAAGCGGAAACAGTAAAAACTGGAGAGGCCACTTTTAGACAACACACTTGTGCAATGGAAACTTGATCAAGGCAAAAGGGGCCATACCTACCACCTAGCTGAATACAGACAGGCCCATCAGGCACCTCAAAATACTCATAGGCCCTAACTGACCAATGGTTTACTCACAACCAGGCACAGCTACCAAAAAAGGGAAAATTCCATACATCCCATCCCTCTCCTCACCTTCCAGCTTTAAATACAGCCCCCACCCACTGCCTCCTGAAGACAGCCTCTCCTTTGCTGTCCTGAC
The DNA here is from genome assembly GCF_017311325.1 of Ursus maritimus. Classification (NCBI taxonomy): domain Eukaryota; kingdom Metazoa; phylum Chordata; class Mammalia; order Carnivora; family Ursidae; genus Ursus; species Ursus maritimus. Next base: position 41,319,653 of record NW_024426774.1, read on the forward strand.
CACTGCTCCCTCGCCCTTGTATTCAATAAACTTCTATCTCCTCCGTTCTTCCCTGGGTGAATCTTTTCACCATCCACACCACCAGACTCCACCAGATCATTGCCCCACATCAGAGGCCCCCATCCAACTGGACAGACACCACATTTAAATACCACATAAACCTCCCACGTGTAAACAGTGGTAGAATAAATCATTTTGATGAGGAGAACAAAGGCAAAAGAATTGTAGGAAAAAAATTAGATTTTCTTTGCAGCCCATTGACAAGTACTTAAGATAGGCAGGGTGACATTCCTCAAGGAACTCACCTGCCTCAATGTAATGCTTTGCTAGAGGCAAAAGGCAACCTTAGTTTGACATTAGACCAACCTCCATGATCCTGTAAGTCTTCTTTAACATATAAAAATCCCATTGGACACTTCTTTATCTCTACCCTCCCAAGATATATGTTAGCAATCATTCTGCAAATATATGGCCCACTGATAAACATCTGAAGGGTCTTATGACTCAGAGTTTACAAGACAGTAGTAAATGACCTTACTGTAACAGCAGCTAGCCCTTCAAAGTCCTATAAACATTGCTTCCAAATTCCTAAGACACTTACCCCATCCCTTACTCCCTCCCAATTTAGAAGTATATAATCAGTCACTCCTCACAATCCCAGTGCAGCTCTTTCTGCCCAACAGTCCCGTCCCTGTGCTTTTATAAGACCACCTTTTTTGCACCCAAGATGTCTCAAGAACCCTTTCTCGGCCGTTTGCTCCCAGACCCCAACATTTCACATCAATTTATTAATAGCCATAGAGTTTAGCCTCTTAAATTTCCTTCCTACACCCAATATCTTGCCCATCCTGTCCATATTAAAGAAAACAGATCTATTTAAATGGGGGGGGGGATAGGATCCTGTTGTTCTTGCTTAAAATTCTTCCCTTGCTCTGAGGAAACAAATCAGAATCCTTAGTCTGCCATTGAGGCAGCATAGTGTGCCTCCTGTCATTCTTTCCTCTTTCTCGTCCCTCCAGCCCTACTTATCTCCCCTTCCACTTGTTTTTCTTGCTCCTTTTTCACTCAAGGCTTTCACACTTTTGCTTTTCTCCAGTCTGTAATTCTCACTCTTTAATCCTCAACACACATACTTTCTAGGAAACCATACATTAAATACCATCTAAAACAAAAGCACAGGAGAAAAAGTCCTTGTTTTCCACATAAAGTAAAATTTTCTTATAGTACCTTATATTTCTCCTTCTTAGTAGCTAGAAAAATTGAAATGAAATTATACACTGTATTAAAAGTGACTTTCATTTTATTTTGTTTTGATGACCATAAAATATTTCCCATCATGAGGGCTTCAAGAAAGCAGAGACTCATTTTTTATCTGGTACAGATTAAGTGTTTTTAAAATTTATGCTGAATGGAGTTTTTAAATGCTTTCTGTATTTAAACCTGTGTTATTAAAATGTTTACTCAGAAGCATTAGGACAACGGCCTCTACCTTTGAGACACAAATTAAGCAAAAATTAAGTAAGGATAAAAGACATTTGCTAATCATAAAGCATATAATGAATATATAAATCTAATGCTGTACATCACTGAAAATGTATAGTGTTTTCAAATTCCTGAGTTGTTTTCAAAAAAGGATCATATATTACTTTCACAGGGTTATAAATTATATACCCCAGATTTTCTGAATTCAGTGCAAAATGTGTCAGATTAATAACAAAAGAATAAAGAAGGCAAAACATATATATGTATATATCCAGAAAGATAAAAGCTCTTCTAAATATCTCCTGGGTCAAAGAGGAAGTGATTATGGTAATTTTAGTCTATTTAGAAAATTGCAAGTATGAATTCTGAGCAAGATAGAGGAGAGAGCAATCACAATGACATACCTCAAGACTGAAATGAGCAAAACTGAACAAAAGTGAGCACAAATTTGAAGGGGGTACTTTCCTTAATTTGAAAACAGAAAAATTTAAAAATTCCAAACTATCATTCAAATCCAACAAAGGTCATAAAGAATTGACATGAAGCAGGTATCTACAAACTCTTTTCTGGAAAAGACCAGTTTAAGTTTTCAAGGCCACATGGCCTTTATCGCAGCAACTCAACTTTGCCATGTAGTACAAAAGCAGTCATTGACAGTAAGTAAACAAGTGTGTGGTACTTCGTTACAATTAAAGTTTATTTAAGAACACTAATTTATTTGAATGTCATAAAAGTTACATATCACAAAAAATTATTCTCATTTTGCCTTTTTCCAACCACGTAAAAATGTAAACATGTAAAAAACATTCATAGCTCTCCAACTATATGAAAAAGGTGGGGGGGGGGATTAAGCTTTGAGCTATAGTTTTTCAATCCATGTCAGAACTTTCCTTCTGTCAAATATAAATAGTAAAGGTAACAGCTGGGGACTGGGAGCCATGGGAAAACCAGGAAATAAACTACAATTATATGCCACAAAACAGTCAAACTTAGACATCCTGTATTTTATTTTTTTTTAACACTTACTGAAATGTAACTGACATACAACCATTATATAAGGCTGTGTGCCCTAGGAGTTGGTATGAGTGGTTGCTGCTGTTGGGGAGGGCTACCTACCGATTTGGCTCTTCCATCACTCACGGTCAGGCATGTCTCAGGTTGTACTCTCTGATAAGCTGCTGCCACTGCCTGGTCTCCATGTTCAGGCAGGGTGACAAGTTCTGTCCTGAAGTTGGGGGTGGGGCACAGGCTGGGTTTAGCAATCAGATAGGTTGGTGGGTGTGCTCTGTGGCTGTGCAAGGTTACTGGCCAGGCTCTCTGGTTGGGAGGGGCGTCTCTCTGTATCCCGCCGTTGGGTGGGACTACAGCCTACTCCACGATTGGGTGGAATCGCTAGCTGAGATTCCTACTTGAGCAAGTCCACATACTGTGTTCAGCAGTCAGGGCAATATGTGTGCTCTGCTGCTGGGTGGGGCTGTAGGCTGAGCTACATGACTGGGCAGAGCTTTAGCGCTTTAGGTGAGGATCACTGTTAGGCTCTCTGGTTATGCTCCATAGTTGGGATGGTGTGCTGGTTTGGCTCCCTGCCTAAGTGAGGCCATAAAAGGAGTTTTGAGGCTGCCGGGGTTCTCTGGCAAGGCTTCCTGAATGGGCAGTAGTAAAAGCTTCGCTGAGTTGTTAAATGGGCCTGAAAATTTGTTTCCTTGTCCAGGTAGGGTAGTAGAATGGGCTCCAGCTGGTATTGCCCCATTGACTGTGGATCCAAATCAGGTATAACTGCCAAGTGAGCTTCCTAGCCAAACAAGGCCACTACACTGGTTCTAGAGATAGACAGAGCTGCTGGCTGTGATCTCTGCTCAGGTGACACAGTGAGCAGTCATGCTGTCTGCCAATATCTGTGCACTGGTTGCTGTAAGCCCTGCCCTCCTCTCCATGTCTATCTGCAATCCCCAGTAATTCAGTCCTATGAGCGATTCCCCGAGTGATCCCCATAGGGCAAGGCCTGAGTGGGCCTCCCCTTCCTACAACACTGGGGGAACTATATGTCCACCTTGGGCTCTCTTTTCCCACTGGAAATACCGTAGGCCCAGGAGGGGCCCTCTCAGTGCAGCTTTGTGCCAGCCTGGTAGAGGAGGAATGAGGTATCAGGTAGCCATTCCTCCATCCTTCGAAGGTGGTCCTTCTTGGTCTCTGTGGTCCATGGGGGTGCTTCAGCTACACCTCCAGGTTCTGGAAACACAATGGTGTTTTGTCTATGGATAGTTGCTAGGTGGTCTTCTTGTGAGAGGGACTAAAGCCAGGAACCACCTGCACCACCATTTTGATAATATCACTAGCAACTGACATTCCTGCACTTTATGCAAACATACCCTTTGATCAAACACAGCACAAACACAATCTTCTTTTTGATTTTGTTTTCTCCCCCCACCTTTTGTTTTGTTTTCTCTTTTTGATGGACTGAAATTTTTAAGTGGAAAGAGTAAATTCTGAATATGGCAGTGGGCTAGAAGAAAATATGATATACTTTATTTCACTGATTTTAAGATGCATAATTCTCCCAGAAGCACCATACATAAAAGTATTTTTATCTCATCAATAATGTTGAAGTGTATCTGTCAGCCCTCAGGAGTTGTGCAGTAGTTGTCCGTTCTTACACACACAGACTTGGTCATTCCTATTTTATTTTTCAGTGCAATCATTTGATATGCTTCATTGTTAATGCATGTGTTGAGTTTAATTGCCATTTAAAACGGCATAGATTACACTATGAGTCATTCTTAAAATGAAATGTCTCTGATATGCAGAAGGGTTCAGAAACAAGCATTTGATATAGTGCAACAACTCTTTGTTGTCAGAGGAACAAGAGCAATTCCACATTTTGTTGTAAAGAAACCATCAAGTACTATGCAGAACCTAAGAAAAGACAACACTCATAAGTAGATGAAAGAGAATTAAATTTTGTTTCTGAGATACACGAAAAGAATAACCTATCATCCAACAAACAGTGCAGTTAAATGTAGGCAGAATTGCCAAATCCCGTAAAACAGACTGAAGAAATTTCAAAGCAATAGGAGGCTTGTATAAAATATTTTTGAGGCATTGAGTTATGGTTAAATTAACATTTTTTCTAATCATGCGTTAACTAATGATGGGTCTTACAGATCAATCAAATTTCATCATAAGTATAAAGGCAACTTTGAAGCGGCTAGCTAATGCTGATTTAGGGAAAATAAAACTTGCAGCATAAACATGAATACAGAGATCATCATCCTTTTCCCTTCCCCTAAATACTACTAACAAACAACAATTTTGGAAAAATTTCCCTATTGTTAGTTCTAGAAATCCTTACTTCATCAATATTTATATAAAACTGGTTAATGTTTCTCTAGTATTATACCTTTATGATTTCAGTTAAGAAAAAAAAAAAAAACCAATAGAGGGTGTATACAATACAGAGACAAAAACTACAAGATCCAGTATTGGATTCCATGACAGTTCATTGTCCTTTCTCTTTTCTCATTTTTATTTTTATATGAATTTGTGAATTCTTTCTTTTTCTTAGGATATATATTACTTCACTTAAAAAAAACTGATTTTTCAAAGGTAACAACTGTTCATATTTACTATGTTTCTTTTTTTTCTCCATTATTTTTTTGTTTTGCCTTTATTATATCCTCACCTTGCTTTCCCCATTAATTAATTCAAGCATATCATTAAGAATATCTTCACCCAAGTTTCTGAAGGAAATATTTGCTGAAGTTCAGACCTTAGGCAACAACTAGACCTCTCCATGAGGTCACACTGATTCACTTACTTGTTCACGCAGTCCACACTCTATTATCCTAGCAAGTTTTCATGTGTACACATATTCCTAAGTGGATGAGCTAGTATTAAAAAAAAATGTGTTATATAATTTATGGCCACAAAAATTATCACCAAATCAAGATACCTCAGAGAATAACAAAATAGATATTTTAAAACAAAATTTAGGGGCGCCTGGGTGGCACAGCAGTTAAAGCGTCTGCCTTCGGCTCAGGGCGTGATCCCGGCGTTCCGGGATCGAGCCCCACGTCAGGCTCCTCCTCTATGAGCCTGCTTCTTCCTCTCCCATTCCCCCTGCTTGTGTTCCCTCTCTCGCTGGCTGTCTCTATCTCTGTCAAATAAATAAATAAAATCTTAAAAATAAAATAAAATAAAATAAAATAAAACAAAATTTAAAATTGCCTCACAAAGACATGAAAAATGGATAAACCCATTAAAATGTAAGGCAGGAAGCAAAGACTGTAGAGAAAGTGGAAAATGTTGAGCATTAATTTACATGGATATACTTTATTCATTTGTAAAATAATATTTTATTAGCTGGATGTGAAGAACTTGCAAATGGCGATGGCTGTGTAATTAAAGGAATATAATGCTGACTACCTGACCAATAATAACAAATGAAGTTTAAAATGAGGAACGAGATGAAGAGAGATGTGCTTTTCTACTGCAATGGAGAATGTCACTATTCTGCCAAACTGTCATACGTGTGAAGGTTGCTGAAGAAATACATGGAGAGCTGAGGGCTGGGTGAGCTCAAGCTAGTAGAGGGAATTACAAGATCCTAACATAATAAATACTGTAATAGAATAAACTTTATTCCAATGAAATTGACATGATATCAGCTGCATTACTTTAACTAGCCTTGGCCAAGTCACTTTGTCCCTATGGGCCTTAGTGTATCTAATTGTAAAATGACAGAAGTTGCCCAGAAAAAAATTAAAGATTATTATTTATCATGCTTATGAGTCTTTATTCTAGATACAGTCTGGGAAAGGCTGGATATTGCTTCTAAGACTTTCCTTATTCAATTTGTGTCCATTGTTGGATTTCCCCACTGTTCTATTTATAATTACCAAGAAATGAAGGCTTCTTTATAAGACACCGAGATCTTCAGAAAGTGAAAATAGGAGAAGCTCAAATAGAAACAAAAATCAGCTTCTTGGATGGAATTATTAAGCGGGGTGGTAAAAATGCATTCAGTAATTGGGTTTGATAAAAGAGACATCATTTAAAGAATAAATTAAGTTGGATTGCTCATTTTTTACAACAATATAAAATAAAAGGTATTACAAGTGCTTTACATAAACATTTTTTTTAATTATAGGGTTGGTACAGGTTTTTAAAAGTACATCATCAAAGCCAAAACATATCAAGGAAAATATGAAATCTGCATGTGTTCAAAATAGAAACAAAATTTTTAAAAAAGACAAATAAAAAAACAAGGAATAGACATTTTGATCATATTACAATGTTGCTCTAAAAATATATGAAATGCTTGGACACATCAGAGAATGGTTTGTACTGACAGACAAACAGGCCAGGACATCAATTGGAAAATTTCAACTACAGACATAAAATCTTCAATAATCACATGAAAATAGTGTACCTTTCGACAACAACAAATTGTGGATGATCTAATATAAAAAGGCAAAACATTCAGATTCAGTGAAATTATGGGAAAATAAGCTCATTACTGGTCTGTTGTTGACAAAAAAATCAATCTAATGTCGGTAATTATCACAGTTTCTATCTTTCTTCCATTAAGTTGGGGTACAGATCTCCTAGACAGATGCCATGCTATGTTCCTACCTCCTTCAAGATACAAAGTTTCTCTCTCACCTTTATTAAAACAACAATAAACTTTTATAATGTTTTATATAAGTGATGAAGGTCTTGCCCTCAAAATCAGAAGATTTGCCCTTATGGATTTGAATATTACCTTAGGTTCAAGCTTATTTAATAAATTAAAAGCAACAGAACTTAAAATGGCAATAGATGAGAGAAAAAACACTTGGATGGGGTAAAAGAATGGAGAAAAATACATTTCAGGAATCTTAGTGAGGCAAAAGCTAATAAAGGAAATAATACATACACACAAAGCAAAAGACATGGTCTTAAGGTTTTGCTCTGCTTCTTTAATAGGACATAAAACCCTTAAATTTGCAATGCCCATTTATATATTTATATATAGGCTTATATATTTATATACATATATTTATATATATATGAATATATGAATATTTATAAATAAGAAATATTTATATATATTCTTTCTCTTGCAATAGGGAATACCTGGTCCACCTAACACATGAGATTGTTGCAAAAACTGAATTCCCAATGTGATAATAAATGTTGAAGATGTTTTATAACCACAAAGCACTGCACAAATGTGACCAATTGGTATCTTAGTATTACTTACAATAAAGAAGCTCAGACTTCTGTATTGCAGCAGGCATTTCTAAAGGTATATTGACTTCTAGTTGTATTATAAAGACCATAAAAAATGATCTTAAGTCTTTCCCTTAAGAAATTTTTACCCTATTTCAAAACTCAATATATACCATAGTAAAATGAATATTCTGAGAAAAAAAAAATGTTTGATTCAGAGTAAAACTTTAAGTCTAAGATGCATATTTGTTCACTGATTGATTAGAAAAACAGCAAGTTCAATTGCATATCTATAACTGTTCCACAGCAATCTTAAACTCTAAGATAAACTCATCATCTTCACATGAATCCTTATCCCCAAACACAAAAACAAAAAATGAAATATCTAATTCCTTATTATGATCTACCTAGGTAAATGTTAGTCACATCAACAAATTAGCTAGAAACCTTACAAAAACTTATATCTGGTCAGTCAGCAATTTCTCTTAAGTCTATGTGCCCTTTATCATTCTTTAATTCATCTTATATATTTGGGCCTTTATGAATTTTCTTCAGTAGTGTCAGAAATTCCAGTGATGGACTGAATGTGTTCTCCACATAATACATATGTTGAAGCCCCAACCCCAAAGTGATGGTACCAGGAGGTAAAGCTTTGAGGTGGTAATTAGGTGTAAATGAGGTCATGAAGGTGGAGTTCCATGATGGGATTAGTGCTCTTCAAAGAGAGGAGAAAGAAACACTAGTTTCTTCAAATGGACATAGCAAGAGGGAGACCATCTGCAGGCCCGGAAGAGGGCCCTCACCCAAATCTGAATCTGCTGTCACTTTGATTTTGTACTTCTCAGCCACCCAAACTTTGAGAGAAAAAAGTCTGTTGTTTAAGCCACCCTATCCATTATTATAGCAGCAGAGCTAAAAACAATTACCATTCAGTTTCCCTGAACTGTTTCCCATTTTAATCTGTCTTCTACAGGATTGCTGGGATGATTTGTTAAATCACAGACACCATCTTTCATAGTTTTCTGCTTAAAACACTTCAGCAATTCCCCATGGCTTTTAGGACAAAACCCAAACCCCCCAACTTGCCACACAAGACGCTTCCTGAACTGACCCCAGCAGACACTTATGGCAGCCTCATCTCTGCTGCTTGGTCCAAAGAGTTTTCTGCTGCAGCTTTTCAGAACCATGCAAGATCACACATTCACTCCTTTGAGGCTCTGCCTTATTTTCCTCCCCCTTTGATGGAGTGTCCTTCCCTATTTTGGCCTCTCACTGTCCCAAATCTATTCTTTGATACTGAACTCAAATCCATCAGCATCAATCCCTTCTAATACCACTGAGAATTTATATATATATATATATAATCAGTATGAGTTTGTTGTATCCACTCTCTGCTAGGCCCTGGGTGGGCACGAGTGATCGAAGGCAAATCAAGCAATCATAGATTCTTGCTTTCTTGGAGTTTAAAATGACCCTCCACTTTATTCTGATAGCAACACATTTTCTCCATTTTCAGACTTCTTGCAAGTTTATCTCTTATACTAGCATGGCAGTCATAATATTTTATTCACTTTCTTGTCCACCGCATATAAGTGGCATCTGGTACCTAATAAAAGGCTCAATGAAGCTTCTATTGAATGAATAAGTTTTATGATTCTGTGGATTAAATTGTTAAGGAAGTCTATATGAAAGATATTGAATTTGGGGTGTGCTAAAATAGTTAATTTGGATTGTCAGAAGAAAGGAAGACATTGCAGAATGGGGACACACAATATTTAAGATTTGTGTGGCATTAAAGAGTAAATTAATCTCTCTGAATCTCAACTCCATCAACTGTAAAATTAGGATAATAATATCTACTTTATAGGTTCTTTATAAATATTAACTTGTAAAAGCTGAAGTAAAGGGCTTAGCATTATATTAGGTACATACTGAATAAATAATAAATAAGGATCACCATTATTATTATATAAGGTATATCCATTCTCTGGAAGGTTTTAAAAGGGATGAGCTGAAGCTTTCAAATTACTTCTGTGCAAAATGTTACTGCAACTGACATAGGTAATAACTGCTACTGTTTTATCTCAACCTGTACAAAGGTCATGTAAAGTTTCACTAAATAACAATTTTGTAACTGCATGTAGATGTGTTCAGTTGATACTGATGTCCATCTTTAATTACTGTTTCAGACCTTAAAATTAAGCACATTAAACAGAGCTTAAGTGCAAGCCCATGATATTGAAACTAAATTCTGATAAATTAACTGTAAAGACTTAAAAAGATTTGAAGATTTACAGTGATTCTTGCAGAGAAATATCATAGTTAAGAAAACAGGGGAAAAAAGGCTAAAAGTAGGCTACTAGACTAAATATTAGGCTACTACACAGCAGACACACATAAAGCAGTTCTTTATGTGTACTATTACATATAAATTTTAGAAGTAAGCCATACTCTAAAGAAGATAGATGCCTGATAAGTATGTGAAAAGCACCCTAAAAATATTAGCCACTAGGGAAATGTAAATCAAAACCACAGTGAGATAATACTGCACATACACAGAATGGATATATTCAAGTTTTGGCGAGAGTGTGGAAAAACTGGAACCCTCATACACTGCTAGTAGGAATGTAAAATGGTGCAGCTGTATTGGAAAATAGTCTGCCAGTTCCTCAAAAGATTAAACAAAGGGTTACCATGTAAACCAGCAGTTCTGTTCTGTTATATGCCCAAGAGAACTGAAACTATACTTTTACATACACACAAAAACCTCGTAAACAAACGTTCATAATAGCATTATTCATAATAGTCAAAAAGCAGACACAATCCAAATATCGTCAACTGATGAATGGATAAAAACAAATGTGGTATATTCATACGATGGAATATTACTTACCTATAAAATGGAATGAAGTACTGATACATGCTATATAACGCAGATGAATTTAAAAACATGCCAAATGAAAGAAGCTAGTCACAAAAGGCCTCATATCATGATTCCATTTAAAGGAAATGTCTAGAATATACAAATCAACAGAGGCAGAAACTACATCAAATGGTTGCCTTTGGTTGGAGTGTTGGGAGAAAATAGAGAATGATTGCTAATGGGTGGGGTATTTCTTTTAGTGATAATCAAAATGTTCTACAAGACTGGTTGTAGTAATGGCTGCAGATGACTCATATTCTCAAACATAACTGCAGATCCAAGGCCATTCTTTCTCAGCTCATGATTCTCACTTTTGCCCTCATTCCCAAACAAACACAAATCCTCAAAGATTTGTGGTTGCCCAAAGCCCTATAACCATTAGGTGAGCAAAGGGGTCAAAGCCAACTAAATCTGGGTTTGAATTCAAGCTCTGCCCTTACTAGCTAAGTAAACATCTGCTCTTCAAAGTTTAGTTTCTCTCATCTTTGACAATGAAGATGATTCCAAAGCGCTTTTGTGAATATTAAGATATATAACATTCCCCAGAAATGCTTGCTCCTTTCCCCCCTGTTATAATTACTTCATTCCCTCAACTGTAGCATTTACTTCATTAATACTTTGATCTGCTCTCAAGCACTCAGCCAGATCCCCTGATGGACTAGCCAAGCTTTGACAAATGCAGGGCACACGTGTTTTGCTCATCACACTCTGGAGCCCAAAGCTCACCTCTAATAATTCTAGTTCAAATTATGTGTGGAAGAGTTTTTCCCACACCAGCAAGCAACTCTCTGACACTAGCTGGGTGTCCTACAATTCAACTCAATTCTGTCACTATCTACCCAGAGACAGCATCAGATTCCACAGGGTAAGGGCTTAGTTCCACAAGACGGTCCTCCACTTCAGATGCCAATTGAAAGTCCAGGTTATCACTAATTGGCTATAGACTGGAAGCTCTTTGGCTTTGATAATTTTCTAGAGCTGCTCACAGAACTGAAAGAAATATTTCATTTACTAGATTACTACTTTATTCTAAAAGGTTACAACTCAGAAACAGCCAGATGGAAGAGGACACACAGGACAAGGGATGGGGAAAGACCTTGGAGCTTCCTTACCGTTGCTACGCAGGCAATTTTCCCTGTATCTCCATGTGTTCACCAACTCAGAAGCTTAACAAACCTTGTCCTTTTGGGTTTTTATTAAGGCTTCATTACATAGGTATGATTGATTAAATCATTAGCCATTGATGACCAACTCAACCTCTCCCCTTCACCCCATCCCAGAGGTCAGGGTGGAACTGAAAGTTCCAACCCTCTAATCATCACTCCTGGCAACTGGCCACCTTCCTTAGGTGGATTCCAAAGTCACCTCATTAACCTAACAAAAGACACCTTTATGGTTATCATCAATTCAGGAAATTCCAAGGGTTTTAGGAGTTCTGTGCCAGAATCAGAACAAAGACCAAATATATATTTCTCATTATAAATCATAATATCACAACTTCACCAATTTCATACCACTTCCTGCTGAGTATAAACAGAGCCTCAGAACATGGCCCAAGTTGGCAAGAGTTAAAGCAATATTTGCAACCCTTTATTAGAGTCTCATGAGAAAGGCTTGAATTTATACTAATAGCAAATACGCTAGTTATGACAGCAAATATACTACTTATATCTACAGTGACTTCTGGAATCAAAGCACATTCTTTTATAATGCATGTTTGACATTTTTTATTTTATCTTTTATTTTCATTTTCATCAACTAGAGACTCAAAATTCTATGACAATAAAAAAGCACATAAGAACAAAATGAGATAAAATATGTATATATGTGTATTAATGCGCTTACATACACGTACAAACACACTAATTGTGCAGTAAATGTACTTTTGTGCTATGATGACAAGAGAGAATAAAATAATAATTCATTTTAATTTCTAGGTAAATTAAATGTGAAAGGCTAATGTGAAGTTTAATCAGGATGGAAGGACTCACAAAATACAAGCCTTGAGTTAGGCCTTGTACGGTTGTAATACTTGGATATACTTTTTAAAAGATGTTGCTATTCTAAATTATGATACTTGCATGAACAACGGATAATCCTAATTAGGGCAAAGGAGGCGCCATGAAGGAATGAGACCCTGAGGAAATGACAGAGTTACCAAAGTCCTGGGTACATCTACAGATATATATTTGCAGTAAAAACCAAAAATACTGCAGATAAGTTATGATTTATCTCCATTTAAATGGTGAATATAAAATTATGTTTATATGATTTACGGAGTCTGAGGAATGCATATTTCCTTTTCGAGCATTAACAAATGAGTGAGCACTCTGGTCAAGAGAACCATTAATTTAGGAAGAAGATACACTTGATCTTGCACTTAATCAAGANACACATTTCCCTACATTAAAAAAAGAATCCAAGAGAATTAGGAATGCAAGGTTGTCTCCCATGCAGAAAGGTCAGAGCAAACCCAAGGCTCTTTATAAAAGTGGCAAGTGTGCCAGAGCTTTGCGCCTTGCCTATTGTTCCCATAGCAGAGCTCTGAATGGCCTCGGGGAAGACAGGAGAGAGGAGGATCTTACCAGTTACTCCCTCACTTTAAAGCCTGCAAAAATAACTTTCATTTAAAGTAGAGATTGGTTTCAAACTTTCTTATGCACCTAAGGCACCATTTCTGCCTCTTTGTGCTGTGAATATCTTGGGGCAGATAGTTCTTTGTTGGGAGGGCTTGTTGCTGTTATTGTAGGGCATTTAGCAGCTTCCTCGGCCTCTACTCACTAAATGCCAAAAGTCCCCTTGCCCCAGTCATGAAAGGGCTCTGAATATTGACAGATTTCTGCTGAGGGAAGGGGGCAATATCACTGAACAAAGACTTACTCCGATCCTCCCCACCTCAGAAACATCTCATATATACAGCAGGAAAAAAAAGCAGAGTAGACCTTAGGTCACTGCCACACGCGTACTCCTTTCACCACCTAATCGCCTTCTTAAGAAAGGTCTACTCTCTGCCTGTTTGCCTTCCCATGAGCCTATTATGATTCAGCTCAGGTCCCAATTCCTCCTGAAGCCTTTCCTGATGATACTAGTTTCAATTAGGTGTCTTTGCTCTTTTTCTCACTTATACTTTTACCGATCATAGAATTTACCATGCTGCATTGCAATTTTTTGTTAACGTGCCTCTCTCTTTTCTAAGCAGAGTTCTTTAAGGTCAAAGAATCTTTCTCATTCGTGTATTAATTTATAAAGCCTTATATAAAAGTGTTGTGAACAGGCTGACTAAAAAAAATTACTGAGTGAAAGAATGAATGAACATAAGATTTAGATCTCCGATGCAATACATAACTTAAATCAGAAGATGAGATACAGACATGGAGTAATTAAAGAACCAAAGTTAACTACTGATATTCAGAAGGAAAAGGAAGACTTTCGGTGGGAGAAAATCAATAAATTTGGACAGACTTGTAGAGTGAGAAGTGCGCAGAAAATACAATCTGTGTTTCTTCTTTGGTAAACACACTACTTTGCATGAATCTAAGCTCTGTGTTTCTTCTTTGGTAAACACACTACTTTGCATGAATCTAAGCTCTGTGTTTCTTCTTTGGTAAACACACTACTTTGCATGAATCTAAGCTCTGGATAGGACCTTTACAAAGTTACTAGGTTGGCAATTTGAACGAATGGAAACTTTCATGGCTGGAATGAATCACCACCAATTTCTAGTCCAATCTCTTCTTCCTAAGAAATTCATCTTTCCATCTCCTCGTCTAATCATCATTTAGGTAGCTTAGAACAATACCTCCTATTTTGAGGATTAATTGTGTCTATTTTATGTTGGATATGATGATCATACACCTGAAGATACTTTGCCTGCGCCAAATCTTCTCTTTTCTATGTTAAACGTTTCCACTACCTTTTCCTGTGACCTGGTTTCTGGACTCCTCATCAGGCTACCTTTAAATGAGGAAAGGACTGAGAATAAATTGTGGTTTCAGATTCGGTTATTAGTTGTAGGAACTAGTAAGTGTCACCAGGGCTTTCTTTTCTAATTTTCCTCCTTCCTCATCCATAAAGTTGGGATAATTTTATCTTTCTTAGATTCTTACTAGGAAAACTTAAAATAACATAGAGCCCTTCAGAGTGGCTGGCACTTAGCGAATGCTTCCCAAATGCAGATTCCACGCTTCTTCTCCATTCCATGTGCCTCTTTCTCTTGTACTCTCACTTGATTGGTTATGGCCAGTTACCTCTGAAAACACCCTTGAGAGAATTCTCACCCATTCATTTTTCACGCTGCCTCCCTTTCAGAACTGCCTTCACCACTCCCACACCAAGATGATCAGAGAAATTTAAGAACTACTACTGATAATAATAATAACTAATAATACAGATCCTAAAGTGTTTCTTCCGAGTCTGCCTTTTATGGAAATAATCAATGTTTAAGAGCTTTTGGTTCTCATCTCCATTTCAAAGCATGCTTATTTTACTATGCCATGATACCATGTATTCACACTGTTGTATACATAGGCCCACACCTGGGACTGCATATAATTAGGTGGTCAAGAGAGGGAGGGAACCCCATCAAAGAATCAAACTCCATATTCAACAGTACGAAACAATACAATGGAAACGGAAAAAAAAGAAAAAAGGAGATAAAAAATCAGAATTCCAGGCAACTGACTATGATACAGTGACTATAAAATTATAATTATTTCTAGATCCAATCTACTGGAGAACAGGAATTCAAAATGTACTTACCAGCTATGCTGTCTTTGCTTTAGGGATTTGAATGGTAAAAATTCACAGACAGAAATAGAGTTGAGACACTGCAATGTGTATAGTAGGAACATGAACAGTATTTATGGAGGACTATGTAACTAGTTACAATATAATGGCTAGACAGAAGTTTTGGTCCAGATGAATAAACCATATGGAAAAACATGTAAAAGGTCACATTTAGTTTCCTTAGAACTCATTTTGCTTGCTAAACAAGTAGTAAACAAGTATACACGCAAAAAGATAAATGTTCTTCTCAACCTCCTATTTTGTTGTTTTTCTTAACCATAAAAACATGGGAAATCTTAACTAGCTATTGCTACATAATAGATTAACCCAAAATATAGTGCCTTAAGACAATAAATATTTATTGTATTACAGTTTCTCGGGATCAGGGATTTGAGAGTGGTTTAGATGAGAATTTGTGGCCTGGGGTCTCTCATAAGGTTTCAGAAAAATTGCTGAGCTTGTCTGAGGATTACAAATCTACTTCCCAGAGGGTTTACTCACCTGGCTGCTGGCTGGGTCGGGGGAGTTCTCCATCCCTTGTTATATATGTCTCTCCTCAGGGCTGCCTTAGTGTTCTCAAGGCATGGAAGCTGGTTTTCCCTGCACGAGTGATCTGAAAGAGAGTAATCAAGACAGATATCACAGTACCTCTTTATATTCTCATCTCCGGTGTCAGTTATGTCTTATTCTACTCATTCGAAATGAGCCAGCAAAAGTCCAGCCCACACTCAAGGGGAGGAGGAAACAGCCTTATGTTATAATACAACAGAAACCAAATACAAACAAACAGATCAAGAAAGAAATAAAGAGAACAAGAAAGGAAGGAGAAAGGAAGAAAGAGAAAGAAGCAGAAGAAAGAGATGAAACAATTTGGTGGTAGCAATAAGGTCTGGGGCTAGTTCATGTGCACATAGTGGGGAGGGAACCACATTCACATGCTGGGACTAGGACTGGAGGCAGAAGATTTAGACTGATACCAAACTTTTGGTACTCCCTTTGTAAGATCCTGGGCAAGTGATTTAAGTCATTTTTTTTCTTCTGTAAAATCCTCAGCTTCCTCATCTGCAAACAAGGTGGAATACAGTGATGTTTTTCCAGCTCTAACACTCTCAGACTGGAGGTGTAAGAAGGCAGAGAAAGTATTCAGAATGTGTACACACAGATCACAACAGAATGTTTCTTCAAGGACATTATCTCTGTTTAGTCTGTGTGTTTGAACAATGTGTTCCTGCAGAACAAAATATATCCAAAATGTAATGTCTCAGTTTTTTTTTTTTTTTTTTTTTAAGTACTATTCTTGGGGTACCTGGGTGGCTCAGTTCGTTAAGCGTCTGCATTCAGCTCAGGTCATGATCCCAGGACCCCGGCATGGAGCCCGCATAGAAGGCTCCCTGCTCAGTGGGGAGCCTGCTACTCCCTCTCCCTCTGCAGCTCCCCCTAGTTGTGCTCTTTTGCTCTGACAAATAAATAAATAAAAATCTTTAAAAAAAATACTATTTTCTTTCATGGTTCTATTGGTTACTGGATTCAGCTGAGATCTGTTATGTGATTGGAGCTGAAGGTTTGCTGCACAGCACATATAACATGGATGGCTCACAGCTGATGCTCATGGTCATGGACTGGAACTCAGGAGCAGCCAACAACAGAGGGTCTCTCCACGTGACTTGGGAGTTTCTCACAGCAGTGATGCTTGTTGTCAAAAGGAAGGAAACTTCCAGGCCAGTTAAGGGCTATTGTTACAAATGCTGTCACATCACTTCTCTCTTATTCTATTGGTCACAACACTTAAGATTCTAGGGAACAAAGTTAGAAACTTCACTTCTCAATGATGGGAGAGTTTTAGGGTCACATTACAGAAGCAACAGGGGGAGGGAAAATGTTTCTGCAAACTTCTTTGGGAAATAAAGTGTGCCACAGTGGGATTATGTGACAGATATAAGAACATTTAACGTACAGCCTCTGAAAATATTTGCATACATAAAAAATTCTGAGTCAGTTGTGAATCCTAATGCTACCTGTAATTAATCACTGATTGCTGCCGGTGCATGGCCACAAGAGCTGCCATAGCAAGGTATCCTCATCTCGCAGGGTATCCTCATCTCTCAGGCTGCAAATTTAGCAGTTAAAAAGTGGACAATACCATTAGGCTAACAGCGTGGTCCATTAAAAAAAAAATTGAGATTCATAATGCCCTTTACTTTAGAAACATTCCTTGTGAAAAAAAAAAATATGTGTGTGTGTGTCTGCAAACATATCCATTTACTTCCTGAATATTTAATTGTCACATACAGATTAGCAAAGTGACTGAGTAAATAAATTCACTTTTGTTTTCTTGAAATTGGCATTTAAATCAAAGCAAAATTGTCAATCCACAGTGTAGACATGATGTTACAATGAATTTATAGGTAGCATTAATTAGACATCTGGTTTCCATAATTTCCTCTTATATCTTGGCTACCTAACAAGTAATATTTACAGATTTTCATTTGGTATGACAACTTAGAACCAACTTTACCATTTTACTGTATTTGGTTTAAAACTCACCCTTTATTGCCAGTTTTATACTGTTTTCAGAAATGTGATGGCTTTGTCAAAAGTCAGGTTTTAGCTTTTAGGAGAAAAGAGCTAAATTTATAAGATCATGCAAAGCGAGAGCTCTCTAATTAGATAAGGAGTTAACATTAGGACAGTAAAAAATACTGTTTTTGCAAATTTATTCTTCCTTTTTTATATTTTATTTTTGCTTCATGTTTTGAAATGGAAGATTTAAAATCACATTTGGCTAGGACTATAATGCAGACGGATCAGTTCATGAAATGATATGGAGGAGATTCCATTTCTGGCAGGAGCAGACTAAGGTTGGTCTGCCCAAAACTCCCAGTGAGAGCAAATGGAAAAATCACACAAAAATCAAAACACGCGTTTAAAAGCATTGGAAAGATCATATGAACTATGGTGTCAAGAGCAAGGAGAGGGACCCCAATTTCTGCCTTTCGCCTGCAGGCAAGTGCTAACCCTGAATGTAGTGGCTGACAGAGCATTCACTAGATTTGTGGGGCTCCTGGTGCACAAATTGGGAGGTCAGAGCCCACTGTGCCATGTAAGAAAAAACCCACAGTAGATCCAGAACACAGAGTTACAAACACACACACACACACACACACACACATACACACAAAACATGATTATTATGTTCTAGGAAATAAAAGACAAGATGAAGAATGTCACTAGAAAATGGTGCTCTTTCCCCGAAAATGGGATAACAATAGGAAAGAATCATATAGAATGTCTAGAATTTAAAAATATAATCACAAAATAAGGACTCAAATAATAACTAACAATAACATTATGAAAGTGGAAAATATGTCAGAAGAAAACATCCTGTCCACTAGTCTGTACTCTTGTGTTTCCTCCCAGTAGTATCTTGTCAGATCCTCTCCTTCATTCGTCACTGATGACTGTTAATTTTATGTGTCCACCTGACTAGACCACAGGGTGCCCAGACATGTATTCAAACATTATTCTTGTTGTGTCACTGAGGGTGTTTCTGAATGAGACTAATATTTGAATTAGTAGATGTGAACTGGTATACACACACACACACACACACACACACAATATCTTTCTGTACCATTGCTTTTTTTCCTGCACTGAGCCATCCTGACTGGCACAGAGACAAGGTCTAGCATATCTGCCCTTAACCTCAGTTTCCCCTTCTGTTTACTGCTCATTTGTTGCTTAATCCTTGGATACACTCCTTCAATCCCTCTTTTCTTTGTGTGATGGTCTGATGTTGAGTGGGTAAGATGAGAGAAGAGGAGGTGGAGACAGCCCAGTAACCAAGTCTTTTGAGTGAAGAGTTCAGGTGAAGGCTAAACATATTACCTATTAAGCTCCTAAAATTCCAAATACAGGAGAAGTTCCATTTACTGTTTTCAACCTATAAATTTGATAAATTGACTAGAAGCAAAAATGCATTACCCGACATTGACCTTATAGATTTTTTTTAAGGGGAAAAGGATATTTAGTTTGCTTTGATTATTTATTTTTAAAGAAATACTGTTTGTCCAAATAGACTAGTTTTCAAGCACCAATATTTTTCTAGTATAGTTTTAAAACTGCTAGCATCATGGGACCTTGAGCTAGCATAGCAGCAAGACCAAAAAAAATATATGTCAGCTCATGCTCTAAGCCACCAATAATACAGCCAAAAACAGAGAATGTGTAAACACAATGACATCTGAATTCAAACAAGGTGAAAATTTTATTCCCAGATGACACGTTTTGTCTTAATGTAGATACATCATGAAAATTATGTTCATAAAATGATACTGCTCAAAGTACCACAGTCAGGGGGTCAATTTAGCAGTTTGATCAGTAATTACCTGTCAGTCCCTTAAAGCAAGTTTTGTACAATTTTTTTCATAGAGAACGGTAACAGTTTTCCAAAATGTTTTGTTGCCTTTTCTTGGGTAGCTGATGATGCTATTTTTTTTTTTTTTTTTACTATTTTTGACTACTTTAACTAATATTACCTATTATCTCTCACTTTTGCTTAGGAGTGGGGTTTTTTTTTTTTAATCTTGTTTTTGTTTCTGGTTTTTTGTTTGTTTTGTAGAAGTGATCACATAATCAGGGCAAGTAAGGGGATATAATGATTAATTTTGTAGCAACTGAACAGCTTGCCTTACCCTAGAGCCTCATTTCTATTTGTAAATGAATTTTAGGGACAGAACTAGTCTACATCCTAATCACACTTTCTGAGTATTAATGATCTTTGGTGACTTACTCTTCCTATTATGTTTCTTTTATCTATAAAATGAAACAGTAATCATTTCCTCTTAACGTAAGGAACAAAGACTATATGTATATAGAGTATAGCATATGTGTAGATATGGGATTATACTATGTAGTGGTATAATTTCATATAATCTAAGATTCCAAAATATAATATGGAGTTCAGTATAAACCTAATAAAACATAGATATAATGAAATTTTAAGTATCTCTGTGCATTTAATAATTTCGTTCTATTTTTTTAATTGTAAAATTGTGGTAACATGCATATAACATAAAATTTACCACCTTAACCATTTTTAAATGCATACTTCAGTGGCATTAAGTATATTAATATTATTGTACAACTATTACCACCATCCATCTCTAGAATTCATCTTGCAAAAACTGAAACTATATTCATGGAACAATTATTTCTCATCTCCCTCTCCCTCGAGCCCCTGGCAACCACTATTCTACTTTCTGTCTCTATGAATTTTAGTACTCTAGGGACCTCATATAAGTGGAATCATACAGTATTCTTCTTTTTGCTAAGTTGATTAAGAATGATGCCCTCAGGTTTCACCCATGTTAAAGTACATTTCAGAACGTACTGCCACCTCTTTAAGGTTGAATAACATTCCATTGTATGCATATACCAAATTTTGTTTATCTATTCATTCATTGATGAACGCGCGGGTTGTTTCTACATTTTGGCTATTATAAATAATGACAATTATCAGAAAAGGTTGCAACAATGACTGCCCACCTATGTGTCTGCGCCTCTGTGTCTCTAATCAGAATTGGCAATTAGTGATTAGAGCACGGATCCCTGATGTCTGAAGGACAGTGTCCTTATTGCCTCCTACCCTGACCCCTGCAAGTTGCTCTAGGAATGTGTATACAGCTACTGCCACAGGGCTAGGTTTGGGGGATGAGTAACTATACCAACCTAATAGCTGAAATTGACCAAAATTAACCACAATTTACCACCACGCTAATAGCTGAAACTGACCAAAATTAACCACAACTTACCACCACGCCTTCCTCTAAAGTCCCCAAGGCTTTGAGCATGCTGCAGAGTTTCCAAATAGTTATACCAGATAGCTTCTGCCAATATAACTGCTGTCTAAGTGGGAAGACAGAGTCCTAGAGCTTCCTACTGTCCCATCTCCCCAGAATCCTCTGTTCAATGAATATTTTGAGAAACAAATGCATTTGACAAAAACGAACAAAGCAATTTACACTTTATGTTTCTTCACATTTCTCCACTTATTCAATGCATTCATTCATGGATTAAATCTCCGCCATTTGACAGGCCTGTAAGAGTCCAAGATAATTAAATACTGCCGTCTCCTAGCTTCTACAACTTTGAAGTCTAATAGGAGAGACAGGCCTAAGGAAACAACTGCAGCACCCTGTGAATACGGTTTTAACTTAACAATGCACAAGGGTCAGACTTGTTCTGCCTTCTGGTTGGGTGAGAGTTAGAGGTCCAGAGGCTGGGAACGAATACCTAATTTCACCGACGGCTATCTCTTTCATGTGAATAATTGGTGAAACTTGGATACCTCTTCTGTTCCCTCTCCACTTTAGCTGTTTCACCACCACCAAAGTTCTCTAAAATGGACAAGCTTGTCTCGAGCATGGGGAATTGGGCAAACCATTAATTTTTACCCCCAACCGCTCTTTAAACTCTCTTTTCCTAAGAGTTCACTGATTTCATAAAGATGAGCACCTTCACTTTAATCCCAGTCCTTCCTTTTCTTCATGCATTTATTCATCAATTTATTGATTCATTCAGTAAACATCTTTTGAGCACCTAAGACTGTGCTCCAGGGACAAGTGACAGGCATTTTACTACTGCCTGAAAAAAGAGCCACAATCAAGGCATTTTACAAGCAGTGTCTGCATTGTGTAACTTGTAGCCTAGTGAGCAATATAGACATTAAATAAGTAAGCCCAAGGTGGAGAAGACATTTTGCTTTCTCTCTGTCTCTGTCTCTGTCTCTCTCACTCATTCAATAATTTTTTTTCAATATCTTTCATAGAGTTTATGTTCTAATGGACTCACAAAATGAGAAAATTATAACCATCTTTAGCAGTTTCATTTAATGCTTCTTCTTTTATGCCACCATCCCACATAAATGGATATTTCTTTCTTGTTCTCTTTGTCCAGTCTCTAGATCTAGTCTGAGATGGCTACTTTTAGACTGAGAAGGCCCTCTGCAGCTCAATTTGTTGTGTTCTTCAATATTCCACAGGATATGGACATGCAATCAGTTCCAAGCCCTAATGGCTCCTATTGTTGTTACCCTTTCATACCAGAGTAATTCAGGCCTTCCATGGAAGCAGCTTTGGAGAGCTGCTGCTATCTCTGTCTGACAGTGTGCCACATCTGTTCTGCCTTTGTCCACTCACCAGGGACGGAAGCTAAACGTCGTGGGACATCATGTACTGCATTATTTAGCAATGAGCGAGGAGGACACCCCTAGAGAAGAATGTAATTTTAAACTGGGAAAAAATGATTAAGAATCATGGGCGTGAAAGAAACAGCAGCAAGCAGATGTTGTAAAACACCGGTAAGGAGGAAAGAAAGGCGACAGCTGAGAGTGAATTGATTTTCCTCCTAAGTCTCGCATCCTTACTCAATCATGCCAGATGGAGAAGCAATCACTAAGACATAAGGTCCTGTTGGTCTCACTGCCCTTCCCACAGGAGAACGGGTTGAAAATCCTTTCCAAAAGCAGCAGAATGATAAAAGCAAATGCACTGTTTCATTTATTAATCAAGATTCAATTTATCTCACTCATTTGAGACAGCAAGCTGTGGTGGAAAAGAACAGTCTTTGAGTTAGAAAGAGACACAGCTTTGAATCCTAATTCTTTTACTTGCTACCTGTATGACCTTGAGTGAGTTTCTTCTCCATTCTGAGCCTTAGTATTCTCACTTACACTTACAAAAGATTAAGAACTAACATTTATTGAGACCTTATTTTGTGCTGAGCATTATGCTAATCACTTTATTTTATTGTCTCATTTAATCCTTCCAAAAAACCTATGAGGTACATACTATTAGCTGGTTTCTACAAGAGCAAAAACAAAACAAAAGAAAAACAAAAACAAATTTAAGTAGTTTATAAAGGTTGACCATCTAATATGGAAGTTAGTTGCATGAGTGATAGGTCAGAAGTGCCTGGGTTCAAATCCCAGATTTCACAATATAAGTTTGGACATCTTTTTTTGTTTGTTTTTTTAACCTCTTTGTGCTATAGTTTCTTCATATACTTGTGATATTGTGTGTGTGTTTTCAGTATCATTCCTGAACATAACTGTTCAATAAATAATCAACATTATGTACAGTATATTACGTATGTAACAATATATTAGTATTAGTATTACTATTGTTGCCATTTTATGCTAGATCAATCAGCTTCTAAGTCACAGATCTAAATTTGAACCCAGGTCAGTCTGACTACAAAGTCTTCACTCTATTCATCAGTAATAGTGAGTGCTTTGTGAGAGTTAACTGCTGTAGGAAATCTCAACACAAATTAGGTGTCAAATACTTTCTAACTCCTCCTAGACCCTCCTCTTTTCCTTCTAGCTGTCAAGAGAATAAAACCTTGCCTTTGACAAGGGCTATGCCTCTCACTTTTAATTTTGCGCACAAATGTCTCCCATTTCCATTTTATTCCTCAGCTGGTTCTTTTTTAAACTATCTCCTCTACTCTTTATCCTTGTTCTGCCTTGTAAATATTGATGATATTCAGGGTTACACACTCTGCCAAGTTTTCTCCTTCTGTTCTCTTATACCAATTATATGTCAATTACCTTGATCAATAAAGACAAATTCAGACCTAATAAGAAGAGACTGTATTTGAAAGGACTATTACAAGGAGTGGGCAAAAAAAGACCATCGTAGAGATAACCACTATGACTACAGTATACAAGTTTCTCAAGCGTTAGGCCAAAGGTTTTTTCTTTTGCTGGAAAGGGCAAACAAGACTGGAAAGAACCAGGTATGGGGAAGTGAGATGAACAGGAAGGAGAAGCTATTAAAGACAGGTTGTAGGATGGCCCAGGCTGAGGGTGATCCAAAGACCAGAGGTCTAGCGGAAGGAAAAAAATCTTACTGTTATCTGGTTATCAAGTATCTCGTTCTGACTGATAGGAGAGACAAGCAGGTTTAATCATGTATCAGGCAAAGCATGGAAATTTAGAGGATCTGCATCTGGTCTTCTCATAGGTAAGCAAGGGGGCATCTGTCAGTCTCACCTAAATTAAAATTTGAGCGAAGGGTGGTTCTTTTCAGTAAGGAGTTTTCTGAAACACAAAAGGGTGGGGGGGTCTCAGTTTTTCAAGATCACAGGGCCTGGGTAAAGTTAAACCATGTCGACTCCCAAAAACTATATCTAAATGTGCCTAAGTATGCCAGTTAAATATTATCACCCTGAAATAACACAAGCATTTCAAATCAGCATTTCTAGAACTAAATTAATCTTTCCTGCTAAAACTGAAATTCCTTTCGGCTTTGATTTTCTTGGTGGCACCACCAAAAATGACATAGTTACCTAAGATAAAAGTTTGGAGATGGAAAGGAAGGAAAAAGGAGTTTTTGGCTAATTCGACTTCCTCTTTGTGTCATATATTTAACAGGTATAAAATATACACAAACAGGAGATGACAACAAATATGTAATTTTTAAAATCAAACAAGATATGTGTGGAAACAAGTAAATGACTCTAATATCATAACAGCACAAAGTCTGTTAATGAATAGAATTATACAGGAGTAAATGGTGGGCTGAGTATTTTGATATTTTTATCATTTTTTTATATTTTTTATATTTTTATAGTCATATTGTTTTCTTTTTATTAAATATAGAATACATTTTTATATATTTCAAATATGTGTATTTGAAGAAAAACATATGCACATATATACATATATGCATATAGATGTGTAATAAAATGGGTTCATATTGTACATGCATTTTTGTAACTGCCATTCTTCCACTTAAGAATATATAATGCTGGGACACCTGGGTGGTACAGTTGGTTACGATCTCAAGGTTGTGAGACTGAGCCCTGTGACGGGTTCTGCAATCAGCGTAGAGTTGGTTTGAGATTCTCTCTCTCTCTCCATCTGCCCCTCCCACTTGTGCTCTCTTTCTCTTTCTAAAATATAGAAATATTTAAAAATAAATATAATGCCTATTTTCCAGTACTTCAAAAAATTATTCCATGGCATCATTTTTGGATTCTATGCTTTGTTGGAATATAGCCATTTAGTCAATCAATATTATCTATCATTGGATGTTCATATAATTTCCAATTGTTTAATATATAAATATTTGTATAAATATAATTTTTCTTCTAAGAATAAATTTCTAGAGATGGGTAATCAAAAGGAATGAGTATTTTTCAAGCACTCAATAGAGTCAAATTATCTTATAGGAAGCTACTACCTCCTTACACAGGCCCGCAAGAAAATGAAATTGTCAATTTCCTACACATTCACCAACAATACTATACTTATAAAATCTACTTTGTGGTTAATTTGCATTTATTTGACTACTAATATGTTTCAACTTTTTCTCACATGCATATTGGCCATTCATATTTCAGTGTTTTGGTCTGATCCAAATTGTGAATTGAAAGCACATTAAGTAAATGGATACATACATAAATACTTTCCTTTTAAACCCCAATTTTAAATCCTAATTCTAGAGAAATAGCTATATTTTATAACTTGGAGTAGGAAGAAAACTCAGTATCTGATAAAACGTTTATTGAAATAATATCTACCGTGTCAATTACAGAAGTTCATGTCAATTACATTATTTACTTAATCTACAAAACAAATCTATAAAACAAAGATTCCCGTTTTATAAAGAAGAAAATTCAGGGTTGAGAAATCTCAAATCATTTCCACTGGCTGTGTGTGTGTGTGTGAGTGTAAAATAAATGATGGGACTAGGATATTCAACTTTGAATAGTCAAATTCCTTACTGTATCTATCTTAAAATGGTGGAATTTGATTTCATACCTACCTGAAAACCTGAATGTTCTCTGATATTTCTTAATTATTTCTTACAAAGTGTATACTTCAGACTAGTAGATTTGCAATGCAGTGATGGCTGGGGCTGAACAAGTAGGACTTGGGGATGAGAGTAATGATCAGAGGAAAGGGGTGCCAAATGTATTCCTAAGTCTGTTTTAGTGTCATTGGCATGAAGGGGAAGAAGGTTTTCGTAGGTTCAAGATGCCCAGATCTAAGCAATGAACCAATAACTGAATCACTTGATCACTTTACTTTGGATATGGTAATTTACAATTCAAATGGCAAAACTATACAATTTTCATAAAACACTTATGGAGTGATTTCCATAAACATTTGGTTTTCTGTCATGATGGTTGACTGCCCTCTGTGTTGGCATCACTCTGGGGCTGCTGTTTTAAATTGGTTGAGTGCCCTTACTTTTCCATGGTGACTATACTATTTTTGAAACATTCATCAGAAACTTTCAATCAGATTTCCTAAGAAATAATTTCCATTAGGATAATCAATGATCTATATTTTGCTTTGGACAAATTTAAGGGGTGCCATATGAGCCCTTCTGATTAGCTAGTTATAAATTGAAGATAGCACAATGGTTCTCACAATTATTCATGGTACAAAAACAGTAACTTTTTTGGGGGGGATTTTATTCATCTATTTGTCAGAGAGAGAGAGAGTAGGAGCAGGGGGAGCGGCAGGCGGATGGAGAAGCAGGAAGCCAGAGGTGGGGCTCAATTGGGATCCTGGGATCCTGGAGCCTGGGATCCTGGAGCCTGGGATCCTGACCTGAGCCTAAGGCAGATGCTCAACCAACTAAGCCACCCAGGTGCCCCCAAAAGTAGTAACTTTTATGATGAAATAGACATATAGAATTAAGGAAATATCTGGGTGTAAAACCAGCTGCTCTAATTGAAGTGCTTGCATTTCCCTTCTGGCCCAACCACCACAGGCTGTGAGCAAGAAGAGACATACATTGCCCATACTCCCATCTTCATGCTATGAAAATGGAGAGATGTTCTTTTTACTCCTGGAAGAGGAAAAACTCAAACCATTCTCTGTCATCCTGTGTAATTAAGAATAGAGAGAAAAGAAGGAAGGAAGGGAGGAGGGGAGGGAGGAAGGAAGGAGAGAAGGAAGGAAGAAAGAAGGAATTGAAGAAGGGAAGAAAGGAAGATAAAAGGAAGGACAGGAGAATGGACAGAAATAAAGAAAGAAAAGAGGAAAAATGCTTTTAATCTGTATATTTGACACTCAAGCCAATTTGTCTCTGGTATACTGACTTAGGCAGTATACCACAGTATACCTACTATGCTAGTAGAAGGAAGGATTGCTAATCATCACGTCCTTTGAAACATAAATCAGGAAGCCCCTGAGAGATCCCAAATCATTACCTGACTACATGTGTAGCTGTAATTAATGACTGTTTGTAAAAGACCCTGAAGATGAAAAGCACCTTAACTGGAGTAACTCTCAATCGTGCAGAAGCAGAAAATCTAAAGTAAATGGAAATATTAGGACATGGACGGATTATTTTAAACTAAAGTAACAAGATTATAAATGTGATTTTTTTTTCTCTTAAAATTTCAGTTAAATTTTTAAAGCTAATTTTCAGTTAATGTTTCAAAGCTAAAAACAATATGTTATGTATTCTAAATAGACCTACATTCACGTCTCATGGTACTTAAAAAAAGCTGTAACTAGTGGTTTGACTGTCACCTCCCCGACACACCTCCAGTTTAAGTAAGGAAAGGAAAACTACTTCAAAAGGAATTTATAGGAGTAAATACTTCTTTGGCTTTTTGCCTCTCACAACAGAAGAAGTAGAGAAAGATATACTTTCCCATTCTCAAATCAAAGACAGTGAAGATTGCTATAGAATAGCTCAGAGACTGGGAGTTGTTTGCAAAAATGGAGAAATGGACATCTTATTCACTGGCTGGGGAAGAAAAAAATAAAAAGAACCAATTCTCTATGGTCACCAGGATTGGAAAAATGACAAGAGGTTGGCAAATATAAACACACACTCACACACACACACACACACACACACACACACACACTCAGGGATTTAGGGGATTTTGTGACAATAGGAATTGTTGCTTGTTTCCCTGCTGAGCTCTGAAGTAAGGAGTCTGACTACAGCAGACAGCAATGGCAGGAAAAGGAGAGAGAGCAAAAAACACTAGACACGCTGTATTTTTAATCATTTATTGGGCCAAATATCCCCCAAGTTGAGTGACGCTGGTACATGTTTTTCATATAATTTACCAAGACACTAGGGTAATTTTATTTTTATTTTAGGGAATACTCCTTTTGAAATTAAGGTTTAGGATACAATCATATTCTTCCACAATCTTTAGTATTATACCTAATCAATAATATAAGCCTCATCTTATTACATCTGCCTGAGGAATTAGTTCCTGAAATTAGTATCTGTCCTATTTCTCCCTTTACAACCATGTGCACTCACTTTTTATAAGTTTGCCAAAACTAAATGTAACAATCTCAGCATGTATCATATAATGTGCAGTTGGTCTCCAACATTAGGTTTGTCTGATTCAAAATCTTGATAGTCCTATGACTCGAGAGTAAGTCCTAAGTTTTTCTCTTTGTTTCCTAGACTCTAGCTATTTTCCAGGACTCAGTTGGTCTTCGTTTTCTGAGTTCTGGCTATCAGACTCTGACTGAGTCCTTCCATAAGCCTGAGCAATTTCACTGCATATTCCTGTTTTTAACTTATCAAATATAATTTCTTTTATTTTTAACTTTTTGTGTGTGTGCATGCATAGTATATTTGACAAACTTGATGCAAGGTCTCATTCAAATGCATTTGTAAGAGCCTTCTTAAATTGCAAAGTAGCCGTATTTTTTGATACTAAGGTACTATTTCAGATTTTTCTGATTTTGACTACTTTCACACATCTAATTATGGCATGCAGGAATATTTCTGGTGTGTAGAGGGCTTAGTGAGAAAGGTCTAAGAATGCTGGATATCCAAAGCAGCTGACATGGTAACCCCTCTCCAGCTGTGAACAGGACAGAGGAGGTGGGGCAGGAATAGTCTCACCTCTTGGAGCTCTTGGCTCAGTGGCAGCAACGAATCTGTGCCTGATCCCAGAAGCAAAGGAGAGAAGGTGGCTAGGCAGCAACCAAATCACATTTCACCTGAGCCAACAGATTGAAGAATGGGATATGTAATGTCTGAGCGATACAGAATAGCCAAGAGAGATGAGGGCTTCTTTACATCAAAAAGAAAAAAGGACTGGACTTGAAAAACACCCCCACTCACCTCTATCCACCTTTCCTAGGTTCTCTTTACATCACCCCTATCGTTATAATACAAGATAATGCTTTTATAATAAACATCTTGACACTGATAACAACGATACTCATAAGAGAAATGGAACCAGACAAGTGTTTGCAATTTGAGGTTTGGTGATACCGGAGGAGAGCCTTTGTATTTTGAAAGAAGTATGGACTTCTGTGAGGTCTTACTTGCAGATTTTTAGTTCTCTCTTCACCCCTGTCCTGGGCTGGCTCTGATTCAGTCCCCTTTACTTTAATTAAACAACCCTTACAAGGATGAAATGTATTCACCAGAAAATGCACTTTCACATTCCAAAGGGTAATGGTCTAAGACTTCACGCTGCTGTTGTCAGCTATGGCATTTTAATTGAAGATAATAGGATTCTCTCCCCTTTTCCTTTCTTCTATCCCCCTTTTTCCTCCAGAAAGACTCTTGAGTGGTAAGAATGCCAAATATATTGATTCTGTGAAAGTGTCAGACATTTTCACAATCAATACACTTTCAGATTATTTTGAATATTGCTAATATAGAAACAATTACCCAAACATCCACTTTCAGTGATTCTCTAAGCTAGGCCTTATGGGAGTAAACAGGAAGGAGCCAGGATCATTTAGGGAGCTCAACGTTCTTTCTTGGCTGAGGAAGACTTACAAATGTATTACACGTACGGGGGGAATCTAAGAGAAAGGAGAGGTATGTGATATGTGAGTGGATGTGAATATGTGGAGGGGAGAGGTGAACATGTGGATGTGTGTGGATGTGTATGTGTGCTTATCTGAGAGGAAGTGAGTTTTAGGAAAATAAACATAAATTAGGCATTGAATAATAAAAATCCAATCCTTATTACATTCTGTGGTAGAATTCTGGAGTTGTGAAATCTTGGTGAAGTCACAGACCTGGGGTCTCAACTTTTTTCTTAAAACAGGTGTTTTCTTTAAAACAGGTGTTTTACATTTATTTTTGCTAGAGTAAGAGTAAACTTAGTAAGGTTATGTATGTGAGAGTGCTCTGCAAAGTGTAAAACATGTTAAGAATGTTTTGTCATTGGGGCGCCTGGGTGGCACAGCGGTTAAGCGTCTGCCTTCGGCTCAGGGCGTGATCCTGGCGTTACGGGATCGAGCCCCACATCAGGCTCCTCCACTATGAGCCTGCTTCTTCCTCTCCCACTCCCCCTGCTGTGTTCCCTCTCTCACTGGCTGTCTCTATCTCTGTTGAATTAATAAATAAAATCTTTAAAAAAAAAAAATGTTTTGTCATCATCATCATTTCTATCATCCTAAAGTATATACCCATCTCCTCTAATATTCAAATCAAATGTAATAAAACAAAGTACCTTGAAAGCACTAACTTTGGAATCCTGATGAACTCGGCCTTGCCTTCCTTAACCTCTTCTTCACTTCCCACCAGACAAACTTACCAGCTCACTATAAAACCAAAACCAAAACCAAAAACAAACGAACAGAAAACTTAATGTCAGGTTTGCCAAATTCTGCTTTAAAACTGCAGTATGATCTGTATTTTCTATGTACGGGAAATATCTCCACAAGTATGCAAAAATAAGGTCTCAGAGGACAAGCAGGGGCCCCAACCTCAAAGCCATCCTAACTCAGGAGCAGTTAGGCTACCTGATTTTGAATCCTGTCCCCACCAGTTATTCACTGTTATACAAATTACTTAACGTTCCCTTGCCTAATTTTTGTCATTTGTATTTGAGGAATTACTTTCTAAGATTTTTGAAAGGATTAAAATTTTAATACATGTAACTATAAAGAAAAGTATACGATAAATAACCAATTCATAGTAACATTTAGATTTATTATTATTACCAGCATAAGATCATCCTACTATAGCAGGCTCCAAAAAAATACTATGGATGAGAAAGATAATACTATTGTGATATTTAAATTTTGTTTATAAAAGGTAAATATGAAATTATAAGCAAAAAAGAAAGGAGAAAAATACTTTGGATAAAAACAAGAACCTTGCAAAAATAAGATATAATAAAATAATATACATGCATAAAATCCCTGATTAGAATGACTCAAATAGGTTGTAGGGCATGGATTGAACAGAAGCACAAATTAAAATTAAGGTCACGTGTTAGCCCTGATAATGAAAATTAAAGCCAAATACCTGTCATACCGTCTGAAGCATAAACATCTCAATGGTAAAAACTGAGTTTCTTATCATTATTAACTCTTCCCAGTATCTCGACCTTATGACCAATATTCCCAGGATAGGAACATCAATGATTTTAAGTCCAAAATCCTTAAATAATTAAAGCTAAACTGGGGGATTAAGATCCTGATTTAGCTGTTAGCTTGGGCCTTCCAGCACACAATGTGCCTAACGTGTATGTGTAACGGCACATGTACCTGGCGCTTCTGTATGTCAAGGTCTTTGGCGGTGCCCTTTTCAGACAGCTGCAGATATTCCAAGCTGGTTCAAAGTCTAAATATTTATATATGTAGTTTTGCTCATCTTCCTTTTTTTTTTTTTTCCTCCTGAATGTTTAGCTTCACAAATTACAGGCATGCTAAATCTTTAAGGAACTGATGGGGAAATTAGGAGGGCAGACAGAACTTAACATGGTGCTGAGCATGAGAGAGCCCAAGGAAAACAGGTGAGTTGATTATTAAAATAAATAAAATACCCCAACTAGTGTTTATGGAGGCAGGCAGAAGAGTTTTAATGAGCTCCAGGAAAATAATCTGAAACAGAGGAAGAAGCAAAGCAAATCTCCAAGCGTGGCATTATATACCAAAGGATTAGCGAAGACATCTTACCTTCACCTTCCTTAGGAACAGTCTCAGTGATTTAACATGTCAGAGAGATTTTAATGACACACTACTGCAGTTTTAATTAATTTTTTCATCCATATGCAAGCACTCAATTAAAGCTTACCTCCGCTCCATATGCTCTAAGATTTGCTAGTTACATTTCAATTTAATGCATTGTTGCAGTGGTAGAATTTTAGGAGTGTTTTTATTTACAAATGAGGTCAAGATAATACAGTACTTTTTAGAAGTCTGACTTGTTTAATAGTATGGGAAAGGACTCAATACCTATTGGGTCACTCGTTCTCCATCAGAGGTGATTTTTGCCTCTCTGTCTGCAGGGATACTTGGCAATGTTTAGGGACATTTATGATGTCACAACCAGGACAATGCTACTGGCATCTAGTGGGTAGAAGGCAGGTATGCTGCTAACATCCAACAATGTACAGTTCAGCCTCCCACAATTGTGAGTTATCTGGAACAAAATGTTAGCTCTGCTGAGACTGAGAAGTCTTGTATTAGGTAAAAGATATGTGGTTTTTCACTATATGAAGCATTGTTTTATACTGAATACCCCATTTTTTTCTGACTATATACAAACAGTAAGCGCTTTCTTGTTGTTGGAAATCTCAGTTTCAGTGGAAAGTGAGTGATCTAGTTATGTTGAACATAACTTTGCAGTAGGTATGGGGGCAGGTAGGACAGAAGCAAAGCTTAGGACTCTGTTTCTACTTCTGTAGAATGATCAGTATTAGAACTTGGGGAAGAGGGAAAATAATGCATTTTCTTGTGAGTATATAAAGAACTGAACATTTTGAAAATGATCATCAGGAAGACAGGAATTCAGGCTGAAAATGGCCAAGGATGTCTGCTATTATAATCAAAAGATAAAAGGAAGAATTGGAATTTTGGCTTAGTTGGTTTTCAGCAGCAGTATTTTTAAAAAATTAAATGCTTAGAGGACACCAGCCTAC
This sequence comes from Ursus maritimus, assembly GCF_017311325.1. Classification (NCBI taxonomy): domain Eukaryota; kingdom Metazoa; phylum Chordata; class Mammalia; order Carnivora; family Ursidae; genus Ursus; species Ursus maritimus. The sequence goes on from NW_024426774.1 coordinate 41,352,948, forward strand.
TAGAAATAGAGTAGGTATTATAAGGAGTTTCAGGTGAAGATCAGCAAGGAGGGCACATATCTCTTGTCTAGTAATTATGGCCTTTGTTCTCTGCATGCCTATCAATAAAAAGTAGAAGAATAAAAGCCGACAACAGATACATAAAGTGTCTATGAAGGAAGAAAAGATTTAACAAAATGAACAGATATTTGCTTGAAAAAAATCCTGAGAATATTAGATCTAGCACTTCTTTTTGATATATGGAAACATATACATTTAGGCAAATATATAGAAAATAATATTTATCCCAGACATTTTTCTACAAAGACATATAGAAGAAAAACCCGAGGACCTGAAAATTAGGATATCTGAAAGATGTACTAGAATGAAACATATCTGTTGGGGAATAAAATATTTTTGTGGGGTGATCAATGCTGGTGTTTGACATTTATTTTTCATTTTCCCTTCTGAGAACCTGTTCAGATCAAACTTCCTAGGCTCATAATACTCATCAGGGCCAATAACTTTTGAGCAAAAGTAACATGTATCACTTCTCGGACCTTTGTTTATAGTTTAAAATTACCCAGAGCTCTATTTTTCTCTGCCAATATCATTGGTAATATTGCAGATAGCAGGTGCTCTATCAGACTGAGTCCCAGAGTGAGGACAGGGAACTGATTTTGAAGTTTAGAACAATGTTCTCCATGTTATGATGAGGCTGGTCATTTGGTAAAACTATTGTTTGTGCTTACTTGGAAGGCAGATAAGGTGCCGTGATTGAAAGAATGATACGTAGGAACCATTTAACATGCTGTTTAGTGAGTGTCTTAGTCAGTTTGGGCTGACGTTAACAAAATACCATAGACTGGGTTGCTCAAACAACAAAAATTTATTTTTCATGGTTCTGGAAACTAGAAATGTGAAATCAGGGCACCAGTATGGTTGGGTTCTGGTGACAGCTCTCTTTCTAGCCCACAGACAACTACCTTCTCGCTGTGTCCTTACATAGTGGAGACAGAGGAGACAGAGGAGCAGCTCTCTGGTATCTCTTCTTAGAAGAGCACCATCCCACCCTGAGGGCCCCACCTTCATGGCCTCATCTAAACCTAATTACTACTTATAATCCCCCTTTGCAAATACTGTCACATTAGGGGTTAGAGCTTCGATACATGAATTTTGGAGGGACATAAATAAGTCCACAGCAACCAGTAACTGAATAAATAAGTGAATCAGAAGATTTATAATATCTGGCCTTATTTCTGAAATTAACTTTATAATGGTGATTATAGCCACTTTAATATGGGTCACGGCTGGGGGAAGGAGACTAAAAAATGGTTCAAGTCCTAAAGCCACAGATTAAATTATGGAAAAAGAAATACTGAATTCTTATGAGTGTTTGACAGAAATTTATTAGATTTCCTCAGTGTAGATCAATTAATAGTTTCTATTTGCCATAATTTGGGGATATTGATATATTGCATTTCAAATGGATCTTTTTATCAAGTATACAAAGAACTTTTAGCAGGAATGATTTCTCCAGAGAACGTAAACAATATAAAACTTCAATGCTGCTGTATGGGTATAACCTACTGAAACTCCATTATGTCCAATGGCTAAGGTAAAAGAAATTTGTGTGGATTAAATAATTGCATGAAGCACAGCACTCTAAAGGAAACCTGACTTCATCATAACTTGCAAGCAAATGAGAAAAGTATTTATGAAAGCAAATATGAGAGAGAGGAGAAAATAGATTCCTGGTGGAAAGAATCAGAATTTCTTTTATTTTTTTTTTTTTTAAGATTTTATTTATTTATTTGACAGAGATAGAGACAGCCAGCGAAAGAGGGAACACAAGCAGGGGGAGTGGGAGAGGAAGAAGCAGGCTCATAGCGGAGGAGCCTGATGTGGGGCTCGATCCCAGAACGCTGGGATCACGCCCTGAGCCGAAGGCAGATGCTTAACCGCTGTGCCACCCAGGCGCCCCAAGAATCAGAATTTCTAATCATTGCAAACTCCTCATGGTTCTATATACTAGCAAAGAGCAAACCAACCTCAAGGTTGTTAAAATCACCAGTCAATAAAATTGTGGATATAAATTTCTGCATCATAGTCAGTAAAAAAGGATCTATTTCAAATATTTCTGCCCTCTCCCTAATAAAATCTACATAGAAAATAAGCTAAAATCACATATATGTTTTCTATTCCTTGCTTTATTTCTGTTTCTATTGAACTAAAATCATTCCCATGGCAGACAGAGCTATGAAGGACATTTTGCAAAGGCTAATATGTTTCCTCTGTAAACTGACTAGCCAAGCCAAAATATTAGAGAAGCAAATCCCTAAGTAGATCTCAACTAATCTACTCTTTCAAGAGAGAACAGAGACTGAGATTATAGAGCATCAAGTGCATTTTCTATTATTCTGATCTATAATCAGAGTCTAAGAACGCTTAACAGTGTTTTGGGGGTTTTTGTTTGTTTGTTTGTTTGTTTGATTTTCTAAACCATTCAAGGACTTTTTGACAAGAGAAAACCCTAAGGTTTAGCCCTACTCCACCAAATACACTTTCCCATTGATTCTGCAGGTGTTTGTTGGTGCACAGTTTTGATAGAATTTCTAGGTCCTAAGACAAAATGAACAGGTCTACACAAAGTTCAAAGCTGTGATGTTAGTATTAGCAACAGTTATGGGAATAAATATAAGCATGTGCATTCGAAAGTCTAAGTTGAATCACCCACGCTCTCATTCTAGCTGTCTGTCATTGTGTGATTGATAAAATATCAATTCAGTTCTTCTTATTCTTCACAAAACAATATCTATTACATTAGAATTAATTGAATGGATTTTGAAGCCACACAGAATTGATTATGGTTCTAGCATTTAACACCCACCAACTGTAAAACTTAGACAAGTTTCTCTGAGGTTCCATTTCCTCTCATGCATGATGGATGTATTCATTATTACCACATTTAAACTCCCATTTCTTGCACTGGAGTAGATTATGTACTCAGAATAATTTTATCAAATAAAATAAAGTGTCACATGATATGCAAAAAATCATGCATTACTGAGAAATTTTTCATTGTAAAATCCCCTGAATATCCCAAAGTTAATCAATGGTGGTCTAGTTACATAAATTATGGCAAAAGCAAAGTAGTAGGTAGAAAGAGGGGGAAAAAAGAGGAATGGCTCTATAAATTGCAGTAGAGTATATTCAGAATATGCTGCTGGATAAAAAAACTAAGCGTATAAAATATGTATGGAAGGCTAAATTTATCAAAAAGAGAAGTATTTTTATGTTTAAATGTGTTAGAGAATCAAAAGAAGGTTGTGCATGAAACAAAATGACTATAACCAATAGGAAAGAGAATGAACAGGATAGATGGAGAGAACATATTTAGAATGATTTTATTTTTTAAATTTTATTTATTTATTTTTATTTTTTTAGATTTCTTAAAATATACCTATTTTTCTTTTTTAGATTTGCCTTTGTAACCATATAATTTATAAAATTTTAGAAAATTAAATTCAAAATAGTAATATCTAAAAACAACAAAAATAAATCAAATCAAATCAAATCAAATCAATGAGTTACTTGATGGAAATGAAATTGATAGTTTCTAGATAATGATTTACAGGTCCCTTGAAGAAATGGCCAATTCTTAGTTAAGGAAGAAAATATATAAAATGAATTGAGAACATCTTGGAGTAACAGAAGGAAAGGAAATTACTAAAGACTATTAGGATCACGTTTAAGACTCAGGAGACACCCTCAATAAATGACTACTAACCAACTATGGGATAATTAGACATCAGTATGGAAAATAATAGCAATGAATTGAATCACAAAAAATATGTTAACATCCATAGATTTATAATGAAAATGACAACATACATAGAAATACACAGACCATTGTTAAGATATTAGTGAATCAACTCATCATTGTGAAAATAACAAATAAAGAATCAAATATTCATAATGTATTTCCAACACAGTTTGAAAGTAAAGCACCCCAAAGTCAGCTTTTACCCTTGTGGGTTTCTGCTGAATTAGACACTAGAGATTCTATATTTATGGCAGCATATTGCACAAAGAATAAAGAGGTGAATCCACACACCAGGCTAAGGAGGGAACTCTAAAAGAAGGGTTGGGGCAATAAAACTGAGGACTCAAAACAACCAGCAGGTCCAAGGGGCAAATTTATAGTAAGATTTTTATGCCAGTCATGTCACTGGAGAGACCTCATTTTTATAAATATAGTGCTGCAAAAGATGCTAGGAAAAAAAAAAAATCTATAGGATCTGCTTTCAAATCAGGCCATAAAAGAGCCCATACAAATAAAATCTAAGAAAAATTACCACCTCACAGTCAAAAATTTAAAAACAAAAAAAGAAAACAGGTATAGGATTGACAGCTAGATAAATAAAATAGACAAAATCAAAAATGTAAGACTTCAGATGTTAAAATTTTTTACCAAACCCTGTAAGATAAGTAAGCTTACAAACTGCTCTTAGAAGAATTAAGCACTGTCCATACCACTCCACTGGTAGAAGACAACTGAACTTGAACTTGGTCTCTCCTGGACTCTGCCCTATGCAAACTTTACCTTTGCTGATTTTAGTGTGAATCTCTCACTGTAATACACTGTAACCATGAGTGTAGCAACTTCTCTTGAGTTCTTGCAAATAACTGAATCTGAGGGCGGTGTTGGGACCACCAACACAGTAACTCAGGTAAGAAAATATAAAAATGGTGTAACAGAACTACGATTTCCCCAGATGGGAAAGGGACCTAGTTGCCCTGTAGTATCTAAGATTGACTTAGTGTCCCACAATCAAACTGTACAGTTCTAAGAGGAAATAAGGATAATTACATAAGGTCAAGAGGGAGCAAAAGTAGCATTAACAGAATTCCTTAGTACATGTTGGTTTCTGCAAGGCCCAGCGTGGAGCCCAGTGTGGGGAGCGAACTCACATCCGTGAGATCAAGACCTGAGCTGAGGTCAAGAGTCGGACACTCAGTCGATTGAGGCACCCAGGTGCCCCTCTGTAATAGTTGTTTTTATTTGTCAGACACATCTTTATCCCCACTAGGATGTCTTCTGATGTGGAAGACCAAAAAATAAGTAAATAAATACAATGAAATCTTCAACTATGGCACTTTGTAAGTTCCACAGAAGGTCTTAGGAAGGATACTGTGGGGTTGTTGCGTCCGTATTTAGCACTTGCTCTGCCTACCTCTGTGCTCAAAAGCATGGCTTTAGATCTATTAAGACTTGCATTCATATCCTCTTCCCTCCAACTCTATTACTATCTATGAGAACTTTTATACAAACTTTCAACCTCAGTTTAGTTTCAATTTCCCATACTTACAATGAGCAGAATAATATTAAATGATGGTGCATTATGATTCTATTTTAATACATAATGTTATATAATGGTTACGTAGGGTTTTGGTAAATATTGAATGAGACAATGCTTACAAATCATTTGGCACAGTGACTAAACAGATACAGATACAGATTATTTAATTAAATATTCTTCTAATTATTATAAGTAGTAGTAGTTAGTTGCAGCAGCAGTCAGGTAAGTGCTTTGTAATCGCTAAATCATCACAGACCTGTAAGGGATAGTTGGTCACAGCACAATGTTCATATGCTGCAAGTTCATAGCGTCTATCATGCTAGCTAGCAAGCCACTTATTAACATGGTTCTCTCAGTGCTGAGCATGCAGGCACCTTATATAGGAATTTTTTGCTTTGTAATTTAGTTATGGAAATAAACAGATAAATACAATGGATCCAGCCATGCTTTATTCACAAATATGAAGTTTTGAGCCCAGAGTAAAAAGTAAATAAAGTTCAGGACACATCAGTAGCAAAACAAGCTGAAGGCTAATCTGCTCAAGACATTTGCCACCCTCTACCAATTAAGGTGCACTGCAGTGACTCTTAAATGAGAAGTTAAACTGAGAAAGTCTTACTCCAGAGTGGGATTTGGAGACCTAGTGCTCCCAAGGGTTTCAGATATGAACATAAAGGCCAGGGACAGAAATAAGTTTAGTCTGGCCAGTGTATTAACTTCACAAAAGCTGTTAAAGCATTTCTGAAGTTAGCTGAAACTTCCACTGACCTAATCAGTGAACCCCTAACCAAAACAAACTCTGCTAATTTGCTGAAACCTGAGCCACAACCTTATTTACTGTTGTTTTGTTATAACTGCTTTTAACAGAACCGTGGACAAAATAAATGTTTAAAAATAAAGAAATATTAAGTACCAAAAATACCTGCTCTAATCCCGCCAGTAGTGGTTTAGCTTATGTATTCTCTGAGTTATTCAAAAAGAATTATACTAGGATAGATCTTTAAAATGCACTAATATGAAGAAGAAACAACCTAGGCTTCTGATAAACAGGCAAATAAGTTGATGTATAAATGCTTCAAAAAATCCTCTGTAAATGGGTGAATGCCCAAGGTGAACAGGAGAACTAGCCTTAACAGCCCAATATCCTCTTATCTTTATGATGTGAGGATTTTTACTCAGGGAACATTTGCCAAGTCTACCCATAATTTACTTCTAAATTTAATTTAGTTTTCAATGCTTAAGGGAATTTAAATCTTTTCCTGGTTTAAAGATTCTTAAATAATACAGAAATCCTGTTAGAGTTGGGGAAAGGGTAGCAATTAAGTTTTCACTGGGCAAAACCTGAACAATGATTAATTTTTCAATAGTGACCATGAGCCAGAAGCTGAGTACAGGAGTAATTGATATAATCTAGAAGAATAATAGGAGAAACAGAAAAGAAGAAAGAACTATTGAAACAGAAAATCTGGGAAATTGGAATTTGGTCATAGTAATCTTTGCCTTTGCAAAATGTTTCCTAAGATGAGTAAAAAAATGGTCCATATTTCAAGTCATTATGTTGTGCACCTTTAAAGTTACACAACATTATATATCAATTATACCTCAGTAAAGCTGGGGGAAAAAAGCAGTTGAAAAGCAGCATTTTTTTTTTTTAAGATTTTATTTATTTATTTGACAGAGAGAGAGAGACAGCTAGCGAGAGGGGGAACAGAAGCAGGGGGACTGGGAGAGGAAGAAGCAGGCTCCCAGCAGGGAGCCCGATGCAGGGCTCGATCCCAGGACTCGATCCCAAGACTCCAGGATCAGGGCCTGAGCCAAAGGCAGACGCTTAACAACTGAGCCACTCAGGCATCCCAAAAAAGCAGCACTTTTAAACACTGTAAGAGGGTAGTCTGCTATACTGCCAATAAACAACAGGCCAGATCATCCAACAGTTGGCTGGATGGAGATACTGTGATCAGGCAAAGAAATAAGAAGGTATATCAGGAAATTAAGAGAGTTTGATAGTTACTATGAGGCTGAAGTGCCCTCTCCAGAAATGACAGGGTCAGGAAAATGTAAATAACTAATGTTGCAATACTGTTAGTTGAGTTACTGACTCAAAATTACCAGATGATTGTGATAATTGATGATGATGATGAGTTTTTTGAAAATAGCCAAATATTACTATCATATTAGCAGACACTAATAAATATTTATTATATTTACTTATGCTGAATTTAGTAAGAGAAGTATTATAAAAGAAATTTGGAGAATAGTAAATCTGAGAGGAAAACAAATCTGTTATGGACTAGATCAGTGCTTTGCAAAAGGCACTCCCTTTTTCCCCATCTGTAAGGCAAACGGGTTAGAACTCAAGACATCTAAGGATGTTCTTGTCTTTATTATTCTGGCATAGGGTAGTTTCCAAATTTGTGGTGGCCACGTAGAGAGAAAAAAATATTTCACAGAGAAAGTTGTGTGTGTGTGTGTGTGTGTGTGTGTGTATGAGTGTGAGTGCTTTGTCCTTGAGATATTGATCTCATATATAAACAATGTTTAATTGCAGATACTGGAAGAAAAATTCAAGAAATTCCTTTGACATTAAGGTAACTAATTCTAAAAATAAAGTAACTACAGCAAGAGCTAATCCTAATCCCTGAATCCCTGACAGCCTTTCTTTTATACTACCAGGTTTATAGCACATAATCAGAGGTAGAAGAGTAGTCAATCCAGAAAAACAAAGCAGTTATATTATTTGTTCTGATAATTTCTTACTAAGATACAGATCATATATGTTAAGGTAGTGGTTAAAGCCATGTAATCTGGGGTTAGATTACTTTTATTCAAATCTCTGGTCTACTAATTACAATGTGAAACTAGGCTAGTTACTTAACCTATTAATTGCTTGATTCCTCACTCCGAAGTGAGGCATACACCTACTATTCAACCCAACAATTCCACTGCTAATATCCCAAGAGAAACGAAAACATATGTCTCAGTAACTATATATCCATACCAAAAAATCCAATACAGATATTTATTGTGGCTTTATGTGTAATCACCAAAATTCATAATCACCAAAAAACAACCCAAATAACCATTAACTTGTGAATGGGAAAACTGTGGTACATCCATATCTAATACTACTCAAGAATAAAAAGGGATGAATTACTGACGCACACATGGGTATCCGCCATAGCACAGATGAATCTCAAATACATTATGCAAAATGAAAAAAGCCAAAAATAAAATGTTGTATATTGTATAATTTCATTTATATGGTATTATGGAAAGGCAAAGGCATGAGGACACAAAACAAATCAGTGGTTACTATGGGCTGTAGATGAGGAGAGACCACTGACTCCAAAAGGGCACAAAGGAACATTTGCAGGTAATAGGACTGTTGATTAGAGTGTGATCACATGATTTTATTCACCTATCAAAGTTCACAGAACTGTTCATTAACATAGGATGACTTTGTAAGTTATACCTCAAAACACTTAAAAAAAAAAAAAAAGACATGATAGAAGCCCTATTTCATCAGGTTGTTGTGAAGATTAAGAAAGATAATGCACATAAAATATTACAATGTTTGACATATGAAGCAGCTATCATTATTGTCATAATCCTAATTCTTCAGAATTATAATGGTGCATATTTTTGCTAGGTGAAAATTATTTCTAAATAAATAACAGTTACTCTTTAATAACCTCTTATAAAAACTGAGGTTTTTGGTTTAATAACCGTTTGGTTTATAGTGAGGCCACCTGTTCCTAACACATTGAAGATGACTGCAACATTCTCAGGTTTGTGTTTTCAAGACAGATTCATATATTAAGGGTGCCCATTTTTAGTGCCAAATGAGATGTAGATAGGAGCAAAACTAAAATGAAAAGGAATTTTGCTTGATTTTTAGAGACATTCAATCTTTATCTTCTGAGTCCCCAAGCCTCCAGCTCAGAGACAAAGATAAGGACACTTCCTTCAATTCACCAGGGCTTTGATTTCTTCCATCTCTACCCTCCCAGAACATTCTCTCATCTCCCTTCTTCTGTAGAAACTCATACTATAGGTAGTAGACATGGTATTCCCCTCCCAAACCCATGTCACAGGCTTCCCAACTGTAGCCCAATCTTCATATCCACCCAGTTCTGCAAAAATCTTGATTTGCTAAGCCAACCAAACAATCTTATCTCTTTTACACGGTGCCTGGTTCAGAGTAGCTGCTAACTTGATGCTCTCTTGGTCATAGGTAGGGATCAGGGCAGAGGGTAGCACAGTGGTTGTTTAGAAGTTAGCAGGAAGAGATTTCTCTGTATACATCTCTAGGCATGGTGATATACACAGATTCTGCAAGAGCCACCATGTGGGAAGCCAGCTATGAGACTAAGGCCAGACTGATTCCATTCTTTACCACTGCAGTGGCCAATAAAGTTTCTTTGTTGCTAGGGGATCTATCTATCTATCTATCTATCTATCTATCTATCTATCTATCTATCTCTATCTCCATACACTCACTTTTTTAATCACACCAAGAACATCTCAACCAATACATTTACCTTTCCCATTAATATTTCAGTTTTCCAAGTCCATTAAGGTTCACAGTGGGTTAGAGCCCAACTAATCTGATAAATTTATATGGTAAGCCTTTAATGACATGCAACACAGACATTCTCACAAATACACATTATGCCACTTAGAAATCTTATTTGTTAAATGTTAATTGCATAAAACTAGGAACATTTTGTAAAAAAAAAAAAAAATTTAAAGAACTATGTAAATTTCCTGAAAAATCTTCACAAATACTGTCTTGTAAAAATTTCCTTTGGCTTACTGCCCCTGACAATTTCAAAACAGTAAAATAATCTGTAATTCTCCATCCCTGCTTTTGAAAATCAATTGTATGTTTGATAAAATAAAAAAGTATTATAATATCTCTAGTTCACAAAATAAATAAAATTACTTAGAATTTTACCAAGGATATCTGAATTGAATGTAAGGATTGTGGGTTAATTTCACTTAGTATTTCTTTTGAAACTTTAAAAAGAAAATGATTTCTCTTTAAACTTCAAAAAGAGGGCATCAGATACATAGCACAAACCCCAGTTTTTTGGGGTTTTTTTTGGGTGGAAACAAAAATTGAGAGAACTTATCTTCATTGATGAAAATGAGTAATAATAAATTATTGCCCCAGAATCTCTCAAAACTAGTTTCTTATTTTTGTTTGTTTTATGTTATAACAATCTTATAAACAAAATCATTATATCCTGTCATTCCTGGATTTTTAGTAAGAAATTTGTTTTCAGCAAGATGACTGTCTTTCACACTCAAATGTACCAATGACTAATTTTTGTTCCAATCCTATCCAAACTAATCATTATGTTTCCCTCAAACCAGAGGATGCACTTGACACCTTGTGCATAGCTGAGTCATCATTTTCCATATGGTTATCTATGTACTACAGTCCTTCCAATCATTTTGGAAGAATAGAACTCAAAGTCTGCAGTAAAAAAACACATATATTTTACTTTCAACTCACCCATATCCAGTAGTTACTAAGTCATTTAGAGTCAATTGTTGTAGTTTTTCTCAGCTGTCCCCTCTTTATTTCCCTTTTTGTGTTTATCCTGGATCTATTCTTCAATATTTCCTATGTGAATGAATATACTATTCTCTTAGCTGCTTGCCTATTTCCTATCTTCCCATTTATTTTCCTATTTTCCTATTAAAATTTATCCTCCCCCGTACAAATTACTTGAAAAAAACATTTCACCTTGGTATTTAACATCTCCATCTTCATGTTTTGGCTCAGGCTTCCCCACCCACCTGGAAATTTCAGTTATCACTCTGCCCACATACCGAGCTTCTATCCATCCTTGAAAGTTCATCTCAAATATCAATCTTTCGCTAAAAATGTTCCCAATGCCCCCACTCACTGTGACTACTTTCTTCTTTGCATCTCTTTTCTTTGAATAATTTGTTTGCCTATGCCATTTCAAATTTCCTATGTCCTTAAATATACTTTTAATCTTTCCCTTAGGAGATTCTACATTTCTGGAGGGCACAAACTCTGTCCTTTAAATCTTCATATTCTCTGTCTCAACTACTTATAAAAATCAAGTGATCAATAATGATCAATCATGATGATCAAAAATAAATATGTTGTTTTCATCAATATGTTCTCCCAATTCACAGTTGATATTTCTTTCTTATATCAGACATTGAGCAAGATTGTTTTTGCATGTGGACAAAAGTTTAGTTGAGTCTTTGATGGGATAGATTTGAGATAAAATTGTAGTGTCCCTGATAAGGGTAAATCAAGAGTGACACATAAAAAGCCCCAAATTTAAGAGGTGGCAGAATACAACAATGATCAAAGAGGAACTGATCTGGGAAATCTTAAGACAGGGACTCCTATACTGATCTAATTACTTAATAAGGCTGAAGTCACAATAAGTATAATTTGTAGTTAAAATGCTGGAAATGAATTTGGTCTTAATGGACTTTTTATTAAAGCTGAAGATTGTTAAGGTATAAACACTTTTTTTTTTTTTTTCTGAAGAGCTAAGATCCTATAAGTTAAGGACTCCAAGAATTCAAACATGAACATTATAAGTGTATTAGTTAATATTTATTCTTTTGGACTTCATTAGGAACATGGTCTGATATTTATGCATACTGTCTCTCTGCTGAAGTGATCTGTCAATTACCACTTGTCATTTGCACCATCCTACCATAGCCTGGGCAGGCACTGTTGTCAAACTTAATCCAGTAGATGAAGTGGTGCCATTGAAAACAATTGAAAATGGATGTGTGCTAATTTCAGACTTTTAGTTAGAGAAAGGGAAGGTGTGAGGTGGAAGTACTTGTGGAGTGAGATAATGCATTTGAATAGAAACCATTCTTTTTTAAAAATCACTATTTGTCTGGGTTATTCTTTTGTTTTGGTTTGGAAATTTTCAAAGTATTTAACAAAAGGTTGATTATATGCTTGACTGTACAAAGCACTATGACTGAAGAACCAGAGCTGGTGTGAAGCTTCTGTTCTATGGAGGCTAGAGATGCAGTGTGATTAGCTGTGACACTTTGAAGGGTGTGAATGGATTTAGAACAGTATAATAGACACAGATGGCATTTTGAATTAGTTGCCAAATGGTTATAAATGCAAGCACCATCAACCAATTTATTTACCTTTCATTGTTTTAGAGACCAAACAAGAGTAGGAGTATTACACTAATTTGTTTAAAGAGTAATTTGCATTAGATTTTCCAAAAGCACATTATGAGAGATATTAAAATTTCAGGATTTTGACTTTATATAGAGACAGAGGTAGGCCCAGTTACTAAATGAAAAACCAATATTTTATCTGTCATCTTTTTTTTTTTTTTCCTGTTTCCCAAGGTTTGGAATAGTGGACATCACATGGATCCAGAACAAAATTGAGTGGAGTGACTAGATGCTTGGATGTTTTAAGGATAAGATTATTCCTCACCCTGAAAATCTGACTTTGACGTATCACAGGATAAACAGGTAGTTTGACAACTCAGTTACGAAAGGTAGCACTGGCTAATTATAAAGATCTGCCAATAGATCCCAGAAGAGCTACTCTTAATTATTTATAAAACTGAAACAGTTTGAACTCATTGAATATCTTGTTGAATCAAAATCTGCTTTGGCATCTGGAGATCTCCCAAACTGTATGTTTCTTGTTTTGGCCCATGTGACTGAGTTAGCTCTCTCTCCTTAATTTCAGTTCCCTAGGTAAGAATTGTGGCTTCTTCTAATTTGACCAACTCGCAGAGGTGCCAGTTGGTAGCTGGCCTGGCCCTAAAGATCTTGGCTATGGTTCTCACTACTCAAAAGAAATAACTCACAGAACACCAACATCAGACAAGATAACTCTAGTGTGATGGGGTAAGACAAAACAAAATACTTTCTGACAACACTCAAACCAAAGAAAAGATCTGCTTCTTTGATCCTTTCTCAAAATTACTTATAATGGGCCCAAATTTCATAACTAATCCCTTCTGACACCCTCTGAGATAACCCTCATTTCCTCAGGGTGTTCAGTTTCCTTTTCCCAACAAATAATAAACTCAGCTTTGTTTGCTAATTAGTGTGTTCTCAATGGTCACTGACAGGTAGGCATTGGCAATTTATTTATTAAATATTTATTATATGAATTTATAATTATAATGCTCTGGTAGATATTTACCATGGTATACCACGATAAAGAAAAAAGATGAAGATATCCCTGTTTTAAAAAGGCATACAGCATTTCAGAAAATAGAATATTCTCAATGATTCCTGTATGTTAAGCATAATGCTAATCATTATATGGGCATTAACTCACCTACTATAGTCCCAGAAAGATAGCCATGCTATTATCTTTATTGTGCCCACAATAAAACTGGCCTTACAAGAGTTAAACATATCATCCACAGTCTTTGTAGCAGAAATAAAAATTCACCACTCAGATTACCCACTGAGGGGAGTAAAACGGACTGACAGCCTCATCCGCCATTCCCTTGATCTACCACTGTCTTGCCATCCAAGCCGTGCTTCTCCAAGCTGCTCCCACGAAAAAAAGAAAGCACAGTGGAAGTATTAATGTTGGCCCACTTCTGGAAGACAGGACTCAGACAGCTAGGCTCACAGATTCCCCGATGACCTAGCCAAACCTTTCTTAGAACTGAACAGAAGTCTGAGACTCTTCCTACTCAATCCTTGTTCTTTCTTACTCTTCCTTTACAGATGACAGACATGCACTGTAATCTAAAGGCTACCTTGCTCTCACCCTCTTGTCCCTCACAGGTGTTTCCCCAATATATCTCTTAAACATCTAAAACCATTGTGGCATTTGCTTCCTAGAGGGCCAGGACTCACACGTTCTAAGTATAAAAAGAGGAGTTAAATGTTAATATTGGACAGTCTATTGCTATTCCTGATGTTTTTAACAATCACTGAAAGAATGAGACCACTTTAAATGTCAAATCTTGAAGGATGATTTTAAGATGCCAAAAGAGCAAATTTAACTATGATAGTGCCAAACATTTATAAAATCTGTCTGAGCTGTGTCATGCTTAATTTCATATGAGACATGGACTTCCCTCTCTAATTCCTCTACCCATTTATTCCTGGGATTTGGGCTTGCCTCTTGCCTCTGACACCTATATTTGAATTGTAGATTTCCATATTCTATTAACTCTGACTAGAACTTTCTTTCCTCCTGTAAAAAATCTTCCATCCTTCAAGATTCACTTAGCTTCCTATGGGCAGCATCGATGCATCTGAAGGCTTAGCCTGCACTCCTTCTTTCCATTCACCCTTAACAGTTTGTGCTTATCATATATAAAGAAAATTTCAGGTTCTCCTGCTCTTACCTCTATTAATGTCAACAGGAAACTATTTTTTTTTTTATTTGCAGCTCCTAGCAAAGTAATGAGCAAATAAGTGAATGAATTAATAACCATTCATTCTAAATGGTCTTGGTTCTAACTCTTCATGACTTTCTGGTGTTTCCACTGCTGCTTGTCCACTGTACTGACTCATAAAATTTAGAGTTGTATTCTCTACTACATCATATCTTGACCAGGCCTGTTATCTGGACTGTGTTTCTGAAAAATTACAGTATCTCTAGATATAATGTTATGGATATATGATAACATGGAATGTAACCCCAATGATGGCAATGATTTCATCTGTTCTGTCAATGCTCCACATCTAGTACCTGCTATGTGTTAGGAACCCAGTGAATGAACATAATACCAGAGTATACAGAATGCTATAAAACATAACCGAAGGTCTTGTGAAGAAGATGAGTGCTAGTATAGATTTCTTGAAGATGTAGAGACTTGACCTTTAAAGAAGCGGTAGATGAACTTATATAAGTGAAGATTATTGGAAACTCTTCAGTACAGGAGAGCTCTGACAATTATAAAAAAGACTCATCAAGGCCCAAATACTCAGGGATACAAACCTCAGGGATGACAAGAGCATGACATAAGTGACCTCCATCAAACTTCATCCATTCATGATTGTGCTGTGAATTACTAAAGAATCCACCTTTAGCCCAGGCAGTGAAAAAAATTTAAGTCAAGAATCTGCACAGGAAGGCAGTAAAGTAAATAAAATTTGAAACTGTTCTGTGATTAAACTCTTATATAGTAATGAATCCAATATGGTATATGGCTGAAGTCCTGATAAACACTATTTCACTGCAAATTATCCATTTTAGGATCTGCGTGAAATTGCAAAAAGGTTATCTAGGTGTGGTAAATGGAACAAACTGGTTGTTGTTCCATTGGTACTGGTTGTACCAAATATGGAATAGATAAGGTGCATAGATTTAAATATAAGTTTAAAACAAAATAAAAATAATAGAGTAGTAAGGTGCATAGATTTAAATATAAATAACCTCTTTCATGTCAAAGGGATTCTATACAAAGAATTAACCACTTATTTATAAAACAATAAATCACTGCAATGTTAAAGCTGGAAGAATCTCTGCCAGGTGATAATATTTCCTGTGATAAATGTGGGTCTATAAAGTACCTATTGGAATATCTGGATTAAAATGAAATATGGTTGAAACAATCATGTGGATGTTTGGCCACTACAAAGCAAAAATTATTGTGAATATTTATTTTTGAAAAATTGTACAGATCTCCTCATGGCAGGAGAAAGCTGATGAGAAAATTTTCAATAGAATTCTTACTAACATGTTCACTTAGTAATTACAAGCGTTCTTTGTGAAGTTTAAAGTAGACATAAGCATTGTAATACTTACTTCTGACAATTCTGACTGGTAAATTGTGCTGACTAGCCTGGCTTTATATGCAAACTCAACAATATTTCAGTTATGACTGCAGCTCTAAAAGGAAAGGCTCATATTGATCCAAACTGAAAATAAAAAGTGTAATAAAAATTCAAAAGCAATGCTTGGCAGAGGCCTACTTCTTTATCAGGAATTATCTTTATGTTACCTCAAATCTCTGCCTTATATTTAGTTAGTTATTCACTCATGCATCTGTCAAATCCGTCCTAATTGCCAGTAGTGCCTAGTATCTGGGAGGCTAAAGATTTCAATTTTGAAGAAAAGTTAGGTAAGCCTCCTCCAAGTGTGAACATGTTCTTAGCTTACACAGGCTGCCTCAGCTTCCTACTAAACAAGTGTCCCATGCAAGTCCTACTGGAGGACGAACAGAGATAGAGGAGGTCACAAAATGGGGAAAAGGATCAACAGTTTCAAATTAGAAGCCATGTGGCCTCAAATTCCTACCACCGCCATGGACAAACAATTCTCAAGTTGTTTCACTCAGTGCATCTGCTCTGGGGGTACAAATCAAGAATTCCAAAGAAATCTTAAAGATTCTCAGCTTCTGTCATGGAATAAAAAGTGGGACTGTTTCAACTATCAAATAATAGTTAATAACATAAAAACTTACCAAAATATCCCCCAAACACTTCTGATTATCGATCAATCTGAAGCAGAGAATAGTGCTTAGTAAACAGACTGATTCAAGTAAATTACCTACGTTATGCCTTTCAATCACCACAACAACCCAGAAACCAGGGTAGAACAAAGTGCAGTATCTTGTCCAAGGTCACAACACTAGGAAACGTCTGACCTTGAATCTGAAGCCAGAGTCCACATTTTTTACTCACTGCCATATTCTGTGATAATTCTAAGGGATTATGAGTTAAGACTGAAGGACTGAATTTACACAGGGATAAATTTTAATTAAAAATAAAAAAGTATTTTCAGCAATTATAGGGTTGCATTAATTAAACATATTGATTCTTGACATAGTGGCTTCACAGCCTTAGGTTTTAGGCCCTGGGAGCACTGAAGAAGAAATTAACTAGTCATCTATCACAGAGAGTACATGTGAATCTGAACTGTGTTTCTCCTGATGGTAAATTATTGTAGCATTTAAATGTTAAAACATTCCTGTCTTAGTCTAAAGCCTTAGTGACAAAAACAAAATTCAGTCTGGGTAACTTACATACAGATTAATTTATCATAAAGAACTGTAAGAATAAAAAGAAATACCATGAAAGCCAAGAGGTAAAAATACAGAAGGATTCCCAAGGTGAACTAGGATGATGTCCAGTCCCCCCCCTTGATAGATAGATAGACCAATAGATAAATAGATGTAAATGTACATATATATTTATTTATAGTAAAATAAATACATATGCATATTTCAAATACATTTAGCATATAATTTGTCAATTATGCCTAAATAGATGTTTAAACAGGTGAAGGTCTTCTACTCTAAAAATAAAGTAATAAAAAATTGTTTCTTTCACTCTGCATATATCTATATTTACATCTGCAGGGAGGGGAGAGAACTACATCTGTTGGCCACAGGCTATCAAATAGGGTCCCTGAAGGGGGTCTTATTTTCACTTCCTAAAACATAAACCTACAGTTAGCTTTGTGTTGCTGACATGGTAGGCACCAGGACCATGCAGTCATTTGGAGTTAAGGGAAAAAAAAAATGCCCCCTTCCTCAGTTTGGGTCATGTATTCACCACTGGCACAACCACTGGTGGAGAGTGGAGTCACCTGACGCTAACATGTTTTTACAAAAATTGTTACATTAACTAGAACTGAGCTGGGTGTGGGGCGTCCTTACAAAGTAGTGTGACTGTATGCTGGATAGATTCCAATTTGAAACTTGGCTTGGTCAGCATTCGTACCCTTTTTATTGCCTGGTTCTTCCAAGTCTCCTCAATAATCTATTCCTACTCTAATTAAACCTCTAAATTCTAAAAGTCTAAATTCCCATTGCAGAAAAGAAATTCAAGTGAGGTAGGATATCTTATTTGATTAGAAGTTATGCCAAGTTTCAATCATTCCGTCTTTCTATTTCTATTCAACTGACACCAGCTTAGATTACCAAATTGATTCAGGATTTGAAGGCAGAGCCCACTCTTTCACCCTATGAACCTGAGATGGGTAGGGAAAACAATTTCATTTCATGTAGAAATCATTTGGTATTAAATCTCTGCATATGCACAATGTTAACCTTCAATATTTAATCTTTTGGACACCAACATCCCTCTAAACTGAGACTTCATGTGAATCTGCCAGACCAGCATTCTTTTCTAAGTGACAAATCTGGACTGTCATGCCAGCATGGCAGGTGAGCCATGTGATCTGAATTCTCGTCCATCAATGGTCAGTGACAGATATCACAAGTGAGGGAGCCGACGAAGATTTATATCAGTCCACATGTTCTGATCTCATACCAAATTTTTTTTCAATTTTCTGTAACATTTATTATAGAATTGTTATTATTTCTTCCTTAAATATCTGGTAGAATACATCAGTGCAGCCATCTGGGTCTGGAGTATTCTTTGTGAGAAGTTTTTGTTTGTTTGCTTGGTCTTTACTAATATTGAGTTTAAAAAAATAGTTATAGAACAATTTAGGCCATTTCTTCTTAAGTTTCAATTGTATCATCCAAGGAATTTGTCCATTTTATCTAAGTAACTGAATGTATTGGCATAGATTAATTTATATTAGACCTTTATTTTCTAATATCTGCAGATTGTGTAATGATGTTCCTCTATAATTCTAGGGGTTATTCTTGTATCTTCACTCATTTTTTTTTTTACTGGTCAGTGTGAATGGAAATTTATCAATTTTACTGATATTCTCAAACAATTAGCTTTTAGTTTCATTTATTTTCTTTATTGTCTCTCTGGGTTATGTTCAAATAATTTTGGCTTTTATCTATGTTTTTACCTTCTTCTTCTTACTTTTTCTAGTTCATTGATTTGATGCCTTTTTTTTTCTGATAGACTATAAATTTCCAACTAAATACTGCTTTAGTGGCATCCCATATTTTGATGTGTTATATTTTTATTTTTATTTAGTACTAAATGCTTTTTATTTTCCTCTATGAATCATTTTTGGAACACAGCTTACCTACAAGTGTTTTATTTCTTTTACAAATATATGGTAATTTTTCAGAGATCTTTTGTTAATATTTCCATTTAAATCCATTGTGGTCAGAGAAAATACTTTGTATGAATTAAATCCTTTTAAATTTGAGTCTTTTGTTGTAACTCAGAATATGTTCTCTCTTGGTAAATGTCCCATGCGGACTTGAAAAGAATATCCATTTACTGTTGTTGTGCAATGTATTTTATAAATTTCTATTAGATAAAGTTTGCTGAAATTGTTATTCCAATTTTCTATATTCTTACTAATTTTCTATGTTACATTAATTTTTCAGAGATAGATACTGAAATCTTATCATGTGATTTTACTTCTGTTTTGTTTTTCTCCTCGCAGTTTTTAAGGTTTTACTTCAGGTATTTGAAGCTCTATTATTAATTGCATAAATATTTAGGATTTGTTTGCTCTCTTGATAACCCAACACTTTTATCACGATGAAATGACTTCCCTTATCTCACATAATATTCTTTACTGAAAAACTCATTTTGTATATTAATATAGCCATTCAAGCTTTCCTTTTATTAGTGTTAACATATGTCATTCTTAATCATCCTACTTTTAACCTATTTATGCCTTTATATTAAAACTATATTCCAAAGTAAGCAGTATTAACTTGGGCCTTGCTTCTTTAACCAATCAATCAATCTCTAATTGTTAGTTATACTTAATATTACAATTGATGTGGTTAGTTTGAATCTGTCATGTAACTATTTGTTTTATAGTTTAAAATATTTTTTCTTCTTTAATGTGCTTTTATCTGGATTTAGTCTTTTATTATTTTGCTTTATTTTCTTTCTGTTAATCTAATAACTATAACTCTTTGGGATTTTTATACTTCAGTAGTTGCTTTAGAATTTATAATATACATCCTTACCTTATCAAAAGCCAACCTTCAATAACACTGTATAAATTCAAACATAGTTAAGAACCATATAAAACTACACTTCATGTCTCACCCTCTAGCCTTTATGCTATTGTTCTTATACCTTTTTATTTATATATATGTTATAAACCTGAATACACTGCAATTTTTGTTTAAATAGTCAACTATACTTCAAAAATATTTATCTCAAAAGAAAAATAATGTTAAATAATTATTCAATTAATTACCTTTTCTGTCGCAACTTAATCCATTTTTTAAAATCTGGTAACAGTTTCTCTTTGCCTGAATGACTTATTTTAATATGTTTTGAAGTACGGATTTGTTGCTGTCAAATACTCTCAGCTTTTTATCTCTGAAAATGTTCCTTTGCCTTCTTTTTAAAAGATATTTTTGTTGGGTATAGAATTTACAAGGCTTAGAGTGTTTTTTTTTTTTCTTCTTTAAAATGTTGTTCCACACTCTGTGATTCCCTTGTTTTTGTTTTTGTTTTTTTGAGAGTTTTCTTTTTATATTTAAATAAAATGCACTTCTGATTTCCAGTCTGACATACAAAGAACTTAAAAGACATCACTTCTATTCCCATAACAAAAAAGGCTTAAAAACAGAAAATCAATAACCTTTCTAGAGATCCATCAGCACATTAGGGTGATAGGACAAGTTACTGAAAACTGGAGAGATAGGTAGACACAGAGAATTACATCTTACCAAGAGCAGAAACCACCACTAGAGCCAGCATCAAGTAGGAATATTTAAAGGGAAGTTGAGCGACTGCTGGAGACTGAGTATAGGCTAGCTTGAGAAATAAAAACTTGTGGAGGCCCTGCCTTGGGGGAATCCCCTCACTCCTGTGAGTTTTTCCTCCAGGAGCTCCACCGAATTCTCATTATAAAGTTTGGAGAAAAATTACTTCCTGCTTTCAGAAGGAAGAGACAAAAAAGCAGCCATTTGAAACAACACTGCAGCTTTCTCTACTCCTCATCAAATGCTTGCACTCAAGCGAAACTATTTTTTAGTACCTATCCAATGTGGGGAGGAGGGAAATACCCAACTCCAACCCCTTCTAGTATTCCCGTCTCATGTAAATAGGAAGCTGACCAGTACTTAGAGAGTCACAGCACAGGTGAAGAGACTCAATAAAACATGAGATTTAATCACAGGATTACAGAATGCTTCCTCACTCCCTACATTTTACTATCACAACAACAGGGTTCCTGTATAATAATGAGAGACTACAGCTGAATAGAACTGCAAGACTCAGACCCTATTTAAGAAGCCCTTAGGGAAACACAAGACAGCAGAGGAAACAAACACTAGGTCTCCAGAGGTAATTTTAGCCTCTAACATCTACAGCTACAGCAAACAATTAACAGCTTAACTCCAAGCCAGATAAACATAAAACCAGGCAATAAAGACCAATTTACTTTGTTTCCCTCTACGTTATACATCATGCCTGGCTTTCAACAACAAAAAATTACAAGTCATGCTAAAAGAACCAGAGCCATATATGACCAATATTTTCACATTATCAAACAAGAGCTTAAAATAACTATGAATAATACGATAAAGGCTCTACTGAAAAAAGTGGATAATGTGCAAGAGATGGGTGATGTAAGCAGAGAGATGGAAGCTAAAAGAATATCATAAGGAATGGCTAGAAATTACAAAACACTATAACAAAAATGAAAAGTTCTGTTGATAGGCTTATCAGTAGTTTGGATATAGGCATGGAAAGAATCAGTGAGCTTGAGGATGTAACAGAAACTTCCCAAAGTTAAATGCAAAGAAAAGGAGGGGAAAAAAAAAAAAAGGAAAAGATGGAATAAATATCTAAGAACTCCGAGGCAATTACAAAAGGTATAACATACACATAATGGGAATACAGGAAGATGAAGAAAAAAAAGAAGAAATATTTGATGTAAGAGCGGCTGAGAATTTTTAAAATTTTTGACAGATACAGTGCTAGGAATCTTACACAGCACTGGAAAAATACAAATGAACAAACAAACACTACACCTAGAAATTGACTAGTCAAACTTCAGAACATCAAAGACAAAGAGGCAAATGTAGAGAAGCCAAGACCAAGTGTGAGAAATACCTTACCTATAGAATAACAAAGATAAGAATGACATCAGACTTCTCTTCAGGCACTATTCAAGCAAGAATAGAGAGGAATGATGTAGGTAAATGTGAAAACTAGATAAACACCTAAAATTCTAGATCCAGCAAAATTATCCTTCAACAGTGAAGAAGAAATACTTTCTCAAACAAAATTTGAAGGAATTTGTTGCCAGTAGACCTGATGTGCAAGAAACATTAAAATGAATTTTTCAGAAAGAAGGAAAATGATTTAAGTCAGAAACACAGATCTATGTAAAGAAAGGAAAGGCATGTGAGAATGAATAAATGAAAATCATTTTTATTTTTCTTATTATTAAACGTTATAGAGAACAGTTCATTCAAAATAATAATAGCAATAAAAAACAAAAATAATTTAAAAACTCAAAATAATAATAGCAACAATATATTAGATGAGTATAAGCTTATGGTTAAGTGAAGTGTATAACAACGTTATAAGGCATGAGAAAGAGAAATTTGGAATACTCAAGTAATAAGGTACTTGAACTAACCATGAAGTGGTATAGTGTTATTTGAAAGTAGACTTAGATTAGTTATTAATATATACTGCAAACTGTACAGCAACCACTAGGAAAAAAATTGGAAAAAAAAATAAAGTATGATCAACATGATCAATATCCTGAGAGACAAGAAAATTAAATTATGTAAATTGGTTGATTAAAAGCAAAATGAATGAATGAATGAATGAATGAGAAAGAAAGAAAGAAAGAGAAAGAAGACAGACAAGGACAACAAATAGAAAATAGTAACAGATATGGTAGATGATGGCAACTCCATCAAAAATCATTTTAAATGTGAATGGTCTTAATATATATTACAAAAACTATCAAGAGTGGGTTAAATAAGGATCCAAATGTATGTTGTCTATAAAAAATACAATTCCATAATAAACAAAGATAGATTGAAAGTAAAGGAACAGAGAATATACTATACTAACACTAATCAAAAGAAAGTAGAACTAGCTATTTTAATTTCAGACAAAGCAGATTTTAGCACAAGGGAAATTATCAGACATAAGGAGGGTATCACATAAGATAAAAGAGTCAATTCCTCAAGTAGGCATACAATTCTTAATGTGTACACATCCAACATGTGTACATCAAAATTAGTGAGGAAAAACTGATTGAGCTGAAAGGAGAAATAGACAAGTACACTATTATAATTGAAGAATTTAAACCCCAATATCAGTAATTGATAGACCCAGCAGACAGAAAATCACTATATAGTTGAAGTGTTCAGCTCCATCAGTCAACCGAATCTGACATTTATAAAATACTTCATCTAACAACATCAAAATATATATTCTTCTTAAGTTCACATAGAACATTCCCCAAAGTGGACTGATCCTGGCACATAAAACACAGGTTAGCAAATTTAAAAGAATAAAAATCATATAAAGCACATTCTCAGATGACAACAGAATTAAACTAGATATCTATAACAGAAAGAAGGTAGAAAATCCCCCAGTATTTCAATATTTGGATATTAAAAAATATTCTTTGAGGTAATACATGGGTAAAAGAAGAAGTATCAAGGAAATTACAAAAACTATTTGAAGTAAATGAAAATGAAAATACAACTTTTTAAATTTTGTATGTTGTAGCAAAATCAGTGTTCAGAGAGAAATTTATGCTAAATACATATGCTAGAAAAAATGAAAATACAAAAATTAATAATCTAAGCTTCAACATTAACAAACTTGAAAATATAGAGCAAACTGAATCCAAGTAAGCAGAAAAAGAAGAAATAACAAAAAATTAGAATAGAAATCAATGAAATTGCAAACAGGAATTTAATAGAGAAAATCATGGAAACTGAAAGCTGGTTCTAGAAAAGATAAATAGAATTGATAAAACTTCAGCTAAACTAAACAGGAGGAAAAAAAGATGACACAGTTATTAATATCAGAATGAAATTGGGGCCAAAAAACTGATCTCACGGTCATTAAAATGATAATAAAGAAATACTATGAACAATTCCTACCCCCAAATGTGGTAAATTAGATTAAATAAACTAATTCCTTAAAAGACATGATCTACTGAAAGGGACACAAGGAGAAATAGATAATTTAAAGAGGCCTATATATTACAGAAACTGAAGTGACACATACTAACCATCCCTAAACAGAAAATACCAGGTCCAAACGGTTTCACTGTGAATGCTATGAAATACTTAAAAAATAATACCAATTCTCTTACAATCTCATCCAGAAAATAGAAGCAAAGGGAATACTTAATAACATGTTCCATGAGGCCAGCATTACTCTAACACCAAAACAAAACAAAAAAAAAGACATTACTAGGGAGAAAAATTATAGACCAATAGCTCTTATGAATGTAGATGCAAATATCCTCAACAAAATATTAGCAAGTAAATCCAACATTATATAGAAAAGATTATATACTATGTCCAAATGTGATTTATTCCAGGTATGCAAGGCTGGTTTAAAATTCAAAAATCAATGAATGTAACCCATTTACCTATTGGTAAATAGGCTAAATAGAAAAAACATATTTTCATACCAATAAATGCAGAAAACACATTTGACACATTCATTACCTACTCACATAAAAACTTTCCGCAGCTCAGGCATAGAAGGAACATCCTCAGTTTGCTAAAGAACATCTACAAAACAAAACAAAACAAAACAAAACAAAACCCGCTAAAACTAACAACATACTTAATGGTAAAAAAAAAAAACTAGTTGTTTTCTTCCTATAATCAGGAACAAGATAAAAATGACCCATCTCACCATTCCTATTCAACATTGTACTGAAAGTCCTAGCTAATTCAAGACAAGAAAAGGAAATAAAAGACATAAGACTAGAAAAGAAGAAATAAATCTTGTTCGCAAATGATATATCTATGTAGAAAATTCCAAAGAACTGACAAAAAGAAAAACCTCCAAGTTCTAATGAGCGATTATAGCACAGTTAGAAAATACAAAGTTAATATACAAAAGTCAATTGTTTTCTCATATGGCAAACAACAAACAATTTAAATCTGGAATTAAAAACACAACACTACATTAGTAACAACAAAAACTGAAGTAATTAGTTGCAACTCTAACAAAGCATGTAAAGATTATAGATCTATATAAGGGAAACTATAAAACTCTGATAAAAGAAATCACATATTTAAATAAATGGAGTGATATCCCACGAACGTAGACACCAAGATATCAATTCTTCCTAATTTGATCTACAGATTCAACACAATCCCAGTCAAAATGCTAGCAAGTTATTTTGTGAAGATCAACAAACTAATTCTAAAGTTTGTATGGGAAAACAAAAGACCCAGAAGAGCCAACACAATGCTGACTAAATTACTCCAAGACTTACCATAAAACTACAGTGATCCAGACTTCGTGTCAACGGTAAAAGAAAAGACAAACAGATCAGCAGAACAGAACAGAGAGCACAAAAGTAGAATCACGTATACAGTCAACTTATCCTTGACAAAGGAGCAAAGATGAATCTATGAGAAAAGATTAATAATTTCAACAATTGGTGCTAAAACATCTGCATAACCACACTTAAGGAAAAAAAAAGAATCTAGACATAGTCCTAACACTTTTATAAAAATTAACACAAAACAGATCACAGATGTAAATATAATATAAAGAAAAATACAGTTTCTAGAATATAACAGGGAAAAACATAGGTGACCTTGAAGTTAGCAAAGACTTTGTAGATACAGCACCAAAAGCATGATTCATCAAAATAATTGGCAAGTTGTCCTTCATTAAAATTTAAAATTTCTGCTCTGCAAAAGAAGTTACGAGAACAAAAAGACCATCTCCAGACAGGGAAACAATATTTCAAAACACATATCTGGTAAACAACCGGTTTTCAAAATATACAAGGCTCTTGATACTCAGCAATAAGAAAACAATTAAAACAGTGGGCAATAGAACTGGACATCTCATCAAAGAAAACATATAGATGACAAATGAGCACATGCAAAGGTGTTCAATATCATATGTAATTAGGGAAATGCAAATTAAAACATCACTGATATACCAATACATACCTATTAGATAGCTAAAATCCAAAACACTGACACCACCAAATGTTGGTGATGATGTGGAGTAAAAAGAATGCTCATTCATTGCTGGTGGAAATGCCAAATGGTACAGCTATTTTAGAAGACAGTTTGGCAGCCAATAAAGCTAAATATTGGCTTATAATATGATCCAGAAATCACACTCCTAAATATTTATCCAAATAAGTTAAAAACCTTTGTCCACATAAAAATCTATACATGAATGTTTATAGCAGCTTTATTCATAACTGCCAAAACTTGGAAACTACCAAGATGTCTTTAAATAGATGACTGAATAAACAAACTATGGCACGTACATACAATGGAGCATTTTCAGTGATAAAAAAGAAATGAACTCTAAAGCTTCAAAAATATACGTTGGATCCTTACATGCATTTGACTTAGTGAAAGAAGCCAGTCTGGAAAATGATATAGGTTATGATCCCAACTATATGACATTCTAGAAAAGGCAAAACTAGATACAGTGAAGTTCATTCCAGGGATTCAGAACAAGGAGCACAGAGATGAATGTGTAGAGCAAAGGACATTTTTAGGGCAGTGAAACTATTCTGTACTATGCTGTAATGGTGGACACATAACATTATTAGTCAAAACCCATAGAACTTTACAACACAAAGAATAAACTTTAATGTAAGCCATGTATTTCAGTTAATAATATATTAATATTGGTTTAGCAATTGTAACAAATGTATCGAACTATTACAAAATTTAGTAACTATGGAGAAATTATTGGGGGATAACCTGTATATGGCAACTCAGGATTTTTTTTTGCACAAGTCTATTAAAAACTTAAAAAAGAAAAATATTTTTACAGTAAATTATTAATCACAACAGATCCAATCACAACAGATAATCATCACAGATCAATAATCACAACAGAACATAATTAGTAACATGTTGCAGAAATAAATTGTTACTATTTTTTAAAAGCTATGTATATAGTTTTATGCATAAATTGATTATCTTAGGATCAATTTATGTATGACTTCGCTTGTTAGCCTAAAGGATAAAGTTTACAAAGAACAATGAAAATTTCTGTTGCTTAGGTACGTTATCACTGCACCATACTCATCCTTGCCCCCATATCCTCCTTTGATCTCCATATGCTCACCAATTTTTTTGCTATATCTTATATACCTAATAACTGGTAGCTATCTAGCCATCATTCCCCCCCATTTCCACTAGGAGTTCTATTACGTGATGAATTCATGAAATATTAGAACAAATTTTAACAAGAAGAAGGTAAAATGGTATTTGAAACTAGGATTTGATGAATTTTCAACTTCTACTTAATTTGGAATTTTTAGTTTGCTTTGTCTTTAAACTCCTTCAAGAATTCATAATTAGAAATCCTATAAGACTAAACAAAATACCGTAAATGATCCATTCAACAGTTAACAAGATACCAAAAGAAGAATATTTAAATATTGACTTGCCTCTTCCAGTAAGAAAAAAAAAACATATTTTGAATGTACTTCCAATGTATCACTTAGGCTTGAGGTATGGTGATATCATGTCTACTCTCTTGAAGGGACTTGGAATCTAAATTTTATGATAGCAAAATTGGCCTGGTTTGACATGTCTGCTGCTATGTAAATGAATTCAATCTGCTAAAAGTGGTCTTTTAATGCATAGTAACCTCTCCTGGGCCTTATTCTTGCAACTGAAATAGCTGTTGGTTGACACTACATACATGCACACAAATGCCTCACTCAGTAGATGGGTAACTGAGAGTTCAGAGCATTTGGAATCTTGTGTAGTGCTGTGTTAAAATAAATATATTTTAACTCCATATGCTTATACACTAAGTGTAAGCAATTAAAATGATAATTATGACAACTATGTGTTACATCCTCTGTTTCAGATATCTTGCTTATAAGTTGACATACACTGTCATACTTAACAGTCACACAAACTCCACAGGGTAAATTGGGATTTATGAATTAGAACTCTATGGCAAAATCAGGTTAAACCCCCAAACAGGCAATAATAAGCAGAGGAGCAAGAATTTGAACATAGGTTATCTGACTCATAGTCAATGCTGACAATCACTACCATAATCAGTGTGAGAAAATGCTATTGGAAGGAGAATAAAAATAAACACATACACCACAGTAGCTATTTTCACATTATTTTCAATAATGCTATATAACAAAAAGTCCACAAAATTGAGAAATATACAATAATAATAATTTCACTCACGTACCTATGGGTTTAAACAACTCTACTGTGCTAGGTTACAAGCTGCATGTAGGATCACGATCTGCTTTAGGTAACTCTTAGCCTCATCAGACCAGCCCTCGCTGGAAGCATGTGCTTATGGTCAAACACAGAAGCTTGAAAAAGGAAGCACAGCTGCATATCCATTTTGAGCTTCCGTTTGTTTGACATTCTACCGGCTAAAGTAAATTACTTGCAAAACCCAACATCAGTGGCAACTTCCACTGTGGTCAACTGGGAGGTGATGAATATTTGCTATATAATATTCTAATCTCACACACACAAACACATGCACATACACACACACACACACACACACACACACACACACATCACTATCACTCAATCCCTTAGGTACCTGTTGCATATGGATGCCATTTCTTTTCTAACCAAAGATTTTATGACTCAACTCACCCAATCTTCAATTCACCCAGTCTTCTGTTGTCTTTATGGCAGTGAGCTGGGTTCTTTGAGTTTGAGAGTCCAGTTCCAATAAGCATCATAATTATAATTTCTTTTCAAAGAAACAATGAACGCCTCCTGCTCAGCTTAACTGCCCATCTATATTCGAAGGAGAAACAACTTCATATCACTGGAGAGATAAGACTCTAATGATTTAAGTCTCATAACTTGGAAAAAAAAGAAAAAAGAAAGGAGTGGACATGAAGAGAGATTCACCCTGGAGGTGGACTAATTATTTAAAGCCAGAGATATGGTTTGTAGTCTTTTTTTTTTTTTTTCCATTTAGACATCAAACCTCTTTCTCTCACATTTTACAAATAAGCTTTGCCATATATGTTACTCTAATAGGGTATATGAAACTTGAGAATCTGATCATTTCTCTTGCAGGATATTGGCTTTTTTGGTGTCATACCAATACAGGTACAGGGTTTTTCAAATCAAAAGGTGGGGTAGGGGGGCGCCTGGGTGGCTCAGTCGTTAAGCGTCTGCCTTTGGCCCAGGGCGTGATCCCAGGGTCCTGGGATCGAGCCCCACATCAGGCTCCCTGCTCCACTGGGGGCCTGCTTCTTCCTCTCCCACTCCCCCTGCTTGTGTTCCCTCTCTCGCTGGCTGTCTCTATATCTGTCAAATAAATAAAATCTTTAAAAAAAAAAAAAAAGGTGGGGTAGGGTTTTATCCATTTATGGCCTTTTAGAATTGACTTTTAAATTAATATATCATGTCTCTGTGTTTTCTTAACCCCTTAATCCAGGAAAGGAAGAATCATTTGAGGAGAATACAAACTCAGGGTCACAGCATGATAAGCAATCCTTTTTTGGTAAAAGAAATATTTGCTTCATAAAATCAAGGAATGGTTTTTAAAAGTCACGTGGCAAACAATTTTCTCTTATGCAAGTGAGAATCAGTTTAGAAAAGCTGTCTGTGCCTTCTCCACTATCACATGTTCAACCTTACAAATTTATTTATTAGTACTCAAAACAAACATTTTAGAAAGTTCTGAGATTATCAGACAAGTTCTCCTCATTTTGCATGGCCATCTGGATACAGATTCCAAAGCCGCACCATTCTTCAAAAAAGCTATTCCTGAAAAATAGAGGGCTGGGATTGAATTGAGTTCCCTGGAATGCTCTGGTTTTAATGTTTAGTCTGATTTGATCATAATTCCAAACAATTTAAGGCAGCGAAGAGAAAGGAAACCTTTCCAGAACCTCAGAATTCAATCCAAGCACAGTCATTTGGATACCAACCACAGGATATGGTATAGATTCATTTTGTGACTTTTTTTTCCCTTTGTTGTTCAAGGCAAGAAAGTTACTCAGGACACTTGTCGGTGGGTCTGTCATTCTCAGGCTCTAAGCAAGACCATAGCAAGAGCATATAAAAATGGAGAATGCTAGAGCAAGGTTATTATAATGATGAAGACAGGACAGATTTTTGCTTAGAACAGATTGAAAACTTGTTACTATCCATTCTGGGAAGGGAAATATCAAAATGTACACAGTTATAAAGGAGATGAAGAGTATGGACAGAGCTTCATCAAAGTTTGAAAAAGGTTTTAAGGAGTCAGAGAAAGTTTATGCATGGCTATTAATGTTTAAAAGATAAAGACTTTACCTACATTATATGCTCCAACAAACAGCAGTTATATACCTAAAATTTATCATAAAGACAGTTTAGGCTGATATAGTAAGTTGTTAAGAATAGCTTTCATTGGTTTGCAGCTATTTCAGAATTTCTATTGAGCATTTCCCCCCTTCTAGTCAGAGCTACGTGCTTTAATATTGATTTCCCACTAGCCCTACCCCCCAAACCAACTTGTGATATAACATGAATATTACACTTTAATCTTTTCCTAACTGATACTATGATCAATTTAATAGTGTTTTCTGTTCTATAGATGTGGCACATGGGGGAGAGTCATAAATGTTAAAATGTGTATCTAGGTATCTAAGATGCTCCAGGCATAAAACAAAAATTGGAATGTGCATGGACCATGTGAATGAGTTCATCCAGACTTGGGGGGGGGCAGTTTCTGGGGTCAGCAGGATGGTAGTATAGGAATTTCTAGTACTCGCTCCTCCCAGAACGTCCATTTGAATAAACACCCGCACAGGAAATTACCTTCATAATTGCTAAGGATTCCTGGTGAGAGATGACAGCACTTGGATGGAGCACATAAATAAGAAAAGGCACATTAAAGAGAGTAGGAAAGACAGTTCCACATGACCCTTGTGACCCATACCCCAAACCCTGTCAGCCCAGCATGGAGAGAGGTGCCTTCCTCTTGACTTCACTGTGGACCTCTGCGCCAGCCCTGCAAAGCTCCTGTTGGCTGGCTCCTGTGACCCCAGGTTCCCAGCTTACCCTAGCACCAGGAGGGACACCATGGTTCCAAGTCCAAGCAAGTGTCTGTGGTCCCAGGCTCCCAGCCTGCCCCATCACCAGGCTAGTCTCCCAGGCTCCTTCCCTGCCTCAGTAGCTTGCATGGATGAAGGCTCCAGGCCTGCCCAGGTGATAGACTGTTGCCAGCAGTCCCAAGTTCCAGGCTGGCTCCCAACCTCCCCCAACATGGATCAGGGCTCCACAGACCCAGATGCTAGGCCCATATCAGTGGTCTCCTGCTTTTGATCAACCCCCTTTCCCCCACCCGGAATCCAGGCCAATCCATGCAGACCTAGAGTAATCAAAACAGTACTGTATTGGCATAAAAACAGACACACAGACCAAGGACACAAAATTGACAGCTCAGAAATAAACCCATGCATACATGGTCAATTAATTTTCGACAAAGGAGCCAAGAACATACAATGGATATCCGTACAATGGATAAAGGCTAGTCCTTTCAATAAATGGTGCTGGGAAAACTGGATAATCACATGTAGAAAACTAAAACTGGAGCCTAGCTTACATTACTTACTCATAAAAATTAACTCAAAATACATTAAAGATTAAAGACTTCGATGGAAGACCTGAAACTGCACTGAAACATAAGAAAAAGCTCTTAATATTGGTCTTGGCAATGAATTTTCAGATATGACACCAACAGGACAGGTAACAAAAGCAAAAATAAATGAAGAGGATTATATCAAACTGAAAGGCTTCTGCACGGCAAAAAGAAACATTCAACAGAATTAAGAGGCAATCTACTGGACAGCAGAAAATATTTGCAAACCATATGTCTGAGAAGGGGTTGATACCCAAAATATAGATGGAAGTCACACATTTTTTTTTTAAAAAGTAATCCAATTTAAAAATGAGCAGAAAACTCAAATACACATATTTTCCGAAGAAAGCATAAAAAATGCCAACAAGTACATGAACAGGTGCTCAACATCACTAATAATCAGGGAAATGCAAATAAAAACTATAATGAGATAATACCTTACATCTGTTAGGGTGGCTATCATCAAAAGTACAATGGAGTGTTGGCAAGGGTGTGAAGAAAAGAGAACACTTACAAACTGTTAGAGTGGATGTAAACTAGTACAACCACTCTAGATGGCCATATGGAGGTTCCTCAAAAAACTAACAAAGGTTCCTAACAAAACTAACTAATTGGATCCAGCAATCCAACTTCTGGGTATATATCCCAAGGAAATAAAACCAGGATCTTGAAGAGATAGCCTGTACCTTTCTGTTTGCTGCAGCATTATTCCTAATAGCCAAGACATGGAAGCCTAAATGTCCAATGACAGATGAATGGATAAAGAAAAAATGAGATATATTTATATCTATATATCTCCACATCCACACATATATATTTTTTTTTCTGCCATTAAAGTTAAAAAAAAAAAGGAAATCCTACTTTTTGTGACAAAATGGATGGACCTTGCAGTGTTATGCTAAAGGAAATAAGTCAGTCAGAGAAAGACAAATATTGCATGACCTCACTTACACATGGAGTCTAAAAAAGCTGAACTCATTGAAATGGAGGATAGAATGGGGGTTGTTAGGACCTGAGGGGTGGGGGAAATAGGGAGATACTAATCAAATCAAAGGGTAGAAACTTCTAGTTATAAGATAAGTTCCAGGGATGCAATGTATAGCATGGTGACAATAGTTAATAATAGCTGAGAGAGTAAATCTTAAATATTCTGCCACAAAACATAATTATGTGAGATGATGGAGGTTTTAACTAACCTTACTATGGTAACTATTTCACAATTTTTTGTGTATCAAACCATCATGTTGTATACTTTAAAATTTACACAATGCTATATGCCAATTATATCTTTGTAGAGCTGGAAAAAAGAAGTTTCTGGGTCCCTGTGGAGGGTGAATCAACTACAAATCTTTGTATGGATTTTGTACTGATTCAAAGAATATTAGGGTCTCAGCCCGTCTTCTGGAAAACTGGGCCCTAAATATTTACATAAGCCATTTCAATCTGGCCCGAAGAAAATTATTTTCCTGAACAAACACCCCTGCTTTATATATAAAGGTCACGAAGACAAGCTGAATTCCATCTTTCCTAAAAACGTGTCCAGTCTCTGAGGTCCTAGAGTCTCCAGGACAGTCCTAGCCCCAATACCAAAGGTGTGAATTACTACGCACCTACACACACAGACACACACTAAGGCAAGGCTTGAAATGGAATGAAATTGTTACAAGAGAAATTGCTTCATTTTCTTTCTCTTTCTTGGGTAATCCTTATTTAGAATGTCCACGTTTGAGCTAGATGGCATTTTTTCCGTTTTCATGCTGCCCAGACATTCATTAAGTTGAACCAAAGCAGTCTCTGATTAATGTTTAACTAATAGGTAGTCCCACAATAAGATTCCAGGTTCCAGATAAAACCTATTAATCTTTCCAACTATAACTACTGGGAACCTCCTTTCTTCCTTTAAATATATTCCTCCCATCATTCCTTTCACAGCTGTGAAATGGATCTTTATCCAAAAAAAAAATAAATAAATAAAATGCTTCCTTCCTATGGAATAAACTTTGTTTGTACTATTTCTTTTCAAATCTTTTTCTTTCCTTTTCCCTTTCTTTTTCCTTTCCTTTCCTTTCCCAGATACCACTGAAACAATGGCAGAATGCTTGTGTGTATATAACACCAAAAAAAAAAAAAAAAAAAAAAAAAAAAAAAAAGTTGTAGAGAGCTCCCTGAAATGTGAAGGAAAGAATCTGGAGAATTCCTTACATATTATGCAACCTTAAGAAAATAATGTCTCTTTTTCTACTTCAAGAGGATGATAATTCCTGATCATTTTAACTGAAAAGTTGTTTCAAGTCAAATCAACTACCCAGCATTTTTGGTCCGCAGGTGTTACAGTAATCATTTATTAATTGCCGACAAGATAAAGAGTTTCTAAAAAACTTAAAAGACTCACCTCAGATGCAACCACCACTCAAAAGACTCCTCTAGACCTTCCGATTCCTAGTTTCTCAAGGACATTGAGGGAAAACTTTCACTTAGTTTTCTTCAGCCCTGCATTTCTCCCCAACTCCACGGGGCCTATCCCAGGGCCCAGGATAAGGCATCCAGTCCAATAGAGGGGCATGCAGAACAAAAATACAACTCACCTAGTTTAAAAACACCCAAGATGCTTTGTCCTGAATTTTAAGCAGCACACACGACCTTGTCCATTCCGGTTTCAAGTTCAAAGATATCTGGCCTGCCTGTGGCTTAGCAGCTAACGTATCTTTCAAGAGCTGCTCGATCCCCTCAGACATGGAAGTCCTGAGTTTCTGAGAGAGAGAGACGTGCAACCCATCTTTGAGTTTTCAAGCAGCGCTTCACCAACAAGGACCACCTTGGTCCCTTGTTTGATACAGATCCTCAAGAGCTCCTTCTTGGTCTCAGAGTCAAGGAAAGCGATTCTATCTCTGCCCAGGTGTTAATGCCCAGAGTAAAGATATCAGACTTGGCTGTCCAGTGTCCGTCCCAGACGTCAGAAGCCACGTGGAAGTCTGAGCCACAGGCTGAGGACAGGTGGTATTTACTCGCATTCACATTTTTGTTGTTTTGATTGCCCTGTTTGCCTCGGGGGAGCCAGCCCAATGCAGGCCTTGCTTGGTCCAAAGTCCGCTACCTTTTAGATGGGGGTGCCCGACCGCTCTGTGATGAGGCTGTTAACCTGGCTTTACTTCGCGTCACTGGGCACAATACAGATTTTGTGCCGGAAGGCAGTGGCCCTTGTGACCTGTAGCATGAAGCTTTTGTTGGCGCTGGTTTCCACCTCCACAGAGCTCCACGACAAACCAAGGGTACCAGGGCTCCTCAGAATACCCCAAGGCCTTTCCTCCTCGGAACAAAGCCTCCGCCAAGTGCAGATAAAGCGGCGCTCTAGCTGCCACTGCCCATGCGCACAGTCTGCGGTTGCGCGGCAGGACACACTCCTCCAACTGCGCACTGCGCACCTCACTCCTCCAATGGCGCTGCGTTCTGGTCACTTGAGGCTGGTCAGGCTCCACATTCTCTTCGGCGTCGTGGCGCACGTGCGTGGCCCCCCATGAGGAGCCGGCTGTGTCCGGTCACTGCCTGTTGACCCAGGCCGTGGCTGCCGAGCTGTGTCTCTCGCCACCGGCTGTAGCTCCGCTGTGCGGACCGGTGCCCTGCTTCTGGCCACCGCAGCGCCAGGTAGGCCTTGCCCCGGCCTCAGCCGCCCCGCCCCCGGTGAAAAGGTTCACGAAAAAGTGTAATATGTTAAAGAAAAGAATTTTGTTGGGCGCCTGGGTGGCGCAGTCGTTAAGGCGTCTGCCTTCGGCTCGGGGCGTGGTCCTGGCGGTTCGGGATCGAGTCCCACATCGGGCTCTTCCGCTGTGAGCCTGCTTCTTCCTCTCCCACTCCCCCTGCTGTGTTCCCTCTCTCGCTGGCTGTCTCTCTGTCACATAAATAAAATGAAATCTTTAAAAAAAAAAAAAGAAAAGAATTTTGTTTTAAAATTCACCCTTCTTAGTCATAGCTTTCATGACAGTGGAAATGTAATTTTAATATGAATTATAAACTATGAGTTATAACTCTGCAAAGATTATTAAAATTATTGTTTCCATTTGTATCTAGGCCCTATTCTAGCATGAAGAATCCCACCTGCCTCATTCCTTCCTGCTTGAACAGATGGATCATAAAAGTATGGGCTCACCAAGGAACATTTAGTCTCATCCCATTACACCTGCTGGCCAAGGGAGCGATACAAAACAGCCACTATCCAATTCATATTCTTACAACCATCCAAGAGAATGGTTTCGCAGGCCTTACTGGCCAGCTGGGTTTGTCCTTGGCATGTTCCCAATAATATAAAAGTAAATTATAGTAATTGCAGTCCACTCCATATCACATGTATACAGGCCCTAAGAATTACATTACTTCTAAGAGTAGGAAAAGAAAATGGATCCCTATTATGTGAGGAATATATATTTAAAATTCTGATTTGAAGAAAAGGTCAAGAAATGGGCCTCGTTCAAAATATCGTAAATCAGTACTATCTGTAAGACAGGCATACCCATTTTCAGGAGACTGTGCAGTTTACCCTAAGGAACATCATATGCATGTGAACATATGTATGTGTAAGTATGCTTATGGGCTTACCATTTGTCACAGATGACAAATGGTTGGAAATAACCAAAATTTGTATTGACTTGGGACTGGATTAAAAAACTATGGTACGTGAATACAATAAAAAACTAGGTATACATTAATAATGATGAGTAAAATTGAAGTTATTGACATGTAAATTGGTCCATGATATATATTTGACTGAAAAGAATAGTGCGTAAATGTGTCTATTATAATGCAATTAAGTATATGCTTGAAAGCCTGCAGTTGTGTATAAGTAGATATCTAGAATTCACCAGAATGTTAATAATAATGAAATTTTGGTGACTTTTGCTTTCTTCTATGTACTTTCCAATATATTATTTACATCAGTTGAATATATATCACATTTGCCGAAAATGGTAAATTTCATTTTAAAGTCAAGCCAAACCATGTCTCTATATAAGGAACACAGGAATTTTCATTCATTCATTGAACATTTCAAAGTGTCCGATGTGTAGTAGAGGCCAGTTTCCTAGTTATTCCTGAAATCAGTCATGGAACAATACGACTGAATAAAATACAATAAACATGTGAAATACAATAAAAATGAATCACTAGAAACATGATCACACTCTTAAAATTCATGGATATATTCAGTTTCTATAAAAAGTGTCTGTAATCTTACTCTCAAATTCTATTTTATCTAATTGCTAACTGGTGACACTCAGCTTGTGACAGCACAGGTCTGCTGATCACACTGTGAGGGCTACTGCTCTAGAAAATATGGTAGTTACTAAGGAATCAAAGCATGCTATTAAAAAAGATCCTTTAATTAATGAAGATAGACCAATCTACGATGAGGTTAAAAATTAATCATAAAATCTCAGTGGATTTAATAATAAAGCATACTTTCTCAATCATTCAGAGTCCATTTTGGGTCAAGCCATGATTCTCTTAGAGCTCATACCACTTGGAACATTTGGTTTCTGTATCCCCATGACAACGGAAAAGAGTGAAGAAGAAGGAATACCAGTTCTTTATTGCCTTTGACTATAAGGAATGCGTATCATTATCGTTCTCAGTCCATTACAGAATTAGTTATATGGCTGCAAACTAAGTACAATTTAGGGTGAGAAATGTTGGAGAAAAAGAAGATATCTGATGAGCTGTAACTTTATGGACAAGTTAATAACTGAAGTTGCCTAATACTATCAGTGAAATAAAAAATATAAGGGAGCTGGGACTAAAACTCAGGGTTTTTTTAAATTATAAATTCAACATATATTTGTGTCAATTTGGCTAGACTAGGTTATACTGAAGTAATAAATTAATCCCCAGATCTCAAGAGCTTAGCCCATGGAAATTTATTCCATGCTCCTTTTGGGGACTCTGCAATCTCCATGTGTGTCTTCCAGAGTGACAAGAAAAAGAAAGGAGAGTGCCTGGAGAAGACACACCTTTTCTATATTCTGTCCGAGAAGAGATACTTGTCACTTTCTCTCAATTGGCAAGAGCTGGTCACATGGACACCCCACCGCAAGAAGACTGGGCATGGAGGAAGAGCACGTGTATATTTGGTAAGCAGTATGTGGGTATATGTATATTCTATAACATTCAACTAAACCAAGCCAGCTCTCAATAATTAGTCACTGTTTGGGTACTTCTGCCTTTTCAACAGTTATGTTTAGAATGGTCGAATGAAATTTGTAAAGTTCCTAATTTATCCTTTACCTTTTACCCTTGCTACTTTATTTATCTATCAAAATCCAGTTCAGCAATTTTCCCTAAACTGTTCAATCCTGTGGTGATTGGTAGGTGGGGGGGAGAATCAGGCAAACCATCAGTAATTATTTGAAGAGAAATAATAGACAAATTTGTCAAGCTAAAAACATGAATAGACTTAGACTCATTTTACCTTCCTTAGGTTTCCAATGATAAAAAGGGAAAACAGTGACAGGCCTAACTTGTTCTCCTTTTCCATCAACTGAGAAGAGGTTATCATTCTGTTTGCTCTAACATGGCCTAGAAAATATGTATAGGGCACTTACTCAGAAAGCCCCTTTATCTGAGTCAAGTTGTATATGAGATTTAATCCTTGGAGAATACTCAAAGATTGTCTAAAAGAGTACTGAAAGAATGTGTATTTTAAGTATCCAAGGAGGAGAAGAGAGCCATCTATGCCAGCTGACATAGATTTTCACCAGTGTAAATCCAGGAGGAAGGACCAGGTGATGTCTTCACCAACTATTAGCCTAGGAATGTAAGGATCAAAGCTGTATGTTTGATATGGATTGCAATTATCACACAAACCTGTCCTTTACCTAAAATACCCATATCTCATCAGGAAATACAATATGGGTTCAAACTGAAAGGCAAGGTGGTGCAGGGAAGTGGCACCTGACGGTGTAAATGTGACAGCAGATCCCATGGAACTTGTCAAGACCTTATGAAAGAGTGTTTTAGCTTGTAATCTTCCACTTATCAAAATTCTGTCTGAGGTGCCTTCCATCTGTCTTGGCAGGTATGTGGATAAAATTATCAGTTCCCTATTAGCATATGTTTCACTTCTCGGATGTTTGTTTATGGGGAGAATTAATGTAGCATACAACTTGCAATTAGTTTTTATATGGTTAATGACAGGTTCCCATAAAATGCCTTGCATTGAAATATGGAAGGTAATAGCATTAATAAAGTATACAGATGCTCAGATTCAGATCTGGAAAAGGAAGTCAAATCAATAGAGTTTGCTGATTAAGAAAAAAAAAAGTTGAGTTACTTGATAGGATCACTAGAAATTTTGCGATTGGCTACCCATTTAGTAACTTGAATATTAAGGAGTTATTTATGGTCAAAGTCCTTAATATAATTTTACCCTTCTAGTTAAATAATGGGTGAGTTACTTACTTTTACCTATTCATGTATATCAAGTTACAATGATAATTTTAGTTCATCTTCTGTTAAAAAACTGGTCTGGACTGAGTTTGAAAGATAAACATATGAGTAAAGCATGGTATCTGCCCTCCAGGAGGCAGGTTATAGGAGTGATTCCTGTGTATTGTTGCATATTAGAAATACCTGGGAAACATTTCCAGCAATAGAAATTCCCAGGACACCCCCACCATAACTTCTTACATCAGTTGTAATTCATTAACTCTTAGGTTAGGTCTAGGTACCTGCATTTTTTTTAAAACTTCCCATATCTGAGGTAGCTATTCAGCTGACCAAAAACTGAGAATTCCTACTGATCTAGTTACTTTGTATTCTTTGTATGTAGTATTGTTTCCATTTGAAATGTTTCCCTTTTTCTTTCCAATTTTTCAAAGAGTAACACAACATAAATAAAACAAGGGCGCTTGGGTGTCTCAGTCAGTTAAGTGTCTGCTTTCAGCTCAGGTCATTGTCCCAGGGTCCTGGGATTGAGCCCAGATACAGGGCTCCTTGCTAAAAGCAGGGAGTCTGCTTCTACTTCTCCCTCTGCCGCTCTCCCTTCCCCCACTTATGCGCTCTCTCCATCTCTCTCTCTCTCTCTCCCTTGTAAATTTTTAAAATCCCTTTTAAAAAATAAAACAAAGCAACATGTAAAACATTTCTCCATGAGACTTCTCAGTTCAGAAACTTTTAACAATGTCTATTACTGATCATTGTCTCTCTGATGATAGAAAGACAATATGCAAATAATTAACCCTTTCTATGTATTTTCCTATTTTGTATATTTTGTATCATCGGAACCACATAATATATGGCCTTGTTTGTCTAGCTTCTTTCACTGTGAATGATTTTTTAAAGATTATTCCATGTTGTAGCATGAGTGATTACTTTATTCTTTTTTGTATAGCTGAATAGAATCATTGTATGGATATACCATATTTTGTTTAGCCATTCAGCAGTTGATGAAGTTTGGGTTGTTTCCACGTTTTGGCTATCACAAGTAATCCCCTTAAGAACATTCATGTACACGTTTTTGTCTGTGCGTGGGCGTATGTTTATAAATCTCAGGTATATATCTAGGAATAGATTTGCTAGGTCATATGGTAACTCTGTTTAATCTTTTGAGGAATTATCAGACTATTTTCAAAAATGGATGCCTCATTTTTACATTCCCATCAGCTTGTATAAGGATCACAGTTCCCTTACACCCAAGATTTGTTATTGTTTGCCTTTTGATAATAGCTCTCCTAGTGTGTATAATATAATACATATATTATATTATGATTTTGATTTATATTTCCCTAATAACTAATAACATTGAGCATTTTTTCATGTGCTGATTTGCCATCTCCATCTTTTTTGGAGGATTATCTATTCAAATCCATTTTTAATTGGATTATGTGTCTTTTTATCATTGAGTTGTAATAGTTCTTTATATGAGTGTCTGATCCTTATCACATATATGATTTGCAAATATTTCTTAGATTCTTGGAGTTGTCTTTTCAGTTTTTTGATACTGTCTTTTGAAGAACAAAAGGTTTTCTTTTTGATGAAGTCCTAATTTATCTTTTTTCTTTGGTTTCTTTGTATTTTTCATGTCATATTTAAGAAACAATTTTATAATCCAGATTTATGAATATATATATATATTATTCCAAATTTTCATAGTTTATCACTTAACTGTAGCTCTTGCATCCATTTTTTTTTAAATTTTGTGTGTATTGTGAGGTAGGGATCTAACTTCATTCTTTTGCATGCATATATCTACTTATCCCATCACCATTTGCTAAAAAGACCATTTCCCCCCATTAAATCATGCCTTAGTCTGTTTGGGCTGCTATAACAGAATACCACAGACAGGGTGGCTTATAAACATCAGAAATTTATTGCAGTGCTGGAGGCTGGGGGGTCCAAGATGAAGGTACCAGAAGATTCATTGTCTGATGAGAGTCTGCTTTCTTGTTCATACACCATCATTGTCCCCTGTAACCTCTTATGGTAGAAAGGGCAAGAGAGCTCTCTGGGGTCTCTGTTTTAAGGGCACTAACTCCATTCATAAGGGCTCTGCCTTTGTGATCTAACAAGCTCCTAAAGGCTACACCTCCAAATACCAGCACATTGGGGATTAAGTTTCAGGGTATAAATTTTAGTGGGACACAAACATTCAGTTTATAGTAAATGATCTTGACAACCTTGTCAGAAATAAACTGAACAAAATGTATAAGAGTATTATTGAATTTTCAATTCTATTCTGTTGGTCTGTATGTCTGTTCCTATGGTAGTACCACACTGTTTTGATTACTGTAGCTTTTTAGTGAGTTTTAGAATTGGGAGGTATGAATCCTCCAGTTTTGTTCTTTCCAAGATTGTTTTGGCTCTTCTAGATCCTTTATGTATTCATAAGAATTTTTGGATCAGCTTATAAACTTCTGCAAAAAAAGGCAGCTTGGATTTTGGTAGAATTGCACTGAATCTATAAATCAATTTAGATAATACGTTATCCTAAGTACTTTCAATCCAGGAATACAAATGTTTTTCCATTTACCTAGGTTTTCAACTTCTTTCAATAATGTTTTTCATTTTAGTATATAAGTATTACACTTTTTTGTTAAGTGTATACCTAAGTATTTTATTCTTTCTCATACTATACATGGAATTATTTTTTTGACTTCATTTTTGGATTGTTCATTGCTAGTGTATGGAAAAGAAAACTCTGAAGCTGGAAAATTACCTCTTTAAAGGGTCTATCTCCAAATACAGTTGCATTCTAAGATACTGAATGTTAGTACTTCAACACTTGAAATTTGAGGACACACAACACAGCCCATAACTCTACCATTAGGCATACCCCTTGCTAACTCACCGAGGAAAGGTAGTGTGAACAAAACTTTAATATGTTTTTGTGCACGTTGAATAACAAAGACTTGTGGGTTTAAGTTACTGTAGCATAATTTAGGGAATTCTGAATGACATATTTCACTCAATAACATTATTTTATACATCAGTCTATGAAACAGAAAAATCAATGAGCAAAAACCATAATGTCCCTGGTCTAATGGATCTTAAATTTTGAGTGTGGGGGTGATAAGCGCTAAACAAAGAATTCAGAGGAAGTGGATGATGGGTTAAATGTTTTTCTTGAACTAGTCTAGAATTATAAACTCTTTGGGAATCTAATTCATATAATCCATGTAATTTAGTAACACATATGGTATTATAATAAAGCAATCCATATAAAGGTAATTGAAAACTAACTGAAAAATATTTTAAAGAAGTGTTTACATTGTTTCCTTTTGTTATATATTTTGGGGAAAAAATGTATTTTATACATTTAGAGTTTTATCCATGGTAATGCTGAGGGCCAGATATCTTAATTAAATGTCTAAGGTCATATAGCTAGTTAGGGAGAAAAAATTAGGAACAAAAAAAGACTTCTGTTCCTAGATCTTATATATTTTTCTCTACTTTACCATTGCATTTTTGCTTGATTGACTCAAATTTCAACTTTGAAACAATAGAATTTTTTTGATTTGTGCTTTAAGATTCTAGAGGCGAAGTGAACCCTTTTGTCCATAGGGAACAGCATTCTCCATGTTCCTTGCTTGATTAAGCATTTAACTGAGTCTTTTATTTCTTACTCCTTGAATATTCATTTTCTATTGTGAGCTGAAGAACCTAATGTATCTAATCTATATGTATCATCTAATAGACGGATATTAACTTTCTGAATGTAATAAAATAGGAAAAAACCAGAATTGATGGGAATTCACTTTTTAAATCTTGAAAATTTTTAAGGCATTGATAGAATTCAACAATTTATAATAATGATCTTGAAAACGTGCAAATTAAACCAGAAATTGACCTTTTTCTGTTTATGTCTATGGAATTGACTGTTTTTAGTTGCTTCTACCAGAAGATGTAATTATGGGATTAGTTATAATCCTATTAATATATGTGGATACTCTTTATGAGATTAACAGGTTCCTTCTCTGCAGTAGTAGTAGTAGTAGTAGTATTCAATTACATGTTTTCCAGAGAAGATTTTGCTCTTACCTTTGCATATCTTGTATACGACAAATACCAGCCGATAGGACAACAGCCTGGTAGAATATTGATTCAAAGAGGTCGCTACAATAGAAAGAGTAAATAGTCAGTAGTATTTCATAAAAGAGGTAAAAAGTAAAGGAAAAAGCAAGTTTTCTGGATATTTGACCTTCCATTAGGAATTTTATATATAAAATATGAGAGTATTAC
Organism: Ursus maritimus; assembly: GCF_017311325.1. Taxonomy (NCBI): domain Eukaryota; kingdom Metazoa; phylum Chordata; class Mammalia; order Carnivora; family Ursidae; genus Ursus; species Ursus maritimus. Next base: position 41,396,678 of record NW_024426774.1, read on the forward strand.
TATAGTGGTGAGGTAACAAAAATTATAATAAAGTAATAAAATATATAATAAAGTAATACAGAAATTCCAAGTTGCTAGCCGTTAGGTGGTTCCCCTACTGCCCACCCCCCCCAAAAAAAAGAACAGATAATATTGAATTAAGAGAAATTGGAAAAGAGAGAGAGAGAAATTAGTATTTCCTGGTTTTGAAAGATTAAATCTAATTTTGAAGAGATACAGTAGAAGAACTTAATAAAGACCTCTTAATGTTTTGATACTTTAAATAATTTGTAAATTAAAATGTAATGCTTCCTGTTAAATTTGGTGGATTATCTTTTACTATTCTAGAATAGGTTTATTTTCTTCCCTAAATTTTCTCTGAGTTTAAAGAAATTAAGCTGTGGTCATCATCACCTTATCACTTTTTCTACTGCCAGTGTCTTCCAGGAAATTTGCAGAGAAGTTTGTTGGCCTTGCATTCTCTCTTCCAGTATCCCCGACACTTTCTTGTAAAAGAAGTATCAACAGGGGTGCCTGGGTTGCTCAGTCATTAAGTGTCTGCCTTTGGCTCAGGTCAGGGATCCTCGAGCCCTGCATCAGGCTCCCTGCTCCACAGGAAGTCTGCTTCTCCCTCTCCTACTCTGCCTGCTTGTGTTCCCTCTCTTGCTGTATCTCTCTCTGTCAAATAAATAAAATCTTTAAAAAAAAAAAAAAAAAGAGGTATCAACAAACTTCAGAGGTCTGTGAAAGACATGTTAGTCTAGAGTTACATTTGAAGGCTGATTGATGAGTTCTATCATTTTTTTCCCTATCATTTTTTTCAGCATTAAAAAAAGGAAGAAAAACATTTTTTAACATGAATAATCCTTCCAGAAATTGACACAGCATTATAGTTTGATACATATTTCCACTTATATTAAAACAGATAGATTGAACCATCTAAAATCCAATTTATTTTGATATATAGGTATAATATACATTTATTTGAATATTTTGGTGTTTGTGGGTACCTTACTCACCCCCAAAATTTGTGGACTGCAGAGAGGTTCTGAAATGTTCTGCACTTGTCTCAGGCAGTCAAATAAGTCAAGCCCCTAATAGGTGGTCCTAACAACATTGTTTAACTTCTTTGAGACTCCATGCCCTCATATAAAATGGGAATGATACTTTTATTACTTAAAATACATGCTAATGGTATCAGTCTCCTAGAAATGATGTCATGAGTTTTATTCCTTTTATCCTTCCCTAAATTAAACTATCTTAGTTTATGGAACCAGTTATGTCTTATGGGTATATTCGGCCCACCTCTTTCCTTAGAGTTACAAAAACCTATGACATTCTTTCATTCACTTCAGTAGCTGATCATCCCTTCCTTGTGACCTTTGTCCCACAGACTGGCTGAGAAAGTTATATTTCCCAATCTAAAGCATTTTCTTTCTTCCTATTTAAAAAAAAATTATTTTCAGTTTAAATAGGCAGCCTTATAAATTTCCAAATACTTAATTTTATTTAATAATACTCTAAATACTGAAACTTCTATCTCATCATAAATACCTTAAATAAGCTCTTATAGATGATTCAGTGTGTTTAGGAAATGTTTACTTATCCCTGAATTCTGTCCTCTTTTTTTAATCCCCTTCATGGAATCTGGGACTTTTAACATTTTGTACCTATGGTTAGAAGGGGCTCTTACCTGAACAGTGTTTTGTGGCTCTTCACTGTTCTCTGTTGCATATCGACTAATTGAGAGCTGTCTCTCAAAGGTGATAGTGGAGGTGACATTGCAAGATGACATACTGCAAGCCACTGCTGGAGTACTAGGTCTAAGCAGTTGTTTGTGCTTGGTATGCCACTGAAGGAGTTCAGAACGTGTCACCCCCAAAATATGTCACTTTGGCATATTGATTGATTTGAAATAAAGGCACTTAAGAAACAGTCCTGTAAAGAGGACACTCTGACACCCCCCCCCCCATTTGCCTTCCTGAAAGCAGGAGATAAAACTCCCATGTGAAATGTATGCCCCCTGTAGCAGGAGGATGGAAGAGGTCCTTATCACCAGAGATAGGGAATTTGGGTCCAAGAAATCTATATGCACAATCCTTCTTACTCTAATCCTTATCTTCTTATTTATATTTTCGCCATTTACTACCCCTAGCCCAAGCCCCTTTGTCTTGTCAGTTCTTTATAAATGTATTGTTTCTTTGCCCAGATGGTATAAAAGCTTCTTCTTTGGTCACTTCCTCAGCTTTTCGTTCTCTTTTGAAAACTCCCATATACATGTAAAAATTCTGTATAGTGTGTATGCTTTTTTTCTGTTCATCTTCTATCAGTTTAATTCTTAGGACCAGCCAGAGACCAAAAGAGGGTAGAGTAAAATTTTTCTTTTCTCCTACATGACAGACACCCTGGCCTCTGGGACCAGAAGCTAAGCGTTATGCAGGGCACTCACCAAAGCAAGCTGGAACTCCTGGTACCCAGCAGTCGACAGGTATCGGAGGAGAAGCCAGAAACAAGGCATTAGATTCATCTATGCAACATTTCATATCTGGGGCATTTGCCACTGTTCATCACCTCTATAGAAATAATTACAGGATTTCTTTTAAAATTTGGGTGCTTTGGTCTGCAGTGGTCTCAGACTTCACAATCATCTGGATCTTCTCCCCTTTCCCACCACTGAAGCAAAAGGGACAGGGGCATGCTCAGTGATATATGCCAGCCTCTCTCTTTCTTCTTACCTCAAATCTCTGACTTAAAAAGGGAAGATTCTTTATACTTCATACTCTCCAAGTCTTCTCTTGGGTTTTGTCTTTTTGGCAAGTATGAACACCATGGCCTAATATGGCTGGTTTTTGTGGCAGTAAGTAGATTTCATATTTAGTATTCTCTCTCTTACTGTAAAATGCGGGCTTTCAAATGCACACACACACAACTATTGCTTATCTAAAAGCAGTCAAATAAGCCAATAGAATAGTAACCTCTTTGTTCTACATGAAACTTCTGTCTCCTACCTGGACTGATAGCTCAACCTTGGAGCAGAAGGCTCTGAGAGAACATGACATAATTCATTGTGAAATGTGAAGAGGGTGAGCAATATTTAGAATTACAGTGTTGTCTTTTTTTTTAACATACTTAACAACTTTGCACATATAAAAAATGATCTTGAATAATTCACTTATTTAGATTTTTATGAATATAATTCAACAGAAAGAAAATAATATTTGAAATTATTCTTATGCTAAATAAATATGTAAATGTACTAGATGTGTATGATTTATATGGTAGCATACTTTAATGGAAAAAATACAGACTAGAGGTATATGACCTGCGTTCTGGGTTTGTTTCTGCTTTGCAGTTATCTTAAAGGCAAGTTCTCTGTTGACTCTAAGAATTGATGATTTTATAAAGGACTTTTAAAAGGGTTTTATCAGGGGCGCCTGGGTGGCACAGCGGTTAGGCGTCTGCCTTCGGCTCAGGGCGTGATCCTGGCGTTGTGGGATTGAGCCCCACATCAGGCTCTTCTGCTGTGAGCCTGCTTCTTCCTCTCCCACTCCCCCTGCTTGTGTTCCCTCTCTCGCTGGCTGTCTCTATGTCTGTCAAATAAATAAATAAAATCTTAAAAAAATAAAATAAAATAAAAAAATAAAAAGGTTTTATCATGAATTTATATGAAAGAGTTGCTTTTCTTCCATATTACAGTAAGTGTTTTCTGCCTACTTCCAGTCTTGCATCAGGTATGTTGCATATAGCATGTTAACTGCATGTGAAAACAAGTTGGCAGCTCCATCTGATGTACTTGCGCTTTACCTTTTATAATATGGCCATGCATACACTGAAGGATGTGACCCTTTCCAAAAGTCAACATAGAGTCAATATCTGTTGGCAGATCTTGGAAGGTCAGGTTGGTAAGGAACTAAATAGTGAATTCTGACTAATTGGGATGCAGGGAACAGAATAATGCATGTAGTTTGTATGCTGTATGGTGAGACAGCAATTGTGTGTTTGTGTCTGTGTGTGTCCCCACTTATGTTCCGTTAACTTTTTTCATAAAATGATTGAAACAAAGAAATGTATCCTTAACCAGTATGTAAGCAGATGGCTAAAAAGCAAAAGAATATGCTGCCTGACATTGATCATTGGGTAGAAAGACAGCACAACATCCTAGCACATTTCTCTCAGTGATTAAATCTGTATTTTTATCAATTGGAATGCTGTATTTTTGGAGTAGATTCAGTTGTATTGGTACATGTCACATAAGAAGGGTGAACTCATTTCTCTGACCTCTGAAACTGCAGGACACAGTTGCCTAGTATGGAAAGGACCATTTCATGATGAAAAAGCATTATGGTGGTCCTGTGGAACATCATCATCTGTCAAAAGCTACTGGAACTTTAGCAAATCACTTGATCTTGAATTCCATTTCTTTTCCAGTACTCCTTCCCCTGAGTTCTTACTCTGTTCTAGTCTCTGTCATGTTTCATGTGAATTATTTTCATAAGAACCTGAAAATATAAGTACTTGTTATTTCCTTATTTTGAGGACAGGAAAACAGAGGCTAAAGAAAGCATGTCTATTGGCCAAGAACATATAGTAAAAGGAAAAAATTTTACTAAAAAATAGTAAACAAAGTTCAGCAGTCTCGCTTTCAAATTCATGTTTTTGCAGTTGATATGCTAAGCTCAAAGAGTTCTGCTTGTTTCAATCTTCAGTTGGAGCATGGATATCAATATTTTGACAATAGATCTTGTTACAGTATTAGAACTGCTCAGGTATATAGGCAAAAGAAACTTTGTCTATCCCTTGCAAAAAAGACAAAGTAAAGCCCTGGGGCTAAACATGCCCCAACATCTGTTTTCATGCATACAATTATAATGGGACACAGCCAAGTCCATTTTTTAATGTATTACATATGGCTGCTCTTGTGCTACAATTACATAATGGAGTGATTGCAACAGATACTTATGGACTACAAACATTATACACTATATACTGTCTGTCCCTTTGGAGAAATGTGATGATTCTTGGCATCCTATAGACTTCATTGCTCTCTAGGGAATCACTTGAAGATAGCTGAGCACCTTATACTTTGAAATGAACAACCTGTCTCATTCTAGCTTTCAAATGCAGTGGCAAGATTTCTAGCCCCAGATGAAGTAGTGGGTCATCAGAAGTACCAGCAGTTGATACAGTGGAGTGAGGTTGTGGCTATGAGGTACAAGGTCAGTGCTGGGGTAAGATGGAACTGGGCATCTGTGAAGGTAGATTCATTCATACATTGAAACAAATTATTTAGGAGTGACTAATTTGTGACAAGATTTGCAGTGGGCATTTAGAGTGGTATAGGTCTATGGTATAGGAGGAAAAAATGTCTCTTCCTTCTTGTAGCATAAAGGAGTCTCTTGAAAACAAGAGACTACCTTTCATTATATTACCTAGGGTCGATCATATAAAAATACGTCTTCCATTTTTACCTACCTTCTGTATGCAGTGCTGGGTTCTTCCCTTCCTTTTCCACTCTACATATGACTTCCTTAGGATTATTTCTCTTTATAATTACTCGGGGTTCCCCATGTGTCCCTCGGTTTCTCACCCTAATCACTGTTTCCGTTCTTCTTGCCTGACCCCACCCTAGAGCGCTATCCTGAGCCCAGCATTTCACCGGGTGTTTAAGTGGACCTGGAAGGGAAAGCACTCCATGCCAGTCAAACTCACTGAGATAGAATTATGAGATTAGCGGCTGAGAGTGTGCAGTGGATGCTATATATTTGGGCCGAAGCAAAGAATTTGATGAAGTGTCTCATGAAGTTTCACATATAAAATTGGTTCAAATTGCTCGGAAAAAGAACACTGTCAAACTGAGAATTGGCAAGGGCTTAAGAGGCAGAAACAAAGAGCTTCTGTATGAAATGTGCGGCGTTCACAAATATCTGGGTTTGTGTAAATTGGTGGAGGACGGATTATTATTATTTTTAGCAGTGTTGTAAGGAAGAGAATGGAACTTATATTTATCATATACCAAGATTTCAAGGAATATGATATATCTCCACAAATTTCTCTCCTGGTCCTTCCCTATTAAAAAAAAACATAGTCATTATTTTCATACAGACCAATACCAAAACTCACCGAAGCTCATGAGGACTGTAGATAAAATTAGATGAAGTCCAGGATGTAAATAAAGCTGTTTTTTTTTTCTCTCCACACCCCCATTAGGCATTTCTGCCAGATGCTCAAGATTCTGATTATAATATTTTACTACTACAGGTCTCTAAAAGTCCTTTTCTGACTCTCCAGATTGCCCCATTACCATCACTCTGTATTATCTCCTTATTAAGCTTTATAGACTGATTACCCCACCAGATTCATTCTCAGCATCTCCCTCTCACAAACTGCTTACATCTGGTCACTCAATTATGGCCCACTTTAAACTCAGGACTATTTCTTTGACTCCACCTGCACTCTGACATGTCTGCTGGTAGGAAATGGCATATAATTCTACCTGGATGAAGGCAACAAATCCATCTAGAACCATAGTTCTCAAACACTAGTGAATGTCTGAATTATTTAGAGAGCTTGCTCAAACACCTGTGACTGGGCTACACTCCAAAGTTTCTGATTCAGGATTTCTGGAGTAGAGACTGAGAATTTGCATTTCTGACAAGTTTCCAGGTGATGCTGATATTTCTGGCCTGGGGACCATATTTGGAGAAGGGCTGCTCTAGAACTCCGGTCTCTTTTCTCTTCCTTCAGTCACACTCCTTACACTTTACTGTCAGAAATAAATTCTGAATTCTGAGAATACCAGCCTCTTGCTTGCAATTCACAGGCGGAATTAAGAACAAACTGCTTCCCATGTAAGATCTCTAATAATAAATCCCAGGTTTAAGTTACAGCCTCTCTTCCTGCTAAAGCTTTTGGACTCCAACTACCATATAGTATACATTAGTTATACCAAATTACATTTGAATCTGTAGATATTCCTTGCCTTTTCTTCCTCTTGTCTCTACACTTGCTGACTTCTTTTGTCTTCCTGACAAACTGACTCACAAACATCTCTTTTGTATAGACAGTGTCACCTTACCTATAAAGCATTCTCACTTTCCCTGAAAGTATTAGGCACTTCATTTTCTACAGATCTTGCATTTACATATGTTAAAGTACTTACACCATTGTGTTGCAATTGTTTTCTTGCTTGTCTTTCTCTAGGAGGGAAATATATGGTTCCTTGAGTGTGCTGGCATGAATGGCTTAATTGTCAATATACAATATACGTGCAGCATCTTGCATAGAACCTGGCACGTTTTAAATGCTCAATATATATATTTTTAAGATTTTGCTTATTTATTTGAAAGAGAGAGAGAAGGAGGACAAGCAGGGAAGAGGGGCAGGGGCTGGGGGGGGAGCAGATTTCCTGCTCCTGAGGAGGGAGCCCAAAGCTGGGCTCTGTCCCAGGACCCCGAGATCATGGCCACAGCCAAAGGCTAATGCTTAACCAAGTAAGCTACCCACACACCCCACATACTCAATATTTTTTTAATAAAAAATTTCTCTCGGGATACCTGGCTAGCTTGGTTAGTAAAGCATGCAACTCTTGATCTCAGAGTCCTGAATTCAAGTCCTACATTGGGTATAGAGCCTACAAGGAAGGAAGGAAGGAAGGAAGGAAGGAAGGAAGGAAGGAAGGAAGGAAGGAAAAGAGGAGGTAGAGAAGGGAGGGAGGGAGGGAGAGAAAGATTTCTCTCTTAAGACGCTTCACCCTACGAGCAAGATCGTTCTTTTCTTCCTAATGCTTCTTCTACAAAACTTAAACTAACCAATGCTTTATACTAGCACCAGTTATAGGAAGCAGAGGTGTTTTTCATATCCTTCCAAAAAGCCTATTAGAAACAATGTCTCAGCCTCATTCTGTGTAGAGTCAAGCTTTGAATAATTATATGGTAGTACTTTATAATAATAACAAAAACAAACTTAACATCTGATATTTATTCTGTTGCCTACTTATTATGTTTGGAGATATTGCTCACAATTAATTCCTCATGAATCTTCAAAACAATTTTATCACAGGAGTGCTACTATTAGTTTCATATTACAGATGGAGGAATAGAGAAATTAAGTATGTTTTTGTGTATCATACAGATTATAAATGGTAGTTGGTGATTTTAGCCAAGGCAATCTAACTTCAATACCCTGTATTTAAGTATTCTAGAAATACGTTCACAAACCCACCCTTGCAGTTTAGTATAATTTCAATATCTGTGAGAATCCCAGAATAATTATGCATCCTTGCCTATAAGATAGATTTACCTTAAGAAATAATTAATCTTACACTTGGTATGAGAGAAGTAAGTTATCAAGATTATACATTGTGGGATTCTTCAGTCTCAAGAAATTTTGAGTGTGACACATCTGTGAGACAAGGCTGTGTCCATGATCCCTGGTTCTTGAATAGAATTTCTAGTTTGGTTGGAGTCATGGGGGAAGAGAATTCCTCCTTTACTACCAGAACCAAAAATAGATAAGGAGGTTCTAGAAGACCTAAAATAGATTTTATGATTTAGAAATCCTAGAAATCATCACTAGGCTGAAGGGGTGCAGTGGGACACAGACTAGAATGAGAGGGTGTTAGAGGACATGACAGCCCAATAGAGACTATCTTGTTCGACTGATGATTTATTAGGATACAAGGGCTTACTGAATTCTCAAATATGCCGAATTACTTCTCAGAAAAGTAGAGATGGATCTTACTTTATGTCTTTTTGATCTTTTACTATATCATTCCCTATTATTCATATTTTCCTACGTCATTTAACAAAAAGTTTGATTCTCTTATCTCAGTAATGCCATCAATAGTCCAAAAAGTGGCAACATTAGCCTCTTTTATGTAATCAGAATTATCTTTTTTAAAAAAATGTCCCCTCTTTTCAGTTAAGCTCATTCCTATAAATATTTATAGAGTGAGTACTATGTGTTAAGACTGTGAACCAGATATTTATCACAGATGTATGGATCAATAAGACTCAGTTTTAACATCCAACAAAAGGGACATTAGAAGCTTTGATATACTTGAACAAAATTTCAAGTCTAGACAGTCAACTGCTAGGGCCCGGAGTACAAATCACTACTATACTCACTTCAATAAGTGGGAACAGTTCTTTTTTTTTTTTTTTTTTTCCTTCCTGTGACTCTGAACATTTTATCTTAGAAAGAAAGAAAGAAAGAAAAAAGAAAAGAAAGGAAAAAGGAAAGAAAGAAAGAAAATGAAAAGGAAAAATCATCCCCACAAGGGGAAGGCCCCTTGTGGGCCCCTGTCTGTTGTTTTCCCTGACTCCAGAGACTTCTGTATAGGCCTTAGCTGCCTGCTGGCCATCTCGTCTTCCTGGGGCAGCAGCCACTGCTAAGCATCTTTTTCCCCACTTCTCGATAAAGCCTGTTCCCCAGAGTCCTCGAGTGCACGTCTGAGCTCCGGGGTAAAATTCTTAAGAGAACTGACATGGTTAGAGATTCATATTAGGAAGATTAAATCAGATGGCAGTGTTAAGGAAATTTTTAAACTAGGACTAGTGTCTGTAGAAAGTGTGACAGAAAGAAGTGTGGAACAGCACTCAAAAGTTCAGGTTTTTCTTGATTCAAATCTCAGTCTACTTTCCTGCTATGTGATTTGGAGCAATATTGTTTAACTGTTCTGAGTCTCATTTTCCTTACTGGTAAGATGGAGAATTCCAGTATTACTGTGATGATTTATTGAGATAATGCATGTGAATTACTTAAGATACCTGGCACTAACAAGTGTTCAGTAGTTAATTATTAATAAGTTTGCATTATTATTATTTTTATTATTTATGGTGAAATGAAACATATATATAAGAGATTATCATAGAAGAACAAAAAAGATTGCTAACATGAGAAGAGGCGAGCGAGAAGATGTCAAGGTGACCCTAAATATTGATTCTGGGTGAAGGGAGAGAGAGCAGCATTACTCACCATGAAACTACAATGATTCCTACTCCCTAAATCATCTCCCGACAAGAAGTGACGATTACAAAATGCAAAGAAGATTATTTGGATTCAGCTTTTCATCAAGTCCACCTATTCCCAATAGGGAGCACTGGACTCATGATTTGGGAACAGAGACTGAGAGCAGGTCAACAAAATTATGCTTATAAGTAACTGTTTTGGAGCCAAAGTGATGGCCACTAATGAAATCAATAAAAAACATTTTTTTTCCCAAAATAAGTTTAATCCATAGTGCTTCTGCTTTTTTTTTCTTCTTTTACTGTCTATTTTTAATCTTTTATATTCCAAGATTTTGTGAGTCCATTCTCTAATTGTTCCTCCCCAAAGGTGTTATGTTGATTAATATGTCCTGAAAAATTAATTAAGTCCATCGTCCTGGTGAACACATAGGAAGGCTTCCTGGCAGAGCTTAAATTTTCTCCCATACGAAATTATGTGAGGTTGATTATAAAAGCTACAAATTCACATGCTAAAGCTATACTTACCCTTATTACGCAAAGCAAAAATGTGCTTTATAATAATAAATATGTAGGGAAAATTAATTTATAAGATCGTGAAGAAAAAATATATTCCAAGTAGCACAAAGTGGGCACAAATTCTATCCTTAGTGTAGATCCATCCTGCACCTAATGAGCACCCAGGCACCTGCAGACTAACCTTCCACTCCAGGAACCAGAGGTGATGATTAGCCTACACTGTGACAGTATTTGATTAGAAATACTCCTGGGCAGCTATAGTGAGCACTTTAAGAAATGTCTACTGGAGGTCTCTTCTGGATATCCCATGCTGAAGCCGTGTTTTACCACCTGCTCTTTTTAAGCCTATGTCTTAGAAATCCAAGTTCTTTTGTCTATTTCTTTCCATTGTGGAACCCGGTACAATGGAGAAGCTCTCCTCTGCTCCCAGCCAAATATCTATGTGCTGTATTCTTGCCTGTCCCTTCAAGCTCTTTTCTATGGGTTCTATATTTATTATATTCACTTTGTTTTTCCAATGCTTTTCTTCAATGGGACCTTGATTCTCCCACTAACTTTTGATATTTCAAACTCTATGTTTTTCTTTGTCCTTAGATTGCACGCCTGTTGGATTTGGGTTTTTCCTTAGGCTAAAGTTGACAAAACTCTTATTTGGATATGACGTTTCTTTAAGTATTTAAGAGCTACTTTACTCAGCCCCTAACCCCCAAGTTTACATTAGCTCCTTCTCTTGCTAAATTTGGTCCCTTATCACTTGCAGGATGATATTCTGGGGCCCATTAAGCAAAAGTATAATGTCAGCATTTAACACTGGAAAATAGAGTTAGATAAAGAAGACCAAAAACTACTTCAAATAAATGAACAGTTTTCTACACCAGTGCCCTGATACTCGCTTTCCTAGAAACAAAATTACATTATATGGCAAGTCACCAGAAAGTCAATGGAAACAAATTATCAGATATAAGGCTTTCCAGAAAATGAATGACAGATCTTAAATTTGGGTATGGTGAGGGTTCTGACATGACTCAAGCCTTTGTATTCAAGAGATCTGGACTAATACTATGTATTGATTCCTAAAGACCCCCAAGATTTAGGGGTTTAAACAGGCAGTTCTGGCCCAGATATTATTTTTGACTCCTTGGTAACTATGTGCTAGATGAAAAGAACAGAATTTCTCTGTGAGAATGGGATGTAAGCGTGTGTGTTTGTGTGTGTGCATGCACATGTGCACATGTTCGTGTGTGTTAATGAAGGAGTGTGTAAGCATGTCTTTACAAAGATGGATACAGTTTCACTGGCAATACATATGTTAGAACTGTGCTTCCATTATTAGCATGCCCTAAGTTTTACCTCTGGGCATTTGATCTCCTCTAATAGTTCTAATCTCAGTGAACAATGCCAACATTACATTATCTTAATTTCATGTCAAACTTCCATCTTGGGTAAAATGCAAATATTATTAAAGACCCTTATTTGTGTATTTAATTCCAGATTATTTTATAAGCATGGGACTTACTAAGAGTAGAAGGGAGAACAGAGCTAAGGACACTTGGTATTTGAATATTTTGAGGAAAGAGCAGGAAGAGGAGAGGTATAGTAATTGGAGGTCTCGGCATTATGAATGATTATTAACTAATTAATTATGTTCAGTTAGCCAGCATATTAGTTTTTGATGTAGTGTTCAACAATTATGAGTGATTTTAAACAAGACCTAATTCTTTCTATCACTTTACCTGTCCAAAAGAAAAGTATCTCTTTGGAAAGTAAAATTACCAAATTTCCATTCACCATTTTCTTCTTGTGCTCTCCAGGTCCTAACACTAAGATTCCAGGGTCAGCTTGACTTTTGTAACAAACTCCCTATCTTTTGCGTCAGTCTATTTTATTGTTGAACTCCTTTAGCTTTAGAATATTATTTCTTAAATTAAGCTAAAATTTGACTGTCTGCTTCTAATTCTTTTCTATGAGCTGATCCAGGATGAGTCAAATTCTTTTACTTGAGAGTTTTTCAAATAATTGATGGAACTGTTGTGTTTCTCCTAAGTCTTATCATCTAGATTTTATTGTTAATATTTTCCTGAGTTTAATATGACACTAAAACCCAGGTTGACAGACTCTTCACCAGTATTGTACAAATCAGTCTATTATTTTGGCATCATGCAGATTTGACCCTATTGGTTCTTGAGTATGTTTCCTTCTTCAGAACACCTGCCTAAAAGGAAATATGACAGATTAAAAGACTTTTAAAATATGAGTACAGCCTTACATGCCATGGAATCATCAAGAAAAGTGGTAAATTCAGTTTTTCAAAGATTTTGTAGATTGTTAAGTTGGAAAAAGATTATATATGATTAGAAAGTCCAAAGGAATAATTTTGGTTATTGCCCACTAGAAAACAAATTTCAAGTATAAAATTTTAAACTTTTTAACTCTTTTCTGCCTTTGAAAAATGATGTAATCAGCTGTATTTTGTGAGACAATTTCTTTTTCTTTCTTTTTTTTTGAAATAAGATGAATTTGTTTTGACTTAGATTATTGTTTCATATACCTTCTCCTGATTTTCCGCATCTACTTTTATATTTCTGATTAAGTTTCACCTCTCTTTATTATATAAATATTTTATGGATTTCATTTTATGTATTATTCATAGCATAGTTAATGAAGAAGTAGAAACTATAATAGTCACTAAACCAATAAGAAACAATGCAATAGAATGTATAGTGGATAGACACATGCCAACAAATCAGGCAATCAGCTATCAAAACAAACAGATTCAATCTGTTTATCTCTTTTAAATAGATAGAGCCTCAACTCTGTCCACTCAGTATTTAAGGCTCATGTCTGAATCAGAAATATGGAGAATGTTTCTTACATTTTTTGCCAAACAAACTTTGGAAATATTATCTTATCATTTTGTTAAAAATTCCTACATACAGACTCATGCAAAATTAAGATTTTTCTTCAACAAATGACAAAATGACAGACAACTGACAGAATAGAACAGCATATTTTTATGTTTAAGACCAATAAGAATTTAATATCTAGAATTTATAATAAATTTCTAAAATAGACAACAAAGAAAGACAAAACATCCAACATTAAAAAAAGAAAACAACAACAGAAGGATGGGAATTGGGAATTCACAGAAGGGAAAATAGCCCTCATGAAGTCAGTCATCTTTATTAAAAAGTAGTGTTGGAATAAAATTATGCATATTATGAAAGAAGAGGTAAGCTGTCTTTGTTCAAAGATGCCATGAAAAACCGAAAGAACTGACAAAAAAAAAAAAAAAAAAGAAACACAGAAGCAAAAACGAAAACCCTCCTGGAACTGATTAGTAATTTTAGCAAAGTTGCAAGATACAAAGTTATCATAGAAAAGTCAGTTGCTTTCCTATATACCAACAATGAACAAATAGAATTTGAAATTAAATATACAGTACTATTTACATTAGCACTTCCCCCAAAAGTTACATATTTATTTTTTATTTTATTTTTTTTTAAGATTTTATTTATTTATTCGACAGAGAGAGAGACAGCCAGCGAGAGAGGGAACACAAACAGGGGGAGTGGGAGAGGAAGAAGCAGGCTCATAGTGGAAGAGCCTGATGTGGGGCTCGATCCCATAATGCCGGGATCACGCCCTGAGCCGAAGGCAGACGCTTAACCGCTGTGCCACCCAGGCGCCCCCAAAAGTTACATATTTAGGTATAAATATAACAAAATGTGCATCAGAACTCTGTGAAGGAAACTTAAAAATTCTGATGAATGAAATCAAAGAAGAAATAAATAAATGGGGAGATTATGTTCATGAGTAGGAAGAATCAATACTGTCAAGATGTCAGTTCTTTTCAGCCTGATTTATAGATTCAGTGAAATGCCAATCAAAATCCCAGCACGTTATTTTGTGGATATTGACAAACTGATTCTAAAGTTACATGAAGAGGCAAAAGACCCAGAATAGCTGATACAACATTGGAGAAGAACAAAGTTGGAGGATTGAGGCTACCTGACTTTAAGACTTACTATAAAGCTACAGTAATCAAGGCAGTATGATGTTGGCTAAATAATAAATAAATAGAACAATAAGAACAGAATAGAGATCCCAGAAATAGGCCCCCATAAATATAGTCGATTGATCTTGGCAAAGGTGCAAAGGCAATATAATGGAGCAAAGATAGCCTTTTGATAAGTGGTGCTAGATTAACCAGACATCCATATGTAACAGAATTGGTCAAGATACTGACCTTATACCCTTCTCAAAAATTAATTCAAAATGTATCACAGACCGGACGGTAAAATGCCAAATTATAAAACTCCTACAAGATAACATTGGAGCAAAGCTAGATGACTTTTGCTATTGTGATCCCTTTGTAGATACAACACCAAAAGACGGATCTACAAAATAAATGCTTAATAAGCTGACTTCATTGAAATTTAAAAATTCTGTTCTGTCAAAGGAAACATTAAGAGAATTAGAAGGTAAGACACAGATTAGGAGAAAATATTTGCAAAAGACACATCTGGTTAAGGACTCTTCTCCAAAATATAATAGGAACTCTTAAAACTCAACAATAAGAAAAAAAAAATCCAATTAATAAACGGCCCAAAGACTTTAACAGAGAGCTCAACAAAGTAGATATTATACAGATGACAAATAAGCATATGAAAAGATGTTTTATATCATACGCCATCCAGGAAATGTAAATGAAAACAATGAGACACCATCACACACATCGTAGAATGGCCAAAATCCAGAACGCTGATAGTACCGAATGCTGACGAGCATGTGAAGCAGAAGGAACTCTCATTCATTGCTGAGGGGACTGTAAAATGGTGTACAGCCACTTTGGAAGACTGTTTGACAGTTTTTTTTACAAAACTCCACACACTCTTACCATGTGATCCAGCAATCACTTTTCTTGGTATTTACCAAAGGAGTTGAAAACTTATGTACACACAAAAACCTGCATATGAATGTTTATAGCAGCTTTATAGCAATTAAATTTATAAGAAAGTTTATAGTATAGTGTCCTTCAGAGGGTGAATAGATAAAGTGTGGTATACCTAGACAATGGAATATTATTCAGTGCTAAAAAGAAAGGAGATCTCAAGCCATGACAAAACATGGAAGAATCTTAAATACATATTAATAAGTAGAAGAAGCCAATTTGAACAAGCTGCATATTGTGTAATTCCAACTATATAACATTCTGGAAAAAACTGAAAATAATGGAAAGATCATTGGTTGGGTGGGGAAGAGGCCAGTGATAGATGAACAGGTACACCATAGAGGATTTTTAAGATAGTGAAAATACTCTGTATGATAAAATGATGGATATATTTCATACATTGTTTAAACTCATAGATTTGACAACACTAAGAGCCAACCATAATGTAAACTATGCACTTTAGGTGATATGAAGTGTCAGTGTGGTTTCATGGTAGTTTCATGTAGCTTCCTGATAAAAAAAAAAAATGTGCCATTCTGATGGGAGATGTTGATAATGAGGAATGCTATGCATACGTGGGGTCAGAGGATAAATGGGAAATTTCTGTAGATTTTCCTCAATTTTGTTATAAAACAAAAACTCTAAAAAATTATCTTTAAAAGACAATGTGGACACGAGAATATAAAATGTTTAGTTTAATCTATTATTAGATAAATATGAGTTAAAATGATCACGAGATGCTACTATATACCCATTAGAGATGAACATTAGAAAGCTGGATAAAACCAACAGTTGGCAAGAATTTGGGACAAGAGAAATACTTGTATACTGTTGGTGGTAGTAATACTGGTGACATTTTGTGGTTTGAAGAGTTATGAATACCCCATGACAGGCCAATCCCAATCTTGAGTGTATTTCCAGGAAAAATTTTCACATCATTTGTGAGGGTTTTATGCAGGGAAACGTGTAGTACCTGATATAACAAGGAATTGGAGATAATCTAGATATCTCTCACTTTGGAAGCAAAATAAGATTCGGAAATACAGAAATGGAATTTTGTGGAACAGTACAAAGACATGAGACTGACAGACATAGGACAGCATGGGTACATCTTTTGTATAGGTGTCAAAGGAATAAAGAGACAGAATTTACAGCACAGTATTCTTCCTATAAAGCCAAACAAATTAATTATTGCCATATATTTTATAAATATCCAATAGAATGAATTGGTGCTTATACAGGTGTGTGTAAGGAATGAATGGAAGTGGGGATCTGATAGGAAGACAAAACAAACTGGATAGTGATAAAAGACAGAGATGGAAATAGAGATACAGACTGACCTAGCATCAGCATCACAGCATGAACAGGCTGTGCCACATATTAAAAATTATAATTAAATCAATATCATGTATCTGAAGGATTAAAAGAACCATCTTAGAATTAGGACCCAAGAAAAATATTATTTTCCTCATGAAGTACATGACTTCTCTCACTGATTCATCAATTTTCATTTCCTTATTGACTGGACTTTATGGAGAACCCATTTGAAATGGGGTTATCTAGATGATAAAACAACAACATTGGAACCCCAGTTCTCTCTCCAAGATCTTTTCTATCTACTGGGTGGAAGGGGCACCTACACATCTTTTCTCTCTGTCACTCCCTGGTTTCCCTCCACTAACTTTTTGGATGAAGGGAATGTTGTCACTGGTGATACAGCAAAACTAGACATAAAAATGTTAGTAAAATAAGATGTAGAAGTTATATTAAAAGTGACCAGTATTATCTGAAAGACAGAATTGACTGTTCATTTGTTCTTAACAGTCAATACCAAACTCTATGACAGTTCTCCATTTGCCTCCTAGAATGGAGCCAGCAGTGCAGAGGGGTAGAGTTTCAAGAGGGAAGGTGACTGAGAATGTCAGAAGATAAAGGGATTCTAGACCACTATGGGAATTCTGTGGTACATGGACTGAAAAAAAAACAACAAAACCCTCAGGGAATAACATGTTTTTAATCTTTCTATATGGTTGGCTAGTAACTTAATCATTTTCTTTTATATAATGGCCTATACCAGCATTCCCTTGTAGGAATTAAAAAAAGTAAAAGTGTGAAAGAATTAATAACCAAAATTTGTGCTAACTTGGAGTTGCCTGTCTGTAAAATCATTCTAGATGGATGAGTCAGGAAGAGGAAGTTACAGAAATAGGGGGAGCAGTTATAAGATTGTGGTGGGCAGAGTTGAATGCAAATCATCTGACTTCATCTCCAGAGCTCTTTCTAATATATTTCAGCTGTGTTTCTAAAAGTGATAATATATTCCAAAGCACTCTGTAAACTGTAAAATACTAAACAAATGGAGAGAATTAGTTTGTTGATACAGCATCTATCCAAAAATTATTCCTCAGCTCCAAATACTGCATTATGCATTCAGTTTGGTCACTTGGTGGGCGATATATCAAATTCCAATTTATAGTTGAATGTTTTATAAGAAAACACAAAAACAGTGGCAAGCTGGACAAATGTTTTTTTTTTTTTTTAAACATGTAGCCTGACTTAGTTATATTTAATAAACTTTTACCATGCTTATATGACAAATATTCCCCAACAGAAAACACTTAGGAAAATAATTTATAGATCAACTATCCCTGACCCAACTTGTTGAAGGCAACTTTTAGCTTTTAGGGCCCAGAGTCAGGTCTAGCCAAACTTTGAAAATACTTATCAGACTCATAACATGTCTCAATTACCCTTATGCCCAGGCTGCCAAGACTGCACAGTTGAATTTATGTCCAATTACAGTAATTCTATTAGCTATTGGCATATTTATATCCCATTCCCTCCATATAGTATTTGAACTTAACATTGAAATGTAAGTGGCCTTATTTTAAATGTCTTTTATTGTAAGTAAACTCAAAAACTTTTAAAGGAGATATAAATTAAAGCTTCAGTAAACAAAAATTAAGTGAATAAATATATGGTTTTGGTGAGAGGCTTTGGGAAGAGAACAAAGGCTATTCTGTCTTTATTACAAACAATACAGATCTTCCTGTACTTACGGTGGGATTACCTCCCAATAAAACCATTGTAGATTGGAAATGTTGGTAAGTCCAAACTGCATGTAATACACCTAACCTAACAAACATCATGGCTTAGCTTAGCCGACTATAAATGTGTTCAGAATGCTTACATTAGCCTACAGTTGGGCAAAATCATCTAACACAAATCCGATTTACAGTAAAGCATTGAATATCTTATAATTTATTGATTACTGTACTGAAAGTGAAGAAAACAGAATGGTTGTATGGGTACAGACTGGTCATATTGGTTGCTTACGTTCATGACCACATGGCTGATGGGGAGCTGTGGCTTGCTCTCACTGTTCAGCATCATGATAGAGCATCGCATATCAGTTCCCTGGGAAAAGATCAAAATTCAAAGTATACTTTCTACTGAATGCATGTTACTTTCACACCATTATAAAGTCAAAAGATCATAAGTCAAACCATGGAAGTCTGGGAACCATCTATACCGAGCAAAGGCTCAGCCCAAAGAAGGTGCTCAAAGAATAGTTGTAAATGGAAAATGAAGGGAGGAAGGAAGGAAAATGAAAACAAATGTGGTTCTGAAATACAAGCATACCCACCATACCACTGAACTTTTATTGACTTTGGGTAGCTAAAGTATGTCTCCTTTATTTTATCTCATTTAATCCTCACACTAACATACGGAGTCATTATCTTTATGTTCTTTGTACTAATGCTGAGGAAATTGTGAAGTATCTCTCCCCTAGTTATACATTTCACAAGAGGCAGAGTTGGTAGTGACCATAGTGCTGCTTGACCACACAGCCCTTTATTTTATTTTATTTTTTTTAAAGATTTTATTTATTTATTCGACAGAGATAGAGACAGCCAGCGAGAGAGGGAACACAAGCAGGGGGAGTGGGAGAGGAAGAAGCAGGCTCATAGCGGAAGAGCCTGATGTGGGGCTCGATCCCATAATGCCGGGATCACGCCCTGAGCCGAAGGCAGATGCTTAACCGCTGTGCCACCCAGGCGCCCCTGACCACACAGCCCTTTAAAACAACAGAATTGGTTAAAAACAAAACAGGAAGATAATTACAAATCAGGGTGGTTTGGGGTGGTTTCCTGAAGAAGATGAACTGTGAAGGGGGAAGGTTGGGAGTGTTTTAGGCAGGAGAGCAGCATAATTGGTAAAGGCAGAGATGTGGTGCTGGGGGACACAGGGGAAACATGACAGTAAAAAAGATAACAGCCAACATATACACTGTTTACTACACAGTCCCAGGTGTAAGTCATTTTGTTCAGAGATTTTGCTACAACAGTGCATGAACCGAAGTACGCTTTAATTCATATTTTCTTTATATTGACTTACTTTTTCCTTGAATAAACTTATTCGTAAAGAAAATGCTATAGCACATCCACAAACAGAAAACATGCTTTAAATATGAAACCATAAAATAAACTGAAAGCAAAGCAAATTTTTGAATTCTAGTAAGATATTGATGCCTGTCTTCATGCCTAAGATTCTGAGCCCGGACTCTGTCTTTTCTTTTATTTTAATGGAAAATAGTAATGATATTAATGATTGCTCATTGAATTTGTGCTTTTATCATGTGTGAGGCATTCTGTTTTCTAAATATTTTATGTGGGTACAATGACGCAGTTGATCCTGACAACAGCTGCTTAAGGGTGGAGATTTTATTATCTCTTCCTTAAGGATAAGGAAACTATAATTTGGAGACTTATTTAGCAAGTGGTAGAATGATATTAATAAAGATAGACTAGACACAAACCAAATTTTCCTATTCCATAAATGAGAAGAGTTGAAAGAAGTTGAGGAAGGAGCTGACTTTCCAGCAATGAGATTCAGTGTTGTGCCCAGATAATCACTGATGTCCGATGTTCCAGCACTTCACTTAACCTTTCCTGTGCTTGGGAGAATTGAGGGAGGGGATTTAAGGGGTTATATTTTTATGTTTTATTAACTAGACAGTGACATCATGTTTGGTGTACAAATACATTCCTATGAGTAGGTAGAAGGAAAGGCAAGTAATGTTGAATTACATTATACTTCCATTGAGCTAAGATTCACACTTTGCAGGAAGCAGAAGAAAATAAAGCATAAAGCCATTCATAAAGGACCATAGAAAAGTATCCTAATAAAAATCATGTGGATTTTTTTATACCAAAAATGAGTATTATTGAGGAGATATTTTGACACATTGAACAGGGTGTTAAATCACAGGCATTCAGAAGGGACTTAATCAGTTGTACAGTAGCATGCCTCCACCTACCACTTTTTTTTTTAAAAAAACTGAAGAATTTGTTTATGTTTCATATGCTGATTTAGGCAAAATATTTGTTTCTTTATGGTTACTACTAGAACAGATTCATGTAAGATTTATGAATCACATTGGTCCTGAATTGCAAAGAATTCCAAGTTACCCATGCACCAAGTTACCCATGATCCATCCCAAAGCACCAAGTTACCATGACCATGGTAATACCATGAGGTTAGGTTTACTAATGAGAAAACCGAAAGTATTTAAAAGGCTTCAGTGTTTTCCTCTCTTCTAATAAAGTGAATTTGCACTGCATCCCAATTCATAATCCCCTAAGCGATGTTGCAGTCTCCAGGGAAGAGAAGTACCTGACATAGTCCATGTAAAAGGAACAGTCTTTTCTAGGGAGAAGAAGACAGAAAAATGCAAAATTTCCATTGTCCAAAAAAGAGTTGGCCTTAGATAATTGATATTTTTTCACTTGTAATGCCAGGTTAGTAGTAGAGGAAAGCTCCGTGCCACAGAAAGGCATTTACTCTGTATGATTTGGTATGCGCCAAAATGTCTTTTGTCCACAAATCCTCCGTAACACTAGAAAGTTATGCCATTGGACATTTAGTAAATCCAAAAGTGCTATGTCTGAGATAGAACGTATTAAACAGGGTTGGCAAACAACATTCATACCACCTTAGTGCAGATTAACTTCTCTCTGGGGGTGATGTAGTCATAGGACAGTAGGAAGGGAAGGGTGTGGTTAGCATGAGGAAGAAATTGCCATATTCAAAAACTCGGAAAGTGCTACAACTGCTTCGTGGGAAAGAAGTGATTCTGAAGAAGGATATAGAACTATGCTGAAAATGGTAATCATCCACTTTGTGCATTTGTTAAGAGTAGGTTCTATGTAATGTACGTACAGGCAACTGATTAACCACTTAATTCATTCCGTGTATATTACAACAAGTAGAGGTAAAATCCAGGCCCCGTAATCCTTTTCTGGCAATAACCTCTGATGAAATTATTTAGACGTATGCGCCTACACTTTAGATATAATTTCTGTTAGCCAGCAAGGAAAATTATTAAAATGACCATCTTTTTCTTATTTATATGAGCGGTGCTCATGTACAGTAATGGCTTGTTTTCATCCAAGATAACTGCTCCTTTATGCACCAGAACATCGAGCAAGTTTTAACTTTACTGGGTCAGATTTTCCTCCTTTGTGCTTGTATCGCAGACTACTTATTTCTGCCATAGTCCTAACTACTCAGTATTATCATACAAAGAAACAGTAACTACAGGACAGCCAGATGAATGGTCCATTTCTGAATTGTTACAAAACCTCAGGAACAGTAGAAACATGAGCAAATATGGTACCAAGCAACTTCACAGAGGAACCATTTGAACTAAGCATTGAAGAATGGATAGGGAATGGAGCAGGGTGCACAAACCACACTGCGTGAATAACACGATTAAATGCCTGTGGTGGGAGGAAAAAAAAGTATCTAAAACTCCCCTTTCCTTGGGTCTTTTCTTGATGAATGTCCCCAAAGCAATTTTTTCAAAGTCTGTCTTTCTCTTTTTTTCAAACCTCACGTACTAGAGAGCAGATCAAAGCAGAAGAAGAGACAAAACAATATGCATGATGAGTCATCTGGGCACCTGTGTTGCTAAGGCAACTGCTTTAGACAGAGGGAGAGAAGGGAATGTAACTTAACAGCAAATAATTGAATCATATCTACCTCTCATAAAAATGTGTTAGCTTGAGCTGTTATATCCAATAAATGCCTAGAGTCTTGTGAATGTCTTCACAATTGTTTTGTGGATTCAACTTTCTCTAACAAAGCACAACTAATTTTATGCTAGCAACCAATAATTTGATTTTCTTAATATATTCATATTGGTAATGAATTCTTATAGAGCACCTTTCATTTTCTTTACTAGATAGATATATTTACACAAGGGCATGAATATTCCATGCAGATCCATGTTTCTAACACCTGTTGAAACTGAAAAAAGTATGCTTTCAAAAACAGTTTTACCAGCCTGGTCATTCAGATATCTAACCATGGTGATTAAACTCATATTTAGTACTTTCCCCAAAGATCTGTAAATGCTGGTATAAGTTCCATAAACCGAAATACATTGCTGTAAGGTTAAGAGAATATCATTGTTAACGATGCCCCTTAGTGCACTTATAATTTCCTTCTAAGAGTTATTGGCTGAGGGACATTCCCAAGCCATATGGATATATATTCTCTAGTCATTACAGAAATTCCAATGTGAGCACCAGTATTCTCATATTTTACTATGGGCTGTGTAGGAAGCACGGAATGTCCTCAGTTTGCCTCTTTTTTAAAAATCATCCAGAGAGGACCAATGTGGCGTGCAAAATGAACTTCGTCAAAGCCAACATTTCTTGGGAATGGTTTTATACTACATTCAGGTTTATTTTCCATTAGCCTGGATCATTAGGTCTTTTAAGTTGCCATCATTCAAGACGTTTTTATAACTTGGTGTCAGATGACTGCTTCTGGAAAATTTTTGGTCTCACTTCAACACCTTAACATGCAAATCTCCATCATCAGGATCTCCAAGCAGTAAGAAGAATCTGCTTATGAATCTAGAAAAGGGAAAGACTCTACGGGGTTTTATCACAGACCAAAGCACTTGCTCGAAGGAACAGGTTGGAGTATTGCAAACGCTGCTCTGATTCCTACTTAAGAATCCCATCAAATGAATCCTACTGTGTACTAATTCTCAAATCTTGCATCTCCATAAACCTGCCATGGGAATACCCATCCCACAGTACAGTCTTGTCTGAGCATTGACTAGATTTAATTCAGTACCATCCAGTCAGGCACTACATCATAAGCTTATCACCTATTTTATGTTGCAAATAATTGAGAGTCAGTTTCTTTAGAGAGTTATTCTTTTGTTGTTTTGGGTTTGTTGGTTTGTTTGTTTTGGTATGCCTGATATTACGAAAATCTAGTCCTAAAGAAAAATTTAAGAATATAAGCATTTTGTAGGATATTTATCAACTAGTAAATGAAAAATACATTTTATTTGTGTGTATATACCCCATATAATAACCAGAAAGATTAGGTGACTACTTAAGTCTATAGAGCTAGAATGTGGGAAAGATGAAACTTGAAAACAGGTTAAATTATTTACAACTATAGAGGGAGACCCTCCATAGCTATATTGTGAAGTTTTGAGGAATCTCATATACTCTAAAATAAAATTTTGTAGGTATCTTTGACATTTCTATACCATTTACTGACATCGTCGATTAACCAATTTCTGTTAATTTAGTGTAATGGTTGTCATTTACTGAAGGTCTAAGTACTGTACATTACAATATGGACTTTATTATCATATTTGATAATTTTAAAAAGGCCTCTGATGGGTCGTATTATGAATATTTTATGTATAGGATCTGAGGCTTGGAAAGGTTGAGATTTCTTCTTGATGCTATATTGTCAGTATGTTAGGCCATTTTGTCAGATCCTCAGTAAGCTGAGGATTAGGGACATCAGTCAAGGTTTGTCTATTCTAAAGCCTGAGTTTATCCTATTTTGCCACAATGCCTTGAATTCTAATCCTTTTTGCTATCCTATTTTTTCCATCCTCCTCTCATTCGTTCAAGCCATTGTCTCTTCTCACTTTCTGTGTAATTATCATTGTCCTTTTGAAGAACTCTCTGTATCCAGTGACTCCCTATCCCAAAGCTATCTGTTCACCATTGTTGCTGCAAATTCCTCAGAAGCATAGGTCAACTTCATTGCCCACTTCCCTGATTAAAATCTTTTAAATGGTTGGTTCATTGGTATTTAATGAATAAAATCTGAAATTATTATCTTGGCATTAAAGACTGATCCTAAAGTTAATTCCAAGTACTGTCTTCTACAAACTCTATTTCACCTTCAAATTCCAATCAAATGAAAGGGTAGATATGGTATACAACCTGTACATTTCCTGTACGTTCTGATATCATATTTTCTTTTTCTTACTTTCTTCCAAATCTGCTTAATTACAAACCAAGCATGCTTAAAATCTCAGCTTTAATGTGTCCTTTCTCATCTCACTGAAATTGGCAATTCTCTACCCTCTCTGAATTCCCATAACCCTTGTTCTATTTCTGTTATGAAATTCATTATCATTTACTTGGCAACACTGTGTACATGTATTATCTACTAATTAGCCTAATGGATTTTTGAATGACTAAGACCTTTGACTCTCTTGTCTATACTTCCATCTCTCAGTCTGCCCTGTCCTACCACTTTGCCTACCCTCC
The DNA here is from genome assembly GCF_017311325.1 of Ursus maritimus. Taxonomy (NCBI): domain Eukaryota; kingdom Metazoa; phylum Chordata; class Mammalia; order Carnivora; family Ursidae; genus Ursus; species Ursus maritimus. The sequence goes on from NW_024426774.1 coordinate 41,421,694, forward strand.
CATCTCCAAATCTAGCATACTTGACTTTGCTTGCCTCATCCCATTCTGCCAGCTCTATATATTGATTGCTAAGACTTTGGACCTCTAATGTACTCTAGAGTGACCAACCATCCTGGGTTGCCTGATACTGTCCCAATTTTTCTGGGATTGTCCTATTTTAGCACTGAATAACCTATGTCTGGAAAAATCTTCTCAGTCCCAGGTAAACCAGGGTGGTTTATCATCTACATACCCTCAGATAATTATGCCACTTCTCTCTATTTGGCTTTTAATCACCAGAGAGCTTGCCAAGTTCTAGCTGATTAATGGCCTGTATCTTTTCTAGACTAATCATAGTGTTCTATTCTCCAACGTCTGCCAATATGAGCTTCTGGGATTTCCCTAATGCCTGACCAGTTTTTCTCTTCTACAATAATATCCTTGCCTCGTGTCTTTTTCTCTTTTCTCAGGACTTACACTTTTACTTTTTTGAGTGTGTTGTTATGTTGTTGATTTTTTCTCAAGGTTATAATACTCTAAGTAGGATGTTGTTTCTAGTATTATGTGGATCATAAAGATCTGTCAAGTATAGACATAGTAGTCTGTAGTCTAATTCTTATTTCCAGACTTCACAGTTCTAACTATTTGTCCAATTTCTTCCAATTTTCTTTTCCTTGAGGAAGTCTGCCATATTTGAGACTTGACTCAAAGAATAAGCTTTTGATAGGTTGGCCAATGTTTATGAATTTTAGATTCTTAATTGTGAATGTTAAATCTGTTCATCTGTTAAACCTTCATCTCTAAATTGTTATCAATAATAATTTCCTATTAGCTTCTTTGAGAGAATTAAATAAGCTGAGGGCCAAAAAAAAACATATTCCAGTGCCTGATATAAATGTTCAACAAATCATAATTTGTTGTTAGAAAAACACAAAGCATTTGGGGTGTCTTAACAAAAAGAGGAGATGCCTAGTTTTCCAGTAATACTACCTTCCTGCCACACACCTTGCAGGGGCCTTCAAACACTTCAAACACTGGGCCACAGGCCACAGAGGAGTCACACTGAAAATAACGAAAGTAAAGGAAGAACATTCAAGGGATACCACCTTGTTGGTTGGAGTAAACTAGTCCCACTCTTATTCTGAGGGTAGTTTTTTGGGTTTTTTTTCTCCCTCAATGCTTATTGCTGATTTGACAGAATATACTCCAGTGAGGTTCATCTTGAAATGTACTGTAAAGTAACACAAAAACAAAATCTCAGAATCTGCATCTAAAAACATCTCCCACAGGGCCAGGACTAGGGTAAGGCAAATCAGATATTTGTCTTAGGTATACAATTTAAGGATGTTCTAAAGGAATCAGCAGTCAAGGTAATAATATTTAATACAATATTTTTAAAAGTCAAAATTATTGCAAAAAAATTATGATGAACACAGTAAGTCAAATTTTAAAATGGAGATATCAGTATTACTGATTTTTTTCTTTTGTTCCAGGCTCCTGTATGTTTTCTCACACTACGATATGTCAATATAAAGACAGAAAATATAAAAGAATCTAGATTCATAAGAATATATTCAGAAGTTATTATATTACATACAAGGATGAAAAGTATTCCCATCAGCTCAGAATTTTATAGATTTGGGTTTTAGGAGAAAAATTAATAGGAATATTTTGGGGCCTTACGGTGATTGTCTCAGAATAAGATAAAACAACAAGCTGCTACACTAAGTGGAACAGGGAAGGATTTAAATGTTTGCCTGGGATCTATTATGAACACAGAGCTCCATGTGTATGATCTTACTTGATCCTCGCAACTGAGCCCTGTTTTAGACATCAGGAAACTGAAATTCATGAAGCAAATAGCTTTCCCAAATGGTAACCGTCTTGCCTTACTAAGATTGTCTAACTTCTAACCAAGTGACATCTTCTCTATTACCTTTTATTGTTCATGCCTTCAGTAGAGTGGAATTGAAGATGTCTAGCTGGACCAGCAGTCCTCTCCTGCATCCCTGTGTGTGTGTGTGTGTGTGTGTGTGTGTGTGTGTGTGTTTCTCTTTCTCTCTCATTCTAACTGGCTTGCAGTACTTGCTAAATGTCATTCTCACTTCCAGTATGTTTTTCCACCACCTCCTATCTTATAAGTTGATTCTTCTAGATGTACCATTAAGCGTATATTTTAGAATTCTGGAGCATGAACTCAGAAATGAACAGTGCTAATTAACTACCACCAACTAGCCTGGCTTCCTTTTCAAAAAAGAAATGAATTCGATCATGATTCCTAAGAAAACTCATCCCATTCCAAAATTATTGACACGTTAATATGAAAGGAGTGGTGGGCCACTGAAGTACTTTAAAATCTCTTTTGTCTGCCTTAATTTTAAAACGTTGTTCAATTTAGAATGTGAATATCAGCTGAGGAGGAGAGTAGGGACCCAGCAGTGGAAGGAAGGCAAGTCTGCAGTGGGTAATGGATTGATGGGGCTGGATTTATCAAGTCTGATCAGTTATAGAGGAAGTTTCCAGTTTTTTTTTTCGTAATTGAAATATTAATTTTATTGTGAAATTTTATTCTTTAATCATAAGGAAAAAAAGGGAAGGGGAAGCAGCAAACAACTACACAAAATGCACATGTTCCTCACTGATACATAGGGTCTGCTCTGATGGCAAACCTCTTCGTGGACATTGTGGTAAAATGAAAAGACTTGGCCTCCATTTCCCAGGGAGATAGCCCATGCTTTTGTGGATAGCTCTCCTAATACATTTCTGGAAAGAATCCAGACTCTTCTATAGGGGGGCCCTACCTAGAGGTGACGCATGTCCACCACTGGGGATTCTGTGGTGTGACATGCCTTCACATTCAGAGCTATTTGGATTCTTTGCATAGTTACCTTTAAGATCACAAGATGATTCAGGAATGGAAAAGGTACCCCCATCACATCTCCCTGACCTATAATTAAATAGTTTCATAGAAATTATTTTGTGTTTCTTTCTAAACGTCCCTTCAGATTTCTTACAGGTATCTTGACAGGCGAGATATCTGTTTCATATTAATTCATTGACCTTCTCCTTTTATGTCTGTCTGATGTAGTGCCATAGAAGGTACTCTGCAAGGTTGGTTGAGGGAAAAAATGATATAATGAATCAATCATTCATTGAATATTTATATGATCATTCTATGGTCATTTATTTAGTTATAAAAAATTAAATTTCATCCCTCATAGAACTCTATATGGGTAATTAGACAGTTTTACTATATCCTAACCAACAGGACTCAATGGCTTTATTTTGCCAAATGAAGGTTTATTTGGTCAATGAGATGAATCTCATCATGACCAGAACTGTCAGCAGGCTTGCCAAGTGACCTCAGCTAGCTAAAAAGATCTACCCTTGGCCCTCTGCCACAATTCAGTGATGACATAACCACTTTCAGAGAAATGACTTATCATGTGAAGTAAGCGAAAGATTTCAGGATCCCACGATGTCATTTCGTAAATTACTTTCTATAGTGCTACAGCTATATTCCTTCTAAAGGTCTGAGAGGATTGAAGTTGTCTTTGGTGAATGACAGATTGTTACCTTTGGACAATTTACTCAACAGTGATAACATTGAAATGGAAATTGTAGACAAGCTGCAAAATAAATGATCATTGAATAAATGGCAATGATGGGAACCTTGGCCTGTCTTTTGTAGGAGAGATTCAGTAAAAAGCCATCCCAAAGAATTTGAATATTATGGAAAAAGCAGTGGCAGCCCCCTCCAAGAGAAATGACCAAGAACCATACACTTCTCATAGATTTTCACATTTCTCTACCTCATAAAGTTTCTCTTCATTTAATAATAATATTTAATAAAAACTTCAAAATACATTTAATTTTAATGTATTTCTCCATAAGTTGTAAAGCTTTTGTTGTTTTTGTTCCATTTAATTTATGATTTTATATTTGTCACTTTTATTCTCATAACCACAACACACTAACCCCCGCATGCTCCTGCACACAAACTTAGCATTTAACAGACACTTAGCAAATGAACTATTATGAAATTAGACCTGGGCAAGAAACCATTAGAAGCTTCCATTCAAACATTTTACTGATGGCACACTTAACTTCTACCATAATAAAGAACCCAGGGCTATAATTTCTGCCCTAGATGAAATTCTTAAAACTTGGTTAATGATTTAATTACCTTTGGGACTTTCTCAAGTTCTCTTCCATTTACTTCATGCAAAATTCTTCACACTTTCCCAGAAGTATCTCACTGTGGATTCCTTGAAATAAAATTAGTCATTTAAGGAGAAAGAAACACAGATTATGTGTTCACATGCTTAAGTCTTCAAATGTGGATGTTGATGGTTGTTAAATCTGTACATATTCTCTGATATAATTGACCTTCACCACTCTGTCTTGGTTCCAAGCTTGTTAAAGCCTGAGGTCAGCTTGAAAGTGTCATATAGATCATGATGAAAAGAACACATCTCTACTATTGAGGTGGAAGAAAACTTGGAGATAAATTGCTCAAGCTTTTGAGGTTTGACTCTGATGTTGACGGTTAAAGGAGAAGTACAAAGTCTAAAAGAAGATGAAGGGACCAATTCAACAGTTGATATCTTTAGTTGGGAGAGTGGGCGGTCATATCGATGAGTCTGACAATGAGTTTCAGGCCTAAGCCATGGCAGACAAGATGGAAAAGCTTGATTTGGGAGTGACATAGGAGCCTCAGAGTCATCCCAGGGCATTGGAGGACTTCAGATCTAATTGGCAGCAAGGGATGATGCTGGAAATGAATTTATCCATCTGTTTATTCTTTCAACAAATACTTATTGATCATTTACCATTTTCCAGGGTCTATTCTTACCCTGAGGAATAAGTTGGATAAGTAGCTGGGTTCCCACTTCTGTGTAGAGTCTAAGACTGTACTGTGCTTGCCTCTGTCAAGATGGGCTTCTGCACAGAGACAGAGCAGAGTTCTTAGGTAGTAGTCTTTAATAAACTTTGGAGAAGTGGAGAAGGCAGAAGTGACAGAGAAAGTGAACAAGGATGAGACAGTGCCTATGAATACCCCTTCAGATATTCTAGCAATTATTGAGTTAAAATTTTAAAAATATTTGTATGGTTTCTGCTCATAATTCTCTAAAGGAGGACACTTCAGATAAAAGCTTAATAATGCAATACAAATGTTATTTTACTTTCTAGATATTTCTTATTCAAAAAACCATGTGAATATGTATATATTTGTGTATCTTCACCTGTCCTAAATATTCGTTTTTCTCTCATTATCAACAAGACTTATTACTTGATTTGTCTGGAATCTGCATATTAAATTCAAAAAAATTTTTTGTCTTCATCTTTCTGTATTTCAATAATAGGTCATCTTCCACATGTTCTTTAGGGTATTTATGAGCCAGTTTTGTAATAATCTTATCAATTTTGTAATAATTTTGTGATTATCTTATCAATTATCTGTATATATTTCTAATATGAAATGAAACACTTAATGCTACTTTACATACATATATGTATGTGTATGTGTATAAAATTAAACAAATCCTAAATTCTATGATGTGGGTTTGAGATCAGTATGTCAAAGTCAGGCATATGAAATTGAGAAATCACTTGTGATGGTAAATGCACCATGCGTATCCCTGGACTAAGGATCTCCAGCTTTAATGATTTCATTTTTTTAACACAAATATCCTAAGTTGCATGCAAAAAGTTAGTCATTTCATAAACCTACCAGAGTTATGAAAAAAAATATTAACTTGAATCAATGACTAATTAATAAATATATTTCACATTTACAATATGTAAGAATATGTTTTAGGTATAAAATTAATAAAATTTTGCCAGATTTTACCTCCTTTAAGTTCTATAATGGCATAGTTACAATATGAAGAGAAATTGTTCTAACTTCAATGCACCAAATAACTAGGTTATGTCTACTGAAGTTTTCTGAAAAGCAAATTTAGAAGCAGTGATTATTCTCTAAAACACAATTAATAATTGATTTTACGTGGACAGTCTTCCCAGTTATCTCTCCTTCACTGTTTTTACCCAACCTAAATTCAGCTATGTGTTCTTCCTTATTCCCCCCTCTCCTTTTTCTATCTACCACCATCTTTGGGGTGTGCTATTTTTCATCTGTTTCTTATGTCAATCAGTTTAGGCAATAAACAAATGAGGTAGAGAAACTGAGAAAAGGGAATGATACTGTGAGTCACTGTTTTTTTTCATACCTCCTCCCAACCCACACATGCTTCATCCTTGACACAATGCAGAGTAACCACCAAAAACGTTATGATCCTTCAAAACAGTAATTCAACACATGGTAGATAAACTCTACTGCTGCTAACTAAACTTAGTATAATTTAGAAATAATCATACAACTAACAGAAACCTAATAATTACTCTATATGTTATCTAAATTGTAACATGATTAATCGGATAACCAGAGAAGATACATTTATCTACTTTATCAGTGGAACCAGCTAGGGCACAATTTCCCATATTCTGTGACATGTGCCATGGGTTCTAGAGCTTTCTTAAAAATCCAGACGTTATAGTGCTGTCAGTCCATTGTCAAGATTGAATACATGCCTGTGATCTAGGCTGAGTCTACCATTAGTACTTAAGGGCACTCCTTCCTTCAGTACCACTCACTTTTGCCTTCTATTCACATAGCTCAGAGCACCTCCAGAAAATTCTTCAAATCTATCTCCCTGAGTCAGGACAGGAGGCCACAGACCCAACGTCATTATTTTGCCTTGTACCAGGATCAACCTGTGAGCAATTCAACATGAATCTCCTTTTCACCTAGGAACGTGTCATTCTGCCTTCTTGCTTAACATGTGGCTCATGTTTCAACAGCTTCAGTATCACTTGGAAGCTTGTTATAAATCCAGACTCACAGAACCCTCCACCTGTATATACTGGATCAGAATCTGCATTTTAACAGGATTCCTCAGGATTCATAAGTACATTAAAATGAGAAGCACTGGCTTAGGGGTTTAGGGTAGATGATTTCAGATGTAAACCTCCCAGACTGAATTGGCTATTCAAATGCCTACAAAAGACATGGAGGTAATGAAATGTGGCAAGAAAGTCAGACACAAAACTAAGCAGGAATAGTGGTGAGTGAGAAATATATTTTATAAATGTTCTATCTAAAAATGGTAGAGAAGCCACATGTTTCTTGTTGATTATTGTCATTCAGGAAAGATTCTAGATGTATCAGACTTTCTGAATTTCAGGAGAGGAAATACTTTTTTGTTAAATTTTTAATTATTTACATACTCACAACTAAACACATTTTTTGAAACACTGTGTGAGCCTAACAGCTATATCTGCCTGCCGCATCTGGATCATGGGCTGCCAGTTTACAACCACTGTTTTGAGGGCTATCGGTTTTTTTAAATATTTTATTTATTTATTTATTTATTTATTTATGTGAGAGAGAGTGAGACCTAGAGAGAGAGAGAGAGAGCGAGCATGAGCAGGGGGGAGAGGGAGAAGCAGGCTCCCCGCTGAGCTGGGAGCCCATCGTGGGGCTCGATCCCAGGACCCTGGGACCATGACCAGAGCTGAAGGCAGATGCTCATCCAACTAAGCCACCCAGGCGCCCGTTGAGGGCTATCTTCACATTAAAGAAGGGTATTGAATGAAAACTCAGATTTGAGATATTCCTGTTAAAATTTGGAATTTAGTGAATTTCTTAAGGAATTTTAAGAAAAAGCTACAAAGCTGAACTACAGAGTGTCCCTTTGACCTCATTTAGTATAGAGAACTAGTGATAGCTTCCTTGAGAAAGTGAAAGAATAGCTAACTTCTGATGGATGAGAAAAAATTTAAGCCAAGGAGAGTAGAAGTAGATAAAGAGATGCAGAGAACTTTCCAGGAGGGAAAAGAGTGAGCAAAGGCCTGAGGCAGGAAAGAGTTAAGTGCATATGAGGAATTAAAAGAAATGACTTATGAGTTAAACAGACTTGTGATTATGGCACAAAATGCTTAAATTATGAAATCCACCTTGTATTTTTAGCATTTGCTGCTTTTTCCTGTGTAAAATAAATAGGGAAAATTTTGTGACATATAACAGTATAACATGACAGGATTTACCTCTACAAACATACCTTTAATTACAATAGCCTGTCGGCCAGCAAACTTAACTCGTCGCATTGAAGGGAGCATTGAATGGATTCTGAATAGGCATCTGAAATATTATAGTCCTAGCTAACATTTGATTCTAAATGAGGCCTCATTTTGAAGAAGGTTAGAGGCATTCCATTCTCTGATTTCCTCAGTCAGCCTTTCATCTGCTGTGAAGACAATTAAGTGTATCACCAATGTAATGTGAGTTAAAGGAAATAGTAAGATTCTCCTGAAAGATATTTCTCTGTTGACCTGTCTAGTGCCAGAATCTTAACCACTGAATATCCAGTTCCTTCATGAGTAAAATAAGTAAATCTGTATGATTTTATGATGTATATATGTATGCACATATGTGTACACGTGTATATGATTGTAAGATAATGTGTTTACAGTCCCTAGGAGATGCTATTGTCAATAAATACTAATTCCCCTCTCCTTGGATATAAGGACAAATGAATATTTAAAGAAAAGAAAAAGAGCCAAAAAATTACTTAAGATAAACAGTGTGAAACAAGATGAAAGCAGGATTTTGAAAAATATGAATTCCTAATATACCCTAAGATGAGACGTTGTGAAGGAAAATGATATATATTATATAATGGATGTTTTCTTCTGTCAGTATTCTCAATGCTTATCTGTTACTATATGTATAGCTACAATGGAAGAGAATACTAGAACTTGAGGACATTTGTGAATGTCATACAAACTGCCTTATCTTACTAGACTATCATTGATTATGAAATTACTTTTTCAAGGAAATAAAACCAATCCCTGTGTGTTAATCTATAATACATACATATGTACACACATAAATACATGCATTCTATAATATTTGAAATAAATTTATCCTTAAATCACCCTCCATCCTCTTGTTGTTTATTTTATTTGTAGGTGGAATTCTACCTTATAATTGTTTAAAGAACAGTCATCCTGCAGCATATTCCCTTTAGGGATGCATTCTAATGTCCTAGAGTGTGCTGAAAGGTACAGATTGATTATAACCTCTATTTACCTTTTGGATCAGTAAGTGATAAATCACTCTCCTTTGGCCTCCACAAGGCTTCAGTGCTGGCTGCTGCATATTTACCCTGGAGGGCACTGCTGAGCCTAAAATTATTTGCAATTGTTGGAAAGTTAGTGCCTCATTTCAGGGAAGAAAGAAACCTTTTAAAAAGTTCATAATACATATGCATCATATTTGCATCAGTAATTTTCTCTTTTGCCTTCATACTCTCTTCTTGAAAAGTCCATCCTTTTTCTGAGAAAAAGGAAGCTGAGAGCTAAAGTGTAGATTTCAACATAAGACTCTCCTGCTTAAAAAATCTTTAAATTATACCCACAGTCTGCTGAAAAAAGTCTAAATGTCACTTATCTCTCATATTTCTGTAAACTACATGAGACCATGTCACCTCTGTGCTCCACCTGAATCCTTAAAATGGTGCAAGCATAAAGGAATGAATGAGCAATAGAAAGTAAGCAGTTAATGAACTGACTTGTAGTTACATAAAGAATATTGTCATGCGCTGGTTTAATTCTATTGGCATTTACTCCTTTACTTTTTTTTGATGCATAAATAGCAAAATTTGTTAGAAATGGGAAAGAATTTATATACAGTGTTCTTAGAGTATATGTTTAATACAGTTCATCTTAGCAGATACTCCCGAACACATCGGTTCTGTTTATTTTCCAGTTAGATTATTACTTGTGTCAGAGCTTCCAGATATGATAAACAGTCACATCATAGTAATCCCAAGAGCTAGATGTAGAATTAATTCAACAAAGGAAGCCAAAAACTTCATGATATCACTCTGGTGCCCCTGACAGCTGAGGTGCATGTCACTAAATGTCAGGAGAAATGGACAAAGACTCCATGGCCAACCATCAACTATATAAGTTATTTTTTTTCCTGGATCCAAGTCCATATTTCCATGAAGCTTCCATATGAACTGATAATAACTTTCTCATATTCTTCCTTCATTTATCTATTTTTTCATTTGTTCATTCTTTTAAGAAGCTTGCTTTTTGAAAGGCTTTATATGTTGGGTACTATGGCATAATAAAAGGTAAAACAGAGGTATATCTGAACCTCAGGGTGCTTATACTGTTGTTGAGAGATGTTACATTCTCAAAAAACTAAGGAAAGGTATAGAGTAGTAGGGAGCCTAGCTATACCATGAGGAGAAAACAGGCCTTGGGGAAAGGTTACTTGGGTTTCTATTCTAGCCCTACTATGCTGTGAAAATTTGTCAAAGTTTCTGGACTCCGGTCACCTTCTTTATAAAATAGCAATAGAAAGAGTGCTTCCCTTATGTGTTGTTTCCAGGATTGAGACAAAATACAAAAAGTCCTTAAAATAACACCTGAGTTGTAAGAGCTCAATATATATTAGAGCCCCAAATAAATTTGTTTCCATTTAGGATCAAAGAAGTTCACATTGTACTCATGTATGATAATAAATTTTATTTGTTTATTCTTTTAAATTCCAGTATTGTTAGCATACAGTGTTATGTTAGTTTCAGGTGTACAATATAGTGATCCAACAATTATTTACATTACTCAGAGATCATCATGATAAGTTTATGCTTTAATCCCTATCACCTGTTTCACACATCCCCCATCCACCTCCCCTATGGTAACTATCAGTTTGTTCTCTATACTTAAGAGTCTGTTTTGCCATTTACAACAAATTGGGTGGAGGTAGAGTGTATTATGTTAAGCAAAACAAGTCAGAGAAAGCCAAATGCCATATGATTTCACTCATGTAGAATTTAAGAAACAAATGAACATATGAACAGATGAACATAAGGGAAAGGGGGAAAAAAAAGGAGGAGGAGGAAAACCATAAGAGACTCATAACTATGGAGAACAAACTGAGGGTTGCTGGAGGGGAGGCAGGCAGGGGATAGGCTAAATAGGTGATGGATATTAAGGAGGACACTTGTGATGAGCACTGTGTGTTATATGAATCACTAAATTCTCCTGAAACCAATATTACACTATATGTTAACTAACTAGAATTTAAATAAAAAACTCGAAACAAAAAAGAAGAGCTATATTTAAAAAAAGATACTATTATCTCTTTTTAAAAAAAGAGTCTGTTTTTGCTTTGTCTCTTTTTTTCTTTGTCCATTTGTTATGTTTCCGATATTCCACATATGAGTCAAATCATATGAGACTTGTCTTTCTCTGACTGACTTATTTCATTTAGCATTATACTCTCTAGCTCCATCCATGTAGTGGCAAATGGCAAGATTTCATTCATTTTTACGGCAGAGTAACATTCCATTGTGTGAGTGTGGGGGTATATAGACACAGTATAGACGTATATATATATATAGAGAGAGAGAGAGAGAGAGGGTATATATATATAGACATATATATAGTGTGTATATATGTGTATGTGTGTGTGTGTGTGTGTGTGTGCATATATCTCTTCTTTATCCATTCATGAATTGATGGACACTTGGACTCCTTCCGTACTTTGGCTATTGAAATAATGCTGCAATAAACATAGGGGTGCATATATCTTTTTTAATTAATTGTATTATTGGAATTATTTGTTTATGTATTTTGGGGGTAATTCACAGTAATGGAATTACTGCATCAGGTGGTAGTTCTATTTTTAATATTTTGAGGAATCTGCATACTGTTTTCCACAGTAGCTACGCCAGTTTGCATTCCCACCAAATGTGCACGAGGGTTCCTTTATCTTCATCTCCTCACCAATACTTGTTTCTTATGGTGTTGATTTAAGCCGTTCTGACAGGTGAGAGGTGATATCTCATTGTGGCTTTGATTTACATTTCCCTGATAATGATGTTGAGCATCTTTTCATTTATCTGTTGGCCATCTGTATGACTTCATTGGAGAAATGACTTTTCATGTCTTCTGTATTTTATTTATTTGAGAGAGAGTGTGAGAGACAGCACAAGTAGGAGGTGGGGGAGCAGAGGGAGAGGGAGAAGCAGACTCCCTGCCAAGCAGGAATTCCAATGTGGGGCCCTATCCCAGGACCTGGAGGCCATGACCTGAGCCAAAGGCAGACGCCTAACCAACTAAGCCACCCAAGTGCCCGTTCTGCCCATTTTTTTAAAATTGGATTACTTGGGTTTTTGGGTGTTGGGTTGTATAAATTCTTTATATATTTTGTGTACTAACCCTTTATCAGAGATGTCATTTGCAAATATCTCCTCCCAATCAATAGATTGTCTTTTAGTTTTGTTCATTATTTCACTTGCTGTGTAGAAGCTTTTTATTTTGATATGGTTCCAATAGTTTATTTTTGTTTTTGTTTCCCTTGCCTCAGGAATCATATCTAGAAAAATGTTGCTATAGCCTATGTTGGATAAATTACTGCCTGTGCTCTCCTCTAGGAGTTTTATGATTTCGGTCTCACATGTAGGTCTTTAATCCATTTTGAGTTAATTTTTGTGTATGATGTAAGCCAGTGGTTCCTTTGCCTGTTGTTGTCCCAGTTTTCCCAACACCATTTGCTGAAGAGACTTTTTTTTTTGCATATTCTTGCCTTCTTTGTCATAGATTAGATGACCATATAAACATGGGTTTATTTCTGGAATCTCTATTTTGTTCTGTTGATCTTTGTGTCTATTTTTGTCCTGTTACCATACCATTTTGATTACTACAGCTTTGTAGTATATTTTTTAACTGGGAATGTGATACCTCTATCTTATTCTTCTTTTTCAAGATTGATTTGACTATTTGGGGTCATTTGTGGTTCCATACAAATTTTAGGATTATTTGTTCTGGTTCTGTGAAAAATGCTACTGGTATTTTGATAGGGATAGCATTAAATCTGTAGATTACTTTGGATAGTTTGGACATTCTCACAATATTTGTTCTTCCAATAGGATAATAAGTTTTAATAATTGGAAATATTTTTCCCATAGTTAAAAAAAAGGCATTCAAACTTTTCATCCCACATACCATGATGGTTGAATATATACATGTAAACAAAGTAAGCTATGATTTCTAGAAATTAGATACGTTTCCTTAATATCAAAATATTCCTTTCCCACATGTTCATTGTTGCTTAATAACTGCTAACTTATAAAATTGTTAATTCCATAGTATAACATGATGCTAAAAATGTCAGTTCTTCTGGAAGAGTGAAATGAGTGTTACCTACATCCCTTCTAACTTGAGAATAACCCATATACAGATGTGTTTTTGAAAGCATATCTCAAAAGGGTAAGGAGGAAAGAGAGAGAAGGGATGTGTTGCCTGACTGCAGAGATGGAGAACACTCAGAGTAACAACATAACAAAACAAGCAGAAAAGGTACAGTAGGTCACCCGAGTGAAAAGAGCTAGAACTCTATGGAATCCATTGTAGAGGCTACAATTCCAGGGTCCAGGAACGAGTCGATGATATGAGTGAATGCCAGACTGAAAGTCAAAGACAGAACTGCAAAAAGCTGCTAGTTAGTTATCAGGTAGAATCTAGTTAAATGAAAGAATGTATTTGAATTAGACTCTTTTAAAAAAGGGACACATTTGACTAAATTAGATGTCCTGTATTCCAACATTGGCATTTAAATCTAGGGAGATATTTAAATCTTCCTTTTGCACATCAGAGCCCTGATGGAGTAGATTTGTCAAGGTCGCCTGGATCAGGAAAGACTGCTTAGAAATTGGCTAAAAGTGATGCTTCCCGAACTTTATATGCATGAGAACCACCTGGGGAGCTGTTTTAAAAGTGGTTCTTAACCTTAGCTGCATATTATTATCATCCATGGACTGTTTAAAAAAATTTCATGCCCAGCTCACACTCCAGACCAATTAAATCAGACTCTCTTGGGGAGGGACCCAGATATCACTATTTTTTAATCTCTACAGGTTATGCCATTGTACAGCCTAAGATGATATCTAGTATTTTCAAAGAGAACCCATGGAGATTCTGATTCAGAAAAACTGTAGAAAGGCCAAGGACCTTGTCTTTTAACAAGTATAATAGGTGTTTCTCATACAGATGTGTGCAGAGACCCACTTTTAGAAATCTGGTTTTAAAAACACGGTATGATTTCAGGGGAGATTCTTAGAAACAAATAACCCTACACAGACTGTTTAAACCTAACAATCCCAACGGTCCTGATGCGAGTCTTAAGAGTTAAGGCATACCGTTCAAGAAAGAAGGCATCATATATCAGCAGAAAAAAGTTCATACTGCAAATTCTCAAAAAGCAGGGCTCTCTGCCAAGTATGAGCCCTGTGTATACCTACACCTGGTGAATTTATGCTTTCTCAAGTGCAATTTAAACATACCCCATACCTAGTTTCCCCCTTTTTTAAGAAACATGTTAAATCAGTGATACATTTCTGAAAATTGTTGTTATAATTAATGAACCAATATCAATACATTGTTATTAACTACAGTCATAGTATTTAGATTTTATTAATTTTTGGCTACCATCCTCTTCCTTGTCCTAGGACCCCATCAAGGACATCACATTGCAGTTAGTTGTAACATCTGCTTAGGCTCCTCTTGGCTAATATAGTTTCTCAGATTTTCCTTGTTTTTGATGAGTTTTAGGGAGTAGTGGTCAGGTAGTTTGTAGGATGGAATTTGTGTGACATTTTTCTTATGATTAGACTGGGAAGATAGGTTCACAGGCAGAAGACCACAGAGGTAAAGGGGCATTTTTATCATATCAAAGAATATGCTGTCAATGTAATAAAGGTTTATCTTGATCACTGGCTGAGATAATGTCGGGTCTCTCCACTGTAAAGTAGATCTTTTCCCTCCCTTTCTGTACTGTACTTTGATACTGCACTCACTGGAAAAGTCACTATACGTAGCCTATACTAAGGAGTTGGGGGACTATGTAGCATTTCCTTGAGAGTGGAGTATTTACATATATTATTTGGAATCCTTCTCCACAGACTTGTCTCTTTTTTATTTATATATTTGATCATTTACTTATATTAATATGGAGTCATGCATATTTATTTTATACTTTGAGGTATAATCTACTACTATTTTATTTATCTTGCTGCTCAAATTTTTTTCTGACTTTGTCCATTGGGAGGATTTTCATTTGGCCTTTGACATACCCCAATCAATGTGCAGTTTATTTTTTGCTCTTGAGCACTTTCTTACCTTTTTCGCACTGCAAAATACTTCAGATTCATCTTGTGTGTTTTTTGCCTCAGCCCTAGAATCAGCCATTTTTCTAAGGAGCCATTACTTTCATTGGAGGATGGTATTAGAAACCAAGTTCTAGGTAGTGGGTGTGCTCATTACTACTGGAAAGTTGTTATGTATAGACTTTGTTAGCTGACACATGAAGGAAATATGTGATGTGTGTATACTAATCCATGTATATAAAAATACCTACAAATATTGCTATATGTAACCATCTGTGTCTATATTAAGGTAGACATGAGTGCACAAAGATACCTCCACCTCAAATCCATCACATGAATCATTCTGTCCTCCTCCCTTATCTGTACACCCCCTTTCCAACAGTGAGAAACCTGGCTCCCACCATCTGCCACCCATTTACTTAATTGTCCAGATCCAGTATGTATGTATATTGGTTCCAGAATTGTTAGTCCATATCCCCATGGAAAATAATTGTATCAGCCAGAGTACATTGCTTATGCACAGTTCCATCTGCTTTTATTCTTAGACTCCCTCACTTCCAAAGTTACTTATTAACTTAGTAAGTAAGTCATCACCTATCCCTGTCACCCTTTAGTGATGTTTCATACATTGGTAGGATATTTAGATTCTTCAGTCACATTCTACATTATATTATGGCATCCTTCAAACTCATAACTCCTCTCAAACTCCAAAACTCATTTTGTCAAATACTTTATCCGTATTAATTGGCATTATCATATGATTTTTCTTCTTTAGCCTGTAAATGTGGTAGATTACATTAAATCATTGATTTTCAGAAGTTGAACTATACTTACATACATGGAATAAGTCCCACTTGGGTTGTGATGTATATTATTTCTATACATAGGTAGATTTAATTTGCTAATGTTTTAGTAGGAATATTGGTATTTGTGGCCATGAAAAGTAGTGATCTGTAGTTTTCCTTTCTTGTAATGTCTTTATCTGGTTTGATTGTTAGAGTAATCCTGACCTCATAGACTAAATTAGGAAGTATTGCCTCTGTTCCTATTTTCTTGAAATTATTGTAGAAAATTGATAATATGCATCTAATATATGTATTTAATGCTATAAATTGCCTTCTAAGCACTGAATTTCCTATATTCCACAAATTTTGATTGGTTGTATTTTCATATTCATTTCACTTAAGCTTTGTTTTAAATTTCAACTGAGACTTCATTAGCCAGTTTTGTTATTCAGGTGTTTGATTTTAATTTCCAAAAGTTTTTTAAGTTTTTAAGCATCTTCCTATTATTATATCTAGTTTAATGACGTTGTGGTCTGAGGACATATTTTGTAGATTTCTATTCTTTTAAATCTATTACAATATGTTTTATGGCCTAGGATGTGGTCTATTTTGGTGAATTAGTTCTATGTAAGCTCAAAAATATGTATTCTGCTATTGTTAGACACAATATTCTATGAATATCAATTAGGACAAGTTGATCAATAGTATTGTTTAGATCAACTAAACTCTCCTTGATTTTTTGCTCTTTTGATCTATAAGTTGTTGAAAGAAGAGTGTTGAACTTTCTAATTATAATAATGGATTTGTATATTTCTTCTTCTAGTTCTATCTCTTTTTGTCTCATGTATTTTGACACCTTGTTTTTAGATGCAAACATGTTAATAATTGCTGTCTTCTAGAAGAATTAACCCTGTTATACCATTATGTTTTGTCCCTTTTACTCATAGTTTTCTTGTTCTGAAGTCTGCCTTGTTTTTAATATAGCCACCCCGATTGTTTTTAAATTATTATTTTTGATAAATATAATATGTTATATCTTTCACTATCTCTTTAAACTATCTATGTTTATAGGTGGGTTTTTTTGTCAAAAAGATATAATGGGTTATTGTTTTAATTCACTCTGAGAATCTTTTAATTGGTACATTTAGACAATTCAAATTAAAAGTGATTATTCATATATTTGAACTGTATCTACCATGTTTTAACTGTTTTTTTTTTTTAATTCACTAACTTGCTATTTGTTTCTTTTTTTTTTTTTATCACTTCTTGAGTGCCTTCTCTGGTTTTAATTGAAAATTGTATTTGATTCCATTTACTCTCATTTTATTGGTATTTGATTATGTCTTTTAATTTTTTTTTAGTGATTAACCTGGACTTTGAAACATACATTTACAACTGACCTAACTCCACAAGTAACACTATTCTATTTCAAAGTTAGTGTAGATATCTTATGACAGAGTGTTCACAATTTTTCTCACCCATTGCTTAAAACATTGCTGCCATTTATTTCACCTATCCTAAAATAACCTAATACACTGTAGTTTCTGTTGCTTTGAATTATTACATATTTGATCAATTCAGAATGAAAAAATGAAAAGATTTCATTTTACCTTTATTCCTTCTTTGATATTCTACCTTTCTTTATGTATATCTGGGGTTTTTTACCTATATAATTTTACTTCTTTTTAAAGAACTTCATTTAGCGTTTTTCCAGGACCAGTCTGCATACAATAAAATAATTCAGTTTTTATTTGCCTGAAAAAGTTAGTTTCTCTTTCACTTTTGAAGGATAATTTCATTAAATATAGAATTCTAGGTTGATGAGTTTCTTTATCTTTCAACGCTTTAAATATTTCACCCCATTCTTCTTGCTTGCTTGGTTTCTGCAGAGATGACACCTCTAATTCTAAACCTTATTCATCCATATATCAGATGTCCCCTTCTTTGAGCTTCTTTAAGTATTGACTCTTTGTCTTTGGAATTCTGCCTTGTATATGTGAATATGAAGGCCATATATACATACATACATACATACATACATACATGTGTATGTATTTATCCTGCTTAGTATTCTCTGTGCTTTCAGGACCTATAGTTTTTATATTCATCATTAATTGGAAAATTCTTTGCCATTATTATTTCAAATACTTCTCCATTCTCTTTTCTCTTTTTTTTCTTTGTCCATTTGTTTTGTTTCTGAAATTCCACATATGAGTCAAATCATTTGGTACTTGTCTTTCTCTGACTTATTTAACTTAACATTTTACTCTCTAGCTCCATCCATGTAGTGGCAAATGGCAAGATTCTATCCTGGCTCTTTCCTATGAGAATCTTGTGATGTTTCTACAAATAAAGCACTCAAAAGTATATAGAATGCTCTAAAACTCAGTCTTGAGTTTCTCACTGTCATGGTGATTCACACTCAACATCCAGAAATTTGCAGAAATTACTGTTTATGTGTTCCTACCAGTTGTAGCTCCTGTATTTTTTTAATCTGGGTAAGATTATCTTGGCCGTAATCATCTATGTCTGTCTGTCTGTCCAGATTTTGGGGGGGGGGGTTCACTGCAACTTCAATCTTTGATAAGTCCAAGAAAAGGCATTGATTTTCATTTTGTTTAACTTTTTTTCTCGTTATAGGTACATATAAGTGTGGGTACATATAGGTATCTTTTGTGTTGTTAATTAGCATCCTTTTATTTCTGCCTGACAATGCTCTTTAGCATTTCTTGACAGGAAGTTCTAGTTTTGGTGTACTCCCTCAATTTTTTGTTTGTTTGGGAGTTTTTATCTTTACTTATGGACAGCTTTACTGTGCATAATATTCTTGATTAAAAGGGTTTGTTTGTTCATTTGTTTTTTCAGTATTACATATATATATTATCCTACTTTTCCTGGCCTGCTAAGTTTCTGTTGAGAAATCCACTCTTACAGGGGTGTCCTTGTATGTGATTAGTTGCTCTTCTCTTGCTGGTTTCAAAATTATCTTTGTCTTTGACCTTTGATAATTTAATTATAATGTGTCTCAGTGCAGCCATTTGAGGGTTTACCTGATGGGGTCCTTTGGTCTTCATGAATCAGCAAGTCTACCTGTCACTCCACATTTGAGAAAATTTCAACTGTTATTGTTTTAAGTAGACTTTTGATCCATTTATCTTACTCTTCTCTTTCTGTAATTGTCATAATGTATATATTATTTCTTTCAATGTGTCCCATTTGTCCAGCATGCTTTCTTGACTCTTTATATTCTTTTTTTTTTTTCTTTTTTGTTCCTCTGACTGGATAATTTTATATGACCTATCCTCTAATTCAGTGGTTCTTTCTTCTGGTTGGTCCAGTCTGATTTGAAATATTCTGTAGAATTCTTCAGTCAGTCATTGTATTCTTCAGTTATAAGATTTTTTTTTTCTTGTTAGTTTCAAAATCTCTGTTGAACTCATTTGGCCCATGCACTAATTTCCTAATTTCACTTAGTTGTCTGTCTGTGTTTCCTTGTAGTTCACTCAACTTCTTTAGAGGATTATTCTGAATCATTTTTTAGACAGTCTTTAGATGTCCATTTCTTTGGGGTCATTTATTAGAGCTTTATTATTTTCTTTTGGTAGTGTCATGTTTACCTGATTGTTCATGATCCTTACGTCGTTGCACTAATGTGTGTGCCTTTGAGTAAAAATTCTCCTTTGCCAGACTTCAGGATTCTCTTTGGAAGACAGTCTTTCATCAATCACTTCAGCATGGGGTTCAGAACAGATTAACTGGTAGCATCCTTGAGCAGGTGGGGCTTTCTATCAGGGTTTCTATTGGGGTGAGGTCACTGCCTGTGCTCTGAGGTGGGAATGGTGTGCGACTGGCTGAACTCAATGGTTTGGTGAGTGTGCTGACTAGGTTCCTCTGTAGGGTACACTCCCTGATCAGATACAGCTTCTGGCTGTGCTCTGTGTTAATGTAGAACCACTGGCTGGGCTTTGGCATTACTTCTGGTTTGATGAGGTCATTGGCTGACTTCTTTAACATAATGCCACTGGTTGGGCTGGCAGAGCTATGGGCTTGGCTCCACAATCACTCATGGTTTGATGGAATGTCAGGATATAATTCTTGACTAAATGGTGATTCTGGCTGTACTTCCAAGTTTAGGCAGGGCTATAGGCAGGACTTTGCAGGCTATACTTTGTGATCAGTCAGGTACTCAAGAGGGTGTCTTAAAGTTGGGCATGTACACAGACTGGGCTTCATGATCAGATAGACCACTGGTTGTGCTCTATTATTGGGCAAGGTCACTATCTGGGCTTCATGGTTGGGAGGCCACTGCTTGACTCTGAAGATGGTTAGAGCCACTGGCTGAGATCTCATTTGGGTGCAACTGTGAGATGGAATGCAGTCTGCCAAAATCTGAGTTCTGATGGCTGTAAGGCTCACTCCCCTTCTCCATCTCTATCTGATCCCAATTGTTAAGCCCAGCATATTTCCACAGTGATCCCTGTGAGACAAGACCCAAATGGGCCTCCTGGGAAGCACCCTATAATTCTGGAGAAGCTGGATGTCCACTTTCAGCTCTTTATTTCACACTGGAGAAACTGTAGGCCCAAGGAGGACTTCTCAGGGTGGTGTTCTTCTGGCCTGGGGGTATCAGAGTATAGCCACTCCTCTTAGCCTTCTAATGAGGTTCTTCTCAGTCTCTGCGGTCTAGGGGGGTTTTGGGTCTCATTCCCAGTTCCTAGGATTTTTTCCACTGGTGTTTTACCTATAGATGGTGCTAGTCAGTCTTCCTGTGAGCAGGGCTGAAGTAGGATAACCTTTGCTGCTGTCATGATAAAGTCTCAGTTGCCTTTTAATATTACCCCTAAACTGTGTGATGCCTCATGTATGCCCCCAGCTGTCTAGGCTTGCCTTCCAGGACAGTATCAGCACTCTCTTCTCAACAACCAGGGAACTGTGTACCTAGGAACCATGAAAAATCATGAGACACTAGAATCGAGTAGGAAGAAACCCTGTCCCTTAAAAAAAACCTACAAATACAGTCTTTGCTCTACTATATAGCATAATGTTATAGTATAAAGAAAATTACAAATATTTTTTTTTCTAGACCAAATCTTCTCTTAAGAATTCATACTTTTTTTTTTTTTAAGATTTTATTTATTTATTTGACAGAGGTAGGGACAGCCAGCAAGAGAGGGAATACAAGCAGGGGGAGTGGGAGAGGAAGAAGCAGGCTCCCAGCAGAGGAGCCTGATGTGGGGCTCGATCCCATAATGCCAGGATCACGCCCTGAGCCGAAGGCAGATTCTCAACCACTGTGCTACCCAGCACTCCTAGAATTCATACTTTTAAATTATATTATGCTTTATATTTTATTTAGTTCTTAGAAAAAACATATTTAATAATATATGTTGTCTTATTGTCACTATTTTGTATGTAGATGGGAACATCAAAACTCAGAGGAATAAATGTAGTGCCTAAGCCACAGAATTGGTAGATGGTTGATGTGGGAACTAGACTTTGAACTTCAATTTCAGGGATCTTTTCAGAATTTTCTGAATCTTGGAGGAAATGAAAGGTTGGGTTTAAGGAGAAGTAGCAGAAAAGCCTTGAAGTACAGAATTCTAAATCACAAAATTCCATATTAGTTATCATAATTAATAAGATAAATTTCCAGCACAGAAACATTGAAGACAATATTTTTGCCTATAAAATACTTAAGATCACCTGGAAAAGCAAATAAAAATATCTCTTGCAGGTAAATACAGCTATATGGGTTTTGTTTTGTTTTTTTGTTTTTTAAATAAATTTTTAAAAATGCTGGTGGAGGTAAAACAAATTTCTAAGATCTTCCTGTGGGTAAATGTGGGAACCAGGATGTGAGTCAGGTTATTCTAGGTATTAAACTTCAACAAACTATGCTGTGCTATTTTTACTTAAGTCATCCAATTCCTTATGTTTATTTTCCCCATCTGTAAAATGAAGGAGTTATATGGGTGACAGTTTTTGTTTGACATGTGACTAGGGAATATCACTGACATTTATCTCCCAGAAGCCAGGGAAATTCTGGCCTAGTTGATTTTTAAGGTCCTTCCTAGGCTCTGGCTGTCAATGCTTGAATTGGTTTTTAATATAGTATCTGAAATATAATATCTGAAAACAGTATATATTCACAAAACATTTGCAAACTGCAAAATATGAAGTATAATGAAATATCCTCAAATGATTTTGCAGTCATATTTGATAAAATTTCTTAGGTTTCAGTTTTTAAGGGATTGCAGGTACATTTCTGATTATTTTTTACTTAAGTTCTTCTCTACTACAGATATGTTAGAGCTGTCTCTTGTTCCACGAAACATCATTATACTCCCATTTAAAGAGCTAATCAAGCTTCTTTTCTTGTTTGTTTGTTTGTTTGTTTTTGTCCTTCTCTTTTTCTTTTTAACCAGCAGGCCATGTGTGAATAAGGTGCTTGTAAGTCAAGGTTGCAAGCATCCTCAGATCTCTAGAAATTGACATAAGGTTTACAAATGACCTTTAGCTACCTACAGCCCGGCCAGACAGGCGACATGGAATCTAATGTCTCCCACTCTAAGATCAGCTCCCTGTAGCAATTTGCATCCCTGTTAACATCTAATGGAATAATTGGCATCTCCTGTTTGAAAGGGTCAACAGAGTCTGAGCAATCCTGAACACAAAGATGTGCCAATAGGCAGGACTTGTCTCCTTAACCTCTTCAATCAACTGGTACTAAACATCACATGGGTCTTCCCATATGACATTGAAGTGATTCCCTGGGAGTTTTCTCCTCTTTTACAGGTAACCAGATGATGCATTATATATCTAGTAAACCCATTTCCACACTACATTACGAATGTATCAAAGCAAACCAAATAGCTTCTGAACCAAAATGAAGGAATCTTGGGGAGATTTCATGGCTGTTCCTTGCTTTCTGTCTCACATAATGATTTATAGTAACTTGTCAGTATTTCCTTGAGCTCATATTAAATTTATGCTATATATATTTTGCTTATTTTCTACCTCAAAAAACAATAACAAAATTCTTTCATCTCTGAAAAGCAATAACTACCGCCTCACTGGATATAGCACTGAATCAAACTGTATCACTACATTTCATGGTTTTTAATTTGGGGTACCTTACTCTAGAGATAAATATTAAAAATGCTTAAGTGCCTCATTTAAATGCAATATTATTTGGAGTAGTGTGTTTTCTACTGAAGAAATCTCATCTACCATTCAGAGGAAAATTAACATAATTTCAGGTGTTGATTTAAATACATTGCAAAGTTTGTCATTTACTTATGTGAGTGCCCTTACAAATGGCACCAATTTAACGTGACTAATTCTTTTAAGGGAGAGGGCCAATAAGAAGAAATCTGTGGGACAAGCATCTTAGTTGCTTTCTTGTATGAAAGGAGTGTCTTTGTGATCTCTCTTCTCCCTTTCAGAAAATTCATTTTCTTTGGTAGATTTTGATGTCAGTTGATGGTTTCTATAGGTGCTTATGGAGCAAGGTTTCCGTAGAGGGTATTTACCACAAGGGTAATCACTAGAAACAGAGGAAGTGTGATGCATTGTAGACTCCCACTTCTTCTCTCCTTCCTAGGGCTTAACAACCATCTCTCATGCCTCTTACCCTGCTTCCCTCCTGGTGGCTTCATTTAGGAATTCTTAGGTAAAATTGTAATGAATTCGATGAAAGCATTGGGACTCTCTGCTGGGGGTAGGAACAGTGGCCCAGGAGTCAAATCTAGCCCATTGCCTATTTTTGTATGGCTTATGAGTAAGAATTGATTTTGCAAATGAACATCAGTAATTGATTTGATAATAAGGAATGCTGACTTTTAAGCCCAATTGTGTAAAAAGCCATCCCCTGAAAAAGAATTCCATTCTCATTTGTAGACCTATATTACCAAAAAATAAAATAACTCAGTTATTACTATATTTGAATTCACTTAATAAAAATTTTGTGTTTTAACTATTGTTATAATCATCTACATAATATCCTCAATTTTTGTTCTTGGCCTCCAAACCCTAAAATATTTACTATCTGGCCCTTTACAGAAAATGGTAGTTGACCCCTGCTCTGGAGGTCAGACAAAAGTCTCTGTTTACCTTGCAAATGCACTGTCAGCCATTTACTCCTTACCACTTTGAAGATTTATCTTGGGCAAGTTGCTGAATTTCTGTAGTCACTCAGATAATAAGCAGTCCTCTAGTTACTTTCAACCCAAGAATAGACTCATTTAGTATTTAAAATATTTCTTTCTGTAGAATAGCAGAAACTCAGAACTTCATTTCAAGTTTAAGTTTCTCTGACTTCTCCCTCAACTTGGACCTGCATCAGGTTGGTAATTGGCATTAGGGGATGGCCTATGGTTACATCTTTTTCTGTTTCACTACCTACAAAGTCCTTCTTCCATCCTTCCCTAAGTTCCCTGGCTTCTGTAGGTTTCAGAGAGGAAGCACACAGAGTTAAGTACAGAAAATGTCACATGAGACTGGCGTTCTTGGAACTAGCTTTGTTTCCCCTGTCTTTGGCCATTGCTTAAAACTGAATATATCTCTTCTAGTGCTTCCATGATGTCTTGGAGACCTCCTTCTGAATGCTTGCAACTGGAACTACCTGTAAATGGCCAAAGCCTATTTTGGTTTGCCATGTGTTAGCTTCCCAGCCTCTAACTAACTAGTCTCACTCCTTGTAGGAAACCGTCTTGGGATTTATTTACTTATTTTTTTAATGTTCAGTTAGCCAACATATAATACCTCATTAGTTTTTGATGTAGTATTCAATGATTCATTAGTTGTGTATATCACCCAGCACTCATCACAATCATACCCATCACCTGGTTACCCCATCACCCTCTTGGGATTTTAAAACTATCTCTAACTGATACTTCTACCATATCTGGCCCCCTAGGGACATAAAACTATGGCCTGCTTTCGGTGAGAGCAGTTATTTCCCCAAAATAATCTTACAACCTGCCTCCACAAACTACTTTAGCCAGACTTCTACTTATAGATCATTTTCTCTTTTCCTTTATTTGTTTAATGCTTAAATCAGGCAGTATTCCACTCCAGAAAAGCATTACATTCTCTGAAAGATCTCCCCAAAGCTCTCCTCACTGAGGTTGATAGGAGAGAAAAAAAACCCTCTACCTTTTCTGTGAGAGGAGGGTATCTCACTGAGTACTAAGGACTGCTCCCCTCAAAAATCCTCTCTCCCAGCTACTTAAATCTTAATAATTTTATGCTCTCAAGTTGAGAATTAGGCTAATTGTTACTAACATGATTTTAAGATAACTGCTTTCCAAAGCCTACCTAGACAACTATCACCTTAGGTCTGTAAAAATACTTGCTCCTTTTTGGTGTCTGTGAAACTTACCTGAAACTGACAAAGATGAGAATTATATTTTTAGCATCCAGTTACATCAGAACTCAGTGATACTACACACTAGCAGTTCATAAAAAGGAAATCCAATAAAAGACAAGAAAGAAATGGACTATTAATGATAGAATTTGAAGTTTCAGATCATGAGATGGTTTCAATCAGAATGACATTTCTTATGTTATTCCTTTCCCCATTTCCATCAAATATATTGAAAAATCAATTGCTTTGTTTCTTACCAATAAAGCTGGTCCCATTGGTAGATGAATAGATCTTTAAGGCAAAGAAAAATCTGGTGACAGAGATCTAAATGCAAACCTATAGTTTGAGATAACTGACATGCTGTAGCATTGCCAAATAAATATAGGAGCCTCGGTTTACTTTTAATTTCAGGTAAATGAAATCTAAATTTTTTGCTTTAAGGATGTTCCTTGCAGTATTTGGGACATAATTATACAAAAAAAGCCCATTTTCAATCTGAAATTCAAACTTAAATGGGCATTCTATATTTATATTTGTTATATCTGGCAATCCTGATTACATACTTAGATGCTAAATATTTCCCACCCCCTTTTGGAATTCAGAGAAGTCAAAAAATGATGAGCGTACCATCCTGTTTAGCAGACCCGGCCAGAATCCTCATCTCACAGTTCATTAGCAGCATAATTCCATTCTTAAATCAGTATAACCAATAAAGACAGTTCTTGCCACAATCTTATACAACTATTTGAGGGATTCAGAAACAGAGAGGAGATATGCAGGATTCTGTATTTTCCAAGTTAAATGACTTCATAATCCAGAATGAGTTACAGGACTGAAGAAATTAAATGTGTGGCTGATTGTTAATGGGAGAGACCCATTACTGGTTTATTGAACAGTCTCAACTAAGTGCGATCTGACCATGGAATAGTGTCATTATTATTTTGTAATCACTGACTTTGGTGATCCTCTGTGGTGGGGCTCTCATGACATGGGAGAAGACAGGCTACACTTAGAGTTAACTCTAGGATGTCAAATACTTTGTATTTGGTTGTGGGCTCCAGCACAAATTCTAGGCAGTAAGGCCAATTCACTCAACATATGGTTTCATATTAATTTATGTTCTTTATTCCCCTCCATACTTCCTCTCTCTATATATATTTTCCTTTTTCCCACATTCAACCAGGAACCATGCTTAATTGTATCAGGGGAAGGCTAAAAGCAGAAGTAACAGGCTACTATCCAAGCTTTCATTTTCACAAGTCTTTAACAACAAAAGAAAGAATATGACAGAAGACAGAAAGATAATAACTTAATAAAAAGAAAATTAAGAAGGCAGGATTATCCTAGGATTACAAAAGACTCTTCCAAGCTGAGGTCACATTCTGGTAGCCCAGAGCCTTGAGGCACTGATAGATCTTCTATCTGTCTTGCTGGTTTTTCTTCCTTACCTTGCTCTACAGGCCTTGTGGTAGGACAGCAGGCTCTGGAGCTCAGTGCAGCTCAGGAAAGCTAAAAACCAGGCTGTCCTTCCTCCTGACTTGGTTCCACCACCACCATCATTAACACCCGTGACCCCAACCCCCTCCTCCCAAGACATCCTCTGGATCTCAATTTGGTTTTGCTATTATATTTTCCAGTTGGAAAGAGAATGAGTTGACTGGATAACATAAGAGTTCCAGTATTTCCTGGGATGTTACTTCACATTCATCACCTATGAGCATCACTTTTCTGGACATGTGAAGTTGAGAAGCCCCTGTACTTCTGGGAGGGATTTGCCCATGAACC
Source organism: Ursus maritimus (assembly GCF_017311325.1). Classification (NCBI taxonomy): domain Eukaryota; kingdom Metazoa; phylum Chordata; class Mammalia; order Carnivora; family Ursidae; genus Ursus; species Ursus maritimus. The sequence goes on from NW_024426774.1 coordinate 41,448,855, forward strand.
AGCTTATTTCAGCTTTTAGCCATGAGCTGCATATGTTTTCTTAGAGCAGGCAATTACTAGGGAAGAACATTTAACACATTTTTTTCAGCATATTTAAAGCATATTTTGAGCTTTAAACCACTTCACTAGATTCTTCCTCTATATAACCTATATACTACAGTGAAAGGAGGAACTGTTATGATTATCTGATGGTAAAGGGTTAAAGAGGCTGCAGTTTGTCCATAGGATCTTCATCTTACATCCATTCACCCCTGCCTTTCTGTAGCGGCCTTTGAGGGTTTTCAGTGCCTTGTCTAAAAGACTGTCTTGAAACTTTATAATTCTGCTTAGTTTTGTTTTGTTTTGTTTTGTTTTGCTGGGTACAGTAGATAATTCTGCTTACTTTTTAAAGCAAATCCTCCTAGTACACTTTTTCAAAATTGAACGTGGCATGTACATCTGATAATTGTTCATTGATTCTGATGACTCTTTTAGCCTGTTGTTAGTCATAGAATTTCCTAACCATCTGCTTGCCTTTATCAACATAAACCTGGATGGATTGTGGATGAAGAGATCAAAATTTGATAAAGATACAAACTCTGAATATTATAAATGAGGGCAGATTTTCTGCTAATAGGTTTTCAGGGATGGAGATTCTATACATTTGCCCTCCCCTTTCCTCTTCTCTTTCCTCTTTGTATTGCTCTATTGCAAATGGTATTTTCTTATGAAAGAAATTTTAAAGTCTGTAGTCTTTGTTTTCTAGTTAGGGATTTCCTTTCCAAGTGTAAGTTCATTGTGTAAGCCCATATTTACATATAACTACATAGTCACTACCTTTTTTCAATATTTCTTTCATTCTGTACTTCTTATAATAATATAAGAGCTGTTCTGGCCCAAACTCTGTGTGCGTATTGGAATAAAGGGAGAGGACCCAAAATTGGGATATGATACAAGTGAAGTACTTTTTCGATGTGCTTAATGCCCCTTTTAAGTTAATTTCTTTTTGTACTTCTGTGAGACCCACATTTTTTCAATATGTTCTGTCTCATCTCAGTATCCACTATCCAGCAAGTATTTAGTATTTGAGGTTTAACTGTTCATGCTCAAAAAGTAGTTCTGGTACGTTACACTGGTCTAGAAGAATTAGTTTAACATTTGATCTTTAGAAGTATTCCTGTTTAGAAGATCACAGAGATAAATTCTAAAGAAAAAAGCACCTAAAGTAAGAATTTCAGCTGCTGGTATTTGATAGCTGGGGACAAGAGATGGTATTTAGAAGCCCAGGAACTTCCCGATATCCTAAGTATCCTTAAATATCAAAAAACTATTTAGGTCTAGTGGTACTATTCAATGCTAGAATTCTTCTTCATTTCTGTGAAATATTTTTGCCTTACTTATAATTTTCCTTTTGTTTACATTCTGTAAAACACAAAGAATTGTATATGCTACCTAAAAAAAAAAAATCACTATATAGATTTTTGTGGTTATGATTTCCTTGTTTTAATTTATAGTGGTAAATACCTATGTAAGCATCCCTGAAAATATAGCTTGACTTTGAGTGTTTTTGAAATTTATACCAATAGATTCATATTGTACATATTCTTTTATATTTTTTATTCAACATTGTACAATTGTCCACATTTTTTTAGCTTCAGTTTATTACTTTCATTGCACAAGTATTCCATTGAATGAATATGTTATAATTTAATTATTGATGGATATGAGTTTCTATTTTTTAGCTATTAGAAGAATGTGGTTATGTCATTCACACACACACACACACACACACACACACACACACACACACATTTTCTTTTAGGTATATTCCTCAGAGGTGAAAAGGCTAGTGTACTAGTTTTTATTGCTGTCTAGCCAATTATCACAAATTTGACAGCTTAAATCAAAATAAATTCAGTATCCCACAGTTCTGTAAGTTAGAAGTCTGGACATACTCAGCTAAATTTTCTGCTCAGAGTCTCACAAAGCCATTATTAGGGTGTTTGCTGGGCTAGACTCCTATCTGGAGGCTCTGAAGAAGAATGTTTCCTGTTTTCTCAGGTTTTTGGCCAAAGTCAATTGCTGGTGGCTGTAGGACTGAGTTCTGTAAGGTTTGTTGCTGGCTGTCAGCCAGGAGTCTCTCTCAGGTCCTGGAGGCCACTCATACCGTTCATTGTCATGGACTCTCTCCGTTTTGGCAGCAGAGTACATCCCCTGCGCTAAATTACTGTCATGCTACAAATCTCTCTGACTTTTCTTCTTTTACCCCAGCTGGAAAAACTCTCTGATTTAAAAAGGGCCATGTGATTTCATACATCTCACTCAGACAATCTCCCTGTCTTAAGAGCAACTAATTTGTAACCTTAAGTGCATTTGTAAAATTCCTTTTGCTGTATAATTTAACATAATCATGGGAATAAAACCAGGGAGAAATGATTGTAAGGACCATGAAAATTCTGTCTACCACAGCTGGACTCTAGAATTTACACATCATTCAGATTTGCTCTAGAATTTCCATTTGTTTTCTAATATGAATTAAACAATGTATACATCCACCAGTAGTGTATGAGACTTGATAGGATTACACTTCTTAATTATTGCCAGTTTGGCAGTATATCTTATTTAATTTTTATGGCATTTCCTCAGTCTTTATTTTTATTTAAAATGTCTTCAGATTCCCAGAAAAGTTGGAAGACCAATACAAAGATGTTTTTTGCTTTTGTTGTTTATATGATGTCCCATCATATCCAAGTACTTTAATTTTTCCTATATAAGAACATTCTCTTACATAAAACAGTTATCCAAATGAGGAAACCAACACTGATGTATTACTAGCACAGACTGTACATAAATTTTACCAATTGTCCCAATAATGTCCTTCACAGTAAAAAGATCTGATCCAGGCTCCACACTCAATGGGGAGACTGCTTAAGATTATCTCTCTGCCTCTCACTCATGCTTGTGCTCTCTCTCTCTCTCAAACAAATAAATAAACAAAATCTTTATTTAAAAAAAAAAAAAGAAAAAGCTGATCCATGATTGAAAGTTACATTTACTGTTGTGTTTATTTAGTGTCCCTCAATTTGAAACAGTTTCAGTCTTTTTTTTAAATTGAATTATATAATGTTATAATGTTATATTCCCTTTAGGTTTACAATACAGTGATTCCGCAGTTTTGTACATTACTCAGTGCTCAACAAGATAAATGTACTCTTAATCCTCTTTATCTATTTCACCTATCCCCTTACCCACCTCTCCTCTGGCAACCACTAGTTTGTCCTCTGTATTTGAGGGGGTTTTTTGGGGTCTTTTTTTTTTTCTTTGTTCATTTTTGTTTCTTAAATTCCATATATGAGTGAAACATATGGAATTTGTCTTTCTCTGTTTTACTATACTTAGCATTATACCTTCTAGAAACAAACATGTTGCTACAAATGGCAAGATCTCATTCTTTTTTACAGATGAGTAATATTCCATTGTGTCTATGTACCACATCTTCTTTATCCATTCATCTATGGATATATACTTTTCCATCACTATAGTATCATATAGTGTATTTTTACTGCGTAAAACTCCCATTTTCTATCTATTCATTGCTTCCCATCCTAACCTCTGGCAACCACTGATCTTTCTGCTATATCCACAGTTTTGCCTTTTCTGGAAAGTCATATGGTTATAATGATACAGCATATAGGTAGCCTTTTCAGATTGGCTTTTTTCACTTGGTAGTATGCATTTACGGTTCACTTATGTCTTCTTGTAGCTTCATACCTCATTTATTTTTAGTGCTCAGTTATATTCCATTGTCTGGATATTACAATTTATTTATTCATCTACTGAAAGATATCTTGGTTGCTAAAAAGTTTGGGTAATTATGAATAAAGCTGCTGTAAACATTCATGTGCAAGTTTTAGTGTAGATGAAAATTTTCAACTCCTTTGGGTAAATACAGAGAATTTCTCTCTCTCTCTCTCTTTTTTTTTTTTTCCTCCCCATTTTAGGTGTACGGGAAGGTTAGAGTTGGCTAGAGTTGGGTATTTCTCTCTTCCCAAGTCACTTAGGCTCTGATAATACCTCAGATGGTTAGGCTCTGGTAAATTAGTTTCCCCTGAGGGCAGGCCTTATTAAGGACAGTGCTCTGGCATATTCAAAATGATTCCTTTTCTCCTCCTCCTGAAAAAAAGTATGAAGGGCTTTTCCTCTGATGTTTACTGTGGGAACCTGATAGAGCTCCTGGAGATTAAGTCTTCCTGTGTTTTGGGGACCCCTCCTATGCCTGGATCTCAGTGGGATTTTCATTCTCAGATTCATCTACACCAAGCCTCCAGCAGCAGTTTATCAATTCCTGCTCAGGCTTCCCTGCCCTGGCACTGGGTCTCCCTGCAGTTTCTGCTTATGAGTCTGTGCTCCAGGAACCAGTTACTTCATCAGTTTGTCTTCTCTCCAGTCTTGGAGGCAGTGGTTCTATGTCCTCCCCTCTCTTATAGATCCAAGACAGTAGTTGAGTTTTCAGGCTGTTGAGCTTTTTACCTATTTTTAAGGACAAAGTGATGACTTCCAAATCCCTTTCATATGGTAACAAAAATCTTTGGTTTTTTAGCCTCGAAGTATGTTGAATTTTATCAACAGCCACTTTTTTCTTACATAATTTGAGTTTATCATATGTTATATGTATCTTTTTATCTTTTCATATAGTAGATTACACTGATTTTCTAGTAATGAGTTGAAGTATATAGTAACTCATATTTTTGGAGCTTATTGTTCTATTTATCTATTACTTGATTCAGAGTTGCTATTTTGCTTAAGAATTTCAACTATGTTTATGATTATGTAGACTAGACTATTTTCCTTTCTTCCATTTTTTTTATAATGTTTTCTAGTATACAGTGGTTGCATAGAATGAGTTCTGAAGTATATGCTTCTTTGTATTCACTGGAGAATTTATGGCAGATATCAAATTCATTTTTATATGAATGTTAAATACAACATGCTCATGGTGTCATCTAAACTTAAGTTTTTAAATTCTCTTAAGACAATTTTTTAAAAAGTTCACTTGCTAGAAATTTGTCCATATCATGTTTTAAAACTCAAATAATATTGACATAGTCATTCAAAATAATTTTGTTTTATTTTAATAATCTCCATGATATGCATAATTCCTTATATTAGATAATTGTGTTTTGTCTCTTTTTCTCTTGGTCAATCAAAAAACAGACATCTATTAATTTGATAACTTTTCAAAGAATCAATTTCTGGCTTTGTTGTTCCTTTTCATCATATTAGATATATGTTTTTCTGTTAATTTATTCTCTTTCATGTATAATTTATGTCTAGTTTTGTTGTTGTTGTTTCTATTTTACTGTGGTAGTTGCTTATCTCATTGATTTTTTTAACTTTTCTTCTCTTTTACAATTCACAAAAACAAGGTAATTGTACCTTTACTGTGGCAGAAACAGAGTGCTTCCAGAAGTTTCATTCTCATTTTTTTTTGTTCATCTAAGAACATGTATACTTTCCCCATATTTTCTTTTATTGAGTAATACTCATTTATTAAGGTGTAACTTACCTACAGTAATATTCAGTTCTAACAGTTCTGACAAAGTCATGTAGCCATCCACAATCAACATATAAAATAATTACATCAAGCCTCAAGTTTTCACCATTCCTCTTTGTATTCATGACCTACCTCACTCCTAACTTCTGGCAACCACTAACCCATGTTGTGTCCCTAGAATTTTGCCATTTTATAATGTCATATAAATGTGTCTTTCGAGTCTGGTTTCTTTCATTTAGCTTAATACATGTGAGATGTATCCATGTTGTTGTAAATATCAATAATTTGTTCCTTTTTATTGCTTAGCAGTATGCCATTTTATGAATGGGTTCAGTTTTTGTTGTTGTTTGTTTTAGAGAGAGGGAGAGAGAGTGCATGCAAGAGCTAGGTTGGGGGGTAAAGGGAGAGGGAGAGAGAGAATCTTAAGCAGGCTCCACACCCAGCCCAGAGCCTGATGTAGGGCTCCATCTCACCACCCTGACTGAGATCATGACCTGAGCAGAAATCAAGTCAGTTGCTTAACTGATTGAGCCACCCAGGTGCCCCACATTCAGTTTCTATTTTCCTATACATTTCCCAAATGTTGAAGAACATTTGAATTCTTTCAGTTTTTAGGGTTTGTGAATAATGTTTTTATATAAATTCATGTTAGAAGGTTTTTGTTTTCTGATTTTTTTTTAATCTAAGTTTTAATTTCTTTTTGGTAAACACCTAGGACTGGAATTTCAGTGCTGTTTGTAAAGTGTATATGTCACTTGGTATTGGCTATTTTTTCCTTTAATTTTGACTATAAGAGTACTCATTCTGAGAGACATGTGATATTTTCCATATCTTCTTGAGTAATCCATATTCAGTATTGTTGATATCTAGCAAGTTCAGAACATGTTTCTTCCACGAATCTTCACAAGATAAGTTTAGTTAGATTGATGATGTGCTGAAAGTCTGATTTACAAAGTAAGTAGTCTTATCAAACCTACGGTGACTTATTAATTTGATGGTTTAAAGATTCTTTTGGGTAACTAACATTCTGAAAATCCATGATGGTTTTGGTTTATTTTTACTTTATAAGTCAAATTTAGCTACTAACCAGTTGCTTAGAGAAGCAACTATATATACGTACAAATCAAAATGTTAGTTGTTTGTTTATTTTAATTGTCCTTTCACCTTATCTGTACACATTAAACAACCAATGCATTCACTCTATTTTTATGAAACAATCATTAGTCATCCTTACACTTGAGTATTTTTTTTTTATGGCAGTAGAACTGGAGAGTATCTTATGGGGACATCTTTATGGGGACATTTTTATTTTTTTGTTAAACTTGTATTTTAATTCCAGTATAGTTAGCAGACAGTGTTATATTAGTTTCAGGTGTACAGTATAGAGATTCAACACTTGCATATATCACCCAGTGCTCATCGCAATGAGTATACTCCTTAATCCTCATTACCTGTTTGACACATCCTGCACCCCACCTCCGTTCTGATAACCATCATTTTGTTCTCTGTAATTAAGAATCTGTTTCTTGGTTTCTCTCTCTCTCTCTTAATCCTTTTTATATTTGTTTTGTTTCTTAAATTTCACATGAGTGAAATCATATGGCATTTGTCTTTCTCTGACTGACTTATTTGACTTAGCATTATACTGTCTAGCTCCATCCATGCTGTTGCAAATGGCAAGATCTCAGTCATTTTTAGGATATAATAATAAATATTACTTAGTATTTACAATACTATACAATATTTACAGTATTATTTATATTTAATACAATATTACTGTAAACATATATAACACACTTTTTCTTGATCCATTCATCAATCAGTGGATACTTGGGCTGCTTCCATATGTTGGTTATTACAGATAATGCTGCTATAAACATAAGGGTGCATGCATCCCTTTGAATTAGTGTTTTTGTATTCTTTGGGTAAATATGCAGTAGTGTGATTTGCTGGATCATAGGGTAGTTCTCTTTTTAACTTTTTGCGGATCTGCCATACTGTTTTCCAGAGTAGCCGCGCCAGTTTGCATTTGCACCACGTCCTCGCCAATGCCTCGTTTCCTGTTTAGATTTTAACCATTCTGACAGGTGTGAGGTGATATCTCACTGTAGTTTTGATTTGCATTTCCCTGATGATCAGTGATATTGAGTTGGATAAGTTCTTTATATATTTTGGATACTAACTGTTTATCAGATATGTCATTTGCAAATGTCTTCTCCCATTCCTTAGGTCGCCTTTTAGTTTGTTGATTGTTTCCTTCACTGTGCATAGCTTTTTATTTTAATAAAGTCCAAGTAATTTATTTTTGCTTTTGTTTCCCTTGCCTCAGGAGACCTATCTAGGAAAACGTTGTTACAGCCAATATCAAGGAGTTTACTGCCTATATTCTTCTCTGGGACTTTCATGGTTTCAGGTCTCACATTTAAGTGTTTAATCTGTTTGAACTTATTTTTGTGTATGTTATAAGAAAGTGGTCCAGTTTCATTCTTTTGCATGTTGCTGTCTAGTTTTCCCAAATTACAAGAGACTGTCTTTTTTCCCATTCGAAATTTCTTCCTGCTTTGTTGAAGATTAATTGACCAGACAATTATGGGTTCATTTCCAGGTTTTCTATTTTGTTCTATTGATCTTTATGTGCTGGTACCATATTGTTTTGATTACTACAGCTTTGTAATATAACTTGAAGTTCAGAATTGTGATGCCTCCAGCTTTAATTTTCTTTTTCAAGGTTGCTTTGGCTATTTGGCATCTTCTGTGATTCCATATAAGTTTTAGGATTGATTTTTCTAGCTTTGTAGGGATTTTTTTCTAGCTTTTGATAGGGATTGCATTAATCATGTAGATTGCTTTGGGTAATAAAGGCATTTTAACATTATTTGTTCTTCCAATCCATGAGCATGGAATGTTTTCCATTTCTTTGTGTCCTCTTCAATTTCTTATTCTTTAATATTCTTAAAATACTATCTTACATATTATTATTAACAATTACTATTACTTGACTATTGTTTAACTTTGACTTATTTTGCCTGATCAGATTTAGATACAGCTCGCTGTGTTTGAGAGAAAATTCTAATTGTCGTTTAAATAAAACTTATGTTTATCTTTCTCTCAGCCCAAAATAAGATGGGAACTTGATCATCATGGACTATGACTCCTTTCAATTTAGCATGGCCTTCCAACTTAAAGTTGTCTGATGAGTGATCCATCATTTCTGCCAGAGCTCTTAATGTGATAAAAAGTGAAAACACTTTTAAGGAACTTTCCTAGAATAACTCTGCTTACATCTCATTGACTAGCTAGTCACATGGTCACTCCTAACTATGTAAGAGGCTGGAAAATGCATTATTATTTGATTCAGTTGGGAAATTGTTGCCACAGTAATAAATGAGTCATATTAGTAAAAAGTGGGGGCAATCACTAACTAGTTGGAGTCTAGCTATCTTTGAAGCATTCCAATCAGATCTGATTTTTTAAAGGTGAGTTGGAAAACCTGTAGTAAAAAGAATGAAGAGGCAGTTGCAATAGTTTCTACAATGGATTATAAGTTTATGGATTATTTAATTGGCTTTGAGAATGGAGAATTTCCCTTTTAGTTCAGTAGTTACATTGAGCATCTGTTGTTGCTATTTATAGTACTAAACATAAACACATACTTCTAGCATAAAGAAGCTCACAATGTCCTTGGAGAAATAAACAAGTTAATAATTTCAGTAGCAGAAAAGTCAAGAGAGATGTTGCATGGACCTAGAGAAAAAGAAGAATCTGTTATAGTTCTCATGATTTTCATTTTTGTTAGGACCTCACTAGCTAGCCACTGTTAAGTGAGAGAGAGAATTGACAAAATAAAATGACCTTGGCAGATGAGGTTTGATGGTAATGAGTTTGAATGTGTCTATAGATATTTCAGCCTTCCCACTGTATCTGGCATATACAGACAGCCAAGAAATGTTTTGTGTGTAAATGAGAATGAATAGAGATGCTTATTATACCGTATTTTAATGTTCAGGTATTACAAAACCTGACTGAAAATATTGAGTATTTGTAAGGTCCAAATAAAGTGTAGATGAGGAACCCTTAGCAGCTACAATCTATTGTGTCTTTATTCATTTATTAATCATTTTTCTTAATGGTATACCATTTATATTAGTTTCATGTGCACAACACAGTGATTCAACATTTGTACACAGTGGCAACTGATCACCACAGTAAGTTGTTAACCATCTGATACCATAAAAAGTTGACATATTATTATTGACTGTATTCTTCATATTCTTCATCCTATGACTTATTTGTTTTATAACTGGAAGTTTGTACCTCTTGATCCCCTAACCCATTTTGCTCCCATCTAACACCTCTCTCCTTTGACAAACATGAGTCTGTTCTCTGTATTTTCTTTAAGTTTTCTTTTATTTAGTTTGTTTGTTTTGATTTTTAAATTACTTATAAGTAAAATCATGCAGTATTTGTTTTTGTCTTGCTGACTTATTTCACTAAGCATCATTCCCTCAAGTTCCATCCATGTTGCCACAAGTTGCAAGATCTCATTCTTTTTTGTGGCTGAGTAATATTCCATTGTGCATATATATTATATATACCACATCTTCTTTGATGGACATTTAGGTTGCTTCCATATCTTAGCTAATGCTGCAGTGAACATTGAGGTGTATGTGTATATGTGTGTGTGTGGTGTGTGTGTGTGTGTGTGTGTGTGTATGTATGTATATAACTGCTTGCAAACATATATATGTTTTTAATTAGAGTTTTCATTTTCTTCAGATAGATACCCAGAAATAGAATTGCTGGACCATATGGTAGTTCTATTTATTTTATTTTTTATTTTTTGCAATTTTTTGAGGAACGTCCATATTATTTTCCACAGTGGTTTTACCAGTTTACATTCCAACCAACATTGTATGAGTATTCTAGTTTCTCCACATCTTTGCCAACACTTGTTCTTTCTTGTCTCTTTTACTCTAACCATTCTGACAGGTGTGAATTGATGTCACATTACGGTTTTAATTTACATTTCCTTGATGATTAATGATGTTAAGCATATTTCATGTACCTCTGGGCCTATATTGTCTTCTTTGGAGAAATGTCTGTTCATCTCTTCACTTTCAGTCTGTGTGTGTACTTATTTTTGATGTGACCCTCTTGTAGGCAGCATACACATCTGTCTGGTATTTTTTATCCATTCAGCCACTCTGTGTCTTTTGATTGGAAAATTTAGTCCATTTACACCTAAAGTAATTATTGATAGGTATGTAATTATTGCCATTGTCTTAATTGTTTTCTGACTGTTTTTGTAGTTCTGCTGTTCCTTTCTTCTCTCTTACCTTGGTGTTAAATTCTTTATTGTTGTGTTTAGAGTACTTTCTTATTTTCTTTTTGTGTATTTACTTATTTATTTTTATTTTTATTTTAATGTTTTTTTTATTATATTATGTTAGTCACTATACAGTACATCCCTGGTTTCTGATGTAAAGTTTGATGATTCATTAGTTGCGTATAACACCCAGTGCACCATGCAATACATGCCCTCCTTACTACCCATCACCATTCTATCCCATTCCCCCACCCCCCTCCCCTCTGAAGCCCTCAGTTTGTTTCTCAGAGTCCATAGTCTCTCATGCTTCATTCCCCCTTCTGATTACCCCCCTTTCTTTATCCCTTTCTTCCCCTACCAATCTTCCTAGTTCTTATGTTCCATAGGTGAGAGAAATTATATGATAATTGTCTTTCTCTGCTTGACATATTTCACTTAACATTAATATAAGATTCTGCTTTGTGGTTACTATGAGGTTCACATATAACATCCTACATATATAATGGTTTATTTTATTTTATAAGTTTTTATTTAAATTCTAGTTGGTTAACATATATTGTAATATTAGTTTCAGGAGTAGAATTCTGTGATTCATCACTTACATGTAACACCCATGCTCATCACAAGTGCCCTCCTTAATACCCAACACCCATTTATTTAGCACATCCCCTGCCCACCTCCCCTACAACAACCCTCAGTTTGTTCTCTATAGTTAAGAGTCTCTTATGGTTTGCCTCTCTCTCTTTTTTTTCTCCCTTCCCCTATGTCCATCTGTTTTGTTTCTTAAATTTCACATATGAGTGAAATCATTTGGTATTTGTCTTTCTCTAACTAACTTATTTCGCTTAGCATAATATACTCTAGCTCCATCCACATTGCTGCAAATGACAAGATTTCACTCTTTTTTGTGGCTAATATTCTATACACACACACACACACACACACACACACACACACACCACTTCTTTATTTATCAGTCAGTGGACATTTGGGCTCTTCCCATAATTTGGCTGTTGTTGATAATGCTGCTATAAACATGGGGCTGCATGTGCCCCTTAGAATAAGTATTTTTGTATACTTTGGGTAAATACTTAGTAGTGCAATTGCTGGGTCATAGGGTAGTTCTATTTTTAATTTTTTGAGGAACCTCCTACTGTCTGTCTGCTACAGTGGCTGCCAGTTTGCAGTGTGAGAGGGTTCCCTTTTCTCCACATCCTCACTAATGCCTGTTGTTTCTTGTGTTGTTGATTTTAGCCTTCTGACTCGTGTAAGGTGATATCTCATTGTAGTTTTGATTTGCAATTCCCTGATGATGATGTTGAGCATCTTTTAATATGTCCGTTAGCCATTTGTATGTCCTCTTTGGGAAAACGTCTGTTCACGTCTTCTCCCCATTTCTTAACTGGATTATTTGATTTTTTGGTTGTTGAGTTTGATAAGTTCTTTATAGAAACTAAAAGGTATGGGAGAAAGAAACTAAAGGAATGGCAGAAGATATTTGCAAATGACATATAACAGTCTATTTTAAGTTGGTAGAAACTTAAATTTGAATACATTCCCAAACTATACATTTTTGTCTCCCCCCACCAAGTTTTATTTCCGATTTCACATTTTACATCTTTTTATTTTACATATCCCTTAACTAATTGTTGTAGTTTTAAGAGTCTCACACTATATTGAGTAAGCTAGCCAGGCACTTTTAATTATTATACTTTTAGTTAGTTTTGCTACTTTATCTTTTAACCTTTATACTAGCTTTATAAGTGATTAGTCCACTACTATTTTTTTTTTACTATATATTTACCTTTCCAGTAAGGTTTTTATTTTCTTATGTTTTCTTATCATTAATTAGTGACATTTCTTTTCAGCTTTAAAAAGTTCCTTAATGTTTCTTGTAGGGCAGTTTACTGTTAATGAACTCCTTTAGTTTTTGCTTATCTGGAAAACTCTTTGTCTTTGCTTCTATTCTGAAAAATAATCTTGCTGGGTAGACTATCTTGGTTAGAAGTTTTTTGTTTGTTTGTTCTTTTCAGTACTTGCCACTCCCTTCTGGCCTGCAAACTTTCTGATGAAAAATCTGGTGATACCCTTACAAACTTTCCTTTGTATGTAACAAGTTGCTTTTCTCTTGCAGCTTTTTAAGATTCTTCCTTTATCTTTAATTGTTGACCTTGTAATCATAATGTGTCTTGATGTGGATCTCTTTGGGTTCTTTGTATTTGGAATTCCCTGGGATTCCTGGTCTTGGATGTCTGTTTCCGTTTCCAGATTAGGGAATTTTCAGCCATTATTTCATCAAATAAATTTTCTCCCCCTTTCTTTCCCTCTTCTCCTTTTGTGACCTCTATAACGCAGTTATTCCGCTTGATGTTCTTCTATAGATCTCCTAAAGTAGATTCTTTTTTTTTTTCTTTTTTTCCTTTTTGGTGTTTTGTCTGGGTGAGTTCCATTGCTTTATCTTCTGTCTTGCTGACCCATTCTTCTGATTTATCCAGTCTGCTGTTGAACCCTCCTACTGTATTTTTCAGTTCACTTACTGTATTCTTCATCTCTCTGACTTCTGTTTGTTACTATCTTATATTTTCTGTCTTTTCATTAATGTTCTTGCTGTGTTCATCAGGTCTTCTCCTGAGTTCAGTGAACATCTTAATGACTATTAGTTTGAACTCTTTATCAGGTACATTACTTTTCTCTATTTCATTAAAGTCTTTTTCTGAGGTTTTGTCCTGTTTTTTAACTTGAAAAATACTTCTCATTTTCTCCTCATTTTGCCTGATTTTCCCCTGGCTGTGGTGTGGTTGTGGCTCATTGGGGTGTTTGTAGTATTGGGGGGAGGGTTTGGGATGCTTACCTTGCCAGCTGTGGCATAGTTGTGGCTTGGGGGTGTATTGGGTACTTGCCTGTCCAGCTGAGGCATGACTGTAGCATCAGGGGGTTCACATTAGTATTCCTTTAACTTAGGTAGCTATCACTCTGTCTGAAGGGAAAGCCTGAAATATTGGAATATTTGAACTGATTAAAAAATCAGTTATTATGTATGGTGACTAACATAATAATTTTTTTTAAAAAATCAGTTATTAAATAGTCCAAACAGAAACAAAAAGTTCACAAACAGTTAACAAATAGTCCAACAGAAACAAATAGTCCAAAAAAAGGAGTGCTGATTAATGGCAAGTCAATGTAAGAATAAGTTATATTATTACTTATTAATGTAACTTAATCATGTAAGTTATATTATTATTATATGTAATAAGGATAATAAGTTGTTTCAATTGTATTCTGGCAGCTTTGCCAAATTAGTCATTTGCATGTTTCAGACTTTATTTGTAGTAGCTGTGTAAGTACACCATTCCAGAAATATTCTGTTGTGTGGCTTTTTGTGTAATAACTTAAGACTGATCATCAACAATGTATAATTCTTCACAGTTTTGTCAATCAAGGAGTGAATACAGGAACAGAAGTGTGGAGAATCTGAAAAAGCACAAGGTTTGGATTCAGACAGAACAGGTATGGTTTGTCTATATGACCGTTATATTATTTAACTTCTTGGAGTATAGCTTTTATAATATGTAAAAACAGATAATAATACCTAATATATAGCAGTTTTGTGAGGCAGTGTAAAAGACATATACTGATACAATATCAGATACATTATAAGAACTCAGTGTATATTTACATGTGTATTTTTTTTATTTTGGTTATCCTTTGGATAACCTTAATAACACTTCTGTTCTCAGGTGTTTCAAAATCTGAAAGGAATGCCTCTAGAATCATGGACTACCCATCTTAGAATGAGAATAATAGAACTGTTCTACTTTTGTCAGTACCCAGAGAGGTTGATTGAGAAAAATAAGATCAGTCCTCAGGCAGTATTGTTTTACTCCCCATCATGCTTCCTTTTAATTGGGTAGGACCAGGAGAAAATAAGGATTAGTATAGAGATCTGAAGTTCAAGATAGCATGTGGTTACACTGATAAGTATTCTTTGATAAATGATCTGCAAAGTTAACTCCACAACAGCAAACTACCAACTGTCTATGGAATGTGTTAGACAAGTGCTTGCACTTTCTGTGTGATTATTTAGAAGTGCCAAGTGGCAAGATTTGGGCAGGTAGAGAGACAATAAGGAGAAAGTGCTAAATAAAGTGCTGCAATCAAGAGTGGAGGAGCTGATGCACTGTTGGTCTTATGAATACAGCATTTGTTTTACCAAAAAAGAGTGCTAATTAGAGTAAGCAAACTTTTCAATAGGAATGCGTAATTTCCATATATTGAATCTGAAGAATCTATAGGGATAGGATGCTGCTATCGAAACTCTTATGACCAGTTGAATACACAAATTTAAGGCAGTGCTTTTGGAAATGAATGCAGTGTAGTTATAGAAAATGACTGTGAGAGAGGCAATAAATAGTTGGAGAGGCAAAGGAAAACAAAGTTGCATGGAAATAGTTAGCTTATCAGGGAGGATTATGAAACATAACTTGGTTAGCATGTATGCTGTGAAAGACAAAAAGTGATCGGAAAGTCAGAGACTAATGAGTATCTTGGATCACATTAGGTATCAAAAAAATAAAAATGAAGGGAAAATGAGAGAACCAAGTAAGAGGGGCATTAACGTAAAGAGGTGATTATAGGAGGCCTGGGAAAGAAAAGGTTGTTACAATCTGAAGGTTTCAACCCTTACCAGAATCACATGCTATACAGCCATTATTAATTCTATAGACGCAAAAATCAGCATCAATAGTATATTTTTACTACTTGGAAATACAGTATAGAATTCAAAAGTTCTACATATGTTTCATGGAATTGTTTATTTTCTATCTTAGGATTTTTTAAGCAAAAGTTTGATATCAGTTTGTCTAGTTCAGAAGACAGGCACTGACTTGTGAGGGCTGTTTGGGATGTAAACATAGAATTAGGTTGACATCCTAACTTCAGTGTTCAAAGGTTATAGCAGTCTTCAGTCAGACTATGTCATACCAAGAACTAAGCGTCCTAGAAAAAGTAATGAAGAAGCCCTAAAGTTGAGCATAATATGATTGTGAAGAATCCTAGGGGGCTAGCAACATTGGATGTAACAGAAAGGTAGTACATGGTGCAAGTCAATCACTGGGTGATATGACACTAGCCATTGACACTGTGCCCAGGGAGGGGATAAGGCACTAGACAGATTAGCAGGGAATAACCTTATTATTGTAGGGAATAACCAGAAATCAACTCTTGAGATTTTGGATCTGGAATTCTGGTATAGTTAACCTCATATCAGTATAATGAAATCACCAAGCTTAAAGGAACTTCTGGTTTCAGCATTTGGATAATAATATGGGCATATTTAATGTTAAGCCCCATCATATTTGAACTAAATTGATTAAGAATGGCTAAGATATTTTAAAGTTTTCTGCCATATTAAGAAATGGGTTGGAAGGCATATTGAAAATGAGAAATATTAATGGATCCAGCTGACAGTGGTAAGGGAAATATGAAGATAGGAGACTGACATCAATAATTATAAAGGCCAATAAGTTTATATGGCTTTTTTTAGACAATTCTGATCATTATATATTAATATAGGCTAGCCTCATGGTCTAAATATTATACTCCTTCTTTAGAAAGTAATTACATGTCTGACTCTTGATTTCAGCTGCAATCATGATCTCAGGTTCCTGAGATCGAGCTCTGCATCTCATAGAGCTCCACGCCCAGCTTCGGAGTCTTTCTCTCTCCCCCTCTGCCTCTCTCCCACCCTCTCCCTCTCTCTCTCTAATAAAAATAAAATAAAAATAAAATAAAATAAATCTTTAAAAAAAAGAAGACAGTAATTAGGATGCTTGATTGATTAGGGTTCTCATTTCTCAGCACAACTTGGTCTTTCCCAAATTCCAATCTTTTCCTCCTAGTGACTTTTCTATATAATTTGGTACATCATCGGTTGTCTCTTCTATGACAACTGACCCCCACATGTTTTTCTCTTTTACTCTCTTCTCTTACTATGGAACTTCTGTCATGATTATAAACAGCCCAGAAGAATGTTTCCTGAAACTCTAAATATGACAAGATAAAACTATTGATTTCTCATCCAAATTTGTTCTTCTTCTAGACTCTTCTATATGCAGTCTGTCCTCACTATTCATGGATTCCACACTTGTGAGTTTTCCTACTCACTAAAATTTATATGTAATTGCAAAATCAATACCTATGGCATTTTTGCAATCATTTTCCCACGTGCACAGAGTGGGAAAATATTTGAGTTACCTAGTACACAGCTGAGGTAAAACAAAACAAAACAAAACAAAAAACAGCTGAGGTTAAAAAAAAAAACAGCAATGCTCTGCCTACGTTTTCTTGTTTTGGCTTTCATAACATAAACAAGTGTTATTTTCATGGTCTATTTAGTGTCACATTTTTTGTATGTTTGTGCTGTTTGTTGGTGAGTTTGCTGTTTGAAATGGTCCCCAAGCATAGTATTGAAGTGTGGTCTCATGCTCCCAAGCACAAGAAAGCTGTGTTGTGCCTTATGGAGAAAATAGTTCTTATATAGCCTTGTTTAGGTGTGTGGTACAGTGTTGGCTGTGAGTTTGTCATTGATGGATCAAAAATATGTATTAAACAAGGTGTCTTTAAACAGAAATTACACGTAAGACAAGGTTATGTACTTATTGGTCAATGAAAATATTGTGATCAGAAACTCAGAGGAACTTAACCCTGTATTTCCTCTAGGAGTAATGCTTCAGTATTTGATAGTTCATTGTTCATGGTGATTTTGTAGGATATATTACTGAAAAATATGAGAACCGGCTATATATTAGCAACTACAATATTGTTAACAGCATTTAAACTTTTACTATCTTAGGTTTGGTCTTCATTTTCATCATACCTTGGATGAATGGATACAGTGAGGTGAATTCTAATTTAGACTAGGGAAAATAAAATCTCTAGTGAGGAATATGTGAGAACCAAGAGCAAAATGTACATAAAATAGATGACTGAGGGCGCCTGAGTGGTTCAGTTGGTTAAGTGTCTGCCTTCGGCTCAGGTCATGATCTCAGAGTCATGGGATCTAATCCCATATTCGGCTCCCTCCTCGGGGAGTCTGCTTCTCCCACTTCCTCTGCCCTGCCCACCCTGCTTGTGCTCTCTCTGTTGCACTCTCTCTCTCTCTCAAATAAATAAATACAAATCTTAAAAAAAAATAGATGAACAGGCAAGTGTGAAATAAGAATTATACAAGAAAGATGTGGAAAATGAAAGCAGATGTAAAGTTCTCCCAAGACCTACAAGGGCTTCAGTACAAATTATGGATGAGTAAGAGATAATTATGCCACTCTTCACCATAGGTGCCATGCATGTGACACATCATTTCTGGGAGTGAATGGCCCCACATCCTTATACCTGTATCTCTTCAGAATACTGACATTTGTTTGTGTGTTCATAGGTATATATTCTGTTGTTGTAAGCTTTCCATCCCACCAAGTCCTGTGTCATCCACTATGTTTCTTTTAAAATGTTTCACCTTAACGCACCTAACAAAAGCTTTGCAGTTTCAGCCTTGAGCTCTCCCTGGATGAGGCCAACACTAGTAAGAAACCATGACCATCATTTCCCTCTTCATAAGTAGAGAATATTAACACCAGATGCCCACATTCCAGCATGGGGTGGCTGTGAAGACATTAAGCATATGTCAAAAAGTGTTTTTATTAATTTATACATTATCAGAGCATTTCATTGTTCCTAACCATTTGGGGCCCTCCAATTACCTTTTAACACCATTTTCCAGAGAATGGGTATAAATCAAAGCCAATTTTTGAGTACCTGTAAGTAAAGGTGTCTCCATATGACCCTTAATCCTGTGGGGTAAGTTTCCTTTGTTCAAAGGAAATAGCTGTAGGGAGTCTGGATTGTTCTGTAAATTCCAGAATGTTCAGTAAAGCCAAAACCATGTGAACCAAAAGCTGCTGTGTAATAAAAACCTAAGGATCAGTGTTTTAAAGATCTTTTAAATTGTATATTTCAGTACTAAGCTATTTCACTGTGAATGTTACACATAACAATTAACCTTAGAGGTAAAAGAAAATTTGAGGTTGAGTTTTAGTTGGTCTGCATTTAAACAAGTGCACATGGAATTTTTTAGAGTTAGATTGTGATAATCTCTAAGTTACAATAGAACTTCAACATCTGAAGGCGCATACATTTGGATAATAGGAGATTGTTTCATGGAATTGATATGGACTAGCTCTAGCCTGCATGAGTGGATATTAGCTGTATGAATGTGAGGGAAAAGGTGATATAGTTGGTTTGCAATCAGCACGGACACAGGCAGAGTGTGGGAGTAAAATCATTGTCTGAATGCTGCAACGTGGCTTCCTGAAAGAAAATGGAATTTAAGCATGGGCCAGGTACACAGGGTAACAGGAATTTCTACTTGATTTAAGAGGCAATCACTACTCTCTTGAGTAGACTAAAAAATGTGTTGGCAAAATAAGCAGGATGGATTAGAAAGTAAGGAGGAAGACTAAAAACAAAGTGACAAACTGAAGACCTGTCTCAGATGCCTCTCCTGGAGCCGGTGGCACCCTGGCCTGATAGTTTCATTGACTGGAATATGATATTTCTTCTGAGACCTTTGCTGAAAAAAATATGATGAGAACTGGGGCAGGTATTTGGTTGTTCCTAGGTTCCAGGACAGGAATATCACCTTGGAAGTATTCATCAAATGGTGTCCCTTCCCAAATTATTTATAGTAATAGGTAACTATTATTATTGTTTAATGCAGCTTTGTCGTCTCTTAAATGAAGCTCATAACCCTCAGCATGGCCCATGAGATCCTTTACTACCTTTCTTTGAAATTTGTTTCCCATCTTTTCCTGTTAAAAATTCTATGCTAAACATGCTAAACTAGTATCTTACCTGATAATATTATCCTTTTCATATATTTATGCCTTTCTTTTTTTTTTATAGTTTAAAAAATGTTTATTTTAATTCCAGTTAACATACAGTGTAATACTAGTTTCAGGTATACAATATAGTGTTTCAGTACTTCCATACATCACCCAGTGCTCATCACGACAGGTGCCCTCCTTAATCCCCATCATTTTTTTATAATAATATTTTTATTATATTATGTTAGTCACCATACAGTACATCCCTGGTTTTTGATGTAAAGTTTGATGATTCATTAGTTGCATATAACACCCAGTGCACCATGCAATACGTGCTCTCCTTACTACCCATCACCAGCCTATCCCTTTCCCCCACTCCCCTCCCCTCTGAGGCCCTCAGTTTGTAATTTTCATATCTTTGGTCTTTAGTGCGCCCTTCTATCTTTCAGCAATCTTTAAAGTTTTAGATCTAGGGGTGCCTGGGTGGCTCTGTCGGTTAAGCATCAACTCTTGACTTTGGCTCAGGTCATGATCCCAGGGTCATGGGATTGAGCCCTGCATCCGGCTCTGCGCTCAGCGTGGAGTCCGCTTGTCCCTCTCCCTCTGCTCCTCCTCCCCCATAAATAAATAAATAAGATCTCTAAGAAAAATAAAGTTTCAGATCTAATGTTACTTTATATGTAAAATTTTTTTTAAGATTTTATTTATTTATTCATGAGAGAGAGGCAGAGGGAGAAGCAGCCTCCCCACAGAGCAGGGAGCCCGATGCAGGACTCAGTCCCAGGAACCTGGGATCACAACTTGAGCCAAGGCAGACGCTTAACCCACTGAGCCACCCAGGTGCTCCTGTTCGTAAAATCTTGATTCCCTTAAATTGAACCAGTTTCTACTCAGGGGAAGCAGACATAGATAAGAAAACAGACGTTATATTTGGACAGAACTGCATTTGAATATATTCCACTTACTATGAGATTTGGTTTTACACATTGCAAGTATCTCATTATCTGTAAGGCACAGATAAAATTATGCATCATGTAGTTATTTGTGAGGATTAAATGAAATAAAGTATGAAATTCAGGAAATAGGAAGACCTCACTAAATGAAATTACTATGACTAATTATAACTAAGCAATTGTCTCACTTTATTGTAATCAGTTCTTAGTAGCTTTCCTGCCTGTACTGTACTTACATTCCTGTACTGTAAAATTCTAGAGAAGAGAGGGTATTTTCTTCATTTTCCTTTATCTCCTATTTGCCATCACAGTACCTGCCAGCTAATAGGCGCTCAGTAATTATTTTGTTTACATCAATATGTGAAGTTCATGGAGGTACCCTGAAGATAATGTGAATAGTCTTGCTTATAAAGTTAGAAAGAGGAAAATTTAAAGCTAGGAGAAAAAAACCCTCATTAGCCCAGTTTTCCATTATTTCTTTAGCAAAATTTTCTAATGCATAGTTTAGATAGTCTGAATCCTATGACTAAAGAAAAGAAATCTGTGATTAAATGACATGTTAGACTCAGCATACTGCCTCCTGTTTTTAATTAATTACAGTTTCATATTAAAGCTTCAGGAGTTCATTTAGTAACTGTTTAACAGAATTTCGTAATACTCATGACCCTGATCATTGGTTTTGGGTGAATTGGTAATGACTATTTCCAACCATAGAAATAGTTTCCAATGACACTTTCATTGGGCATTTTTCACCAAAACATTGGTTTTTTGTGTGTTTTTGTTTTGTTTTGTTTCTCAAATCAAACCCTTTGTGTTTGAATCAACTTTATTTTACATCTAGACCTTAGTAATTTTTTTTTTTTTAATGACAAAAGCCCTCACTACATCTGGATGTAGGCATTTCTAGTTTATGCCACAGGGACACCCTGAGTACTCCTCCTAATCATTTGAACCTCTGTAATTGTCACAATTATGTTTCATAACTATTAATTCCAAGAACCTCCTGTGAAGATTTATGGTTTAATATAAGCATCTAAATAAACAGATTATTTGAAAAGATCTAACAAAGATTTATGGGTCTTTGACAAATACCTAAAGACTGAGTGAAATATTGACTGATATTATTCTCAGGAATTCATACAGAAATTGTTTTTCTTCTCTTAAAGGAAAAAAAAAAGAATAAAAAATTTGAAAACCCCACCTTTCCCCTTACCTGTCATTTGTGATTCCTGGACATTTGCCTTATAGAAGAGTTATATGTCAGAGAAGGCAATAGAACAAAAATGACAATAACCTTGGAAGAAACATTTTAAATTCTCCAGATGTCCTTTTCTCTTTGATATCTTTTAAATAAAGCATAGGGACAAGAATACACTTACCCTCTCTACCCATAGGAAAACAGTGGAAACTTATTTGAAACTCAAGTTCTTCATAATACCATTAAGGAGGGACTTGTTATGAGGAAATATACTTAGAGCCGACACAGACTTCACATAGAGAAGTTGAAACTCTTCGAAGGTAGATTCATGAATTGTACTTCCAGATGCCAGGAGATGAAGAGCTAATTTTGCCAACATTTCTTGTTTGTGCTGTGAGAGACAGGATCTGAAGAGATGAATGTAGTAATTAAGGGTATGATCTCCATTTGAGAAGGTTTAAGAGCATTTGAAGTTTAATGACCTGAACTCTGACAAT
The DNA here is from genome assembly GCF_017311325.1 of Ursus maritimus. Classification (NCBI taxonomy): domain Eukaryota; kingdom Metazoa; phylum Chordata; class Mammalia; order Carnivora; family Ursidae; genus Ursus; species Ursus maritimus. The sequence continues at coordinate 41,471,238 of NW_024426774.1, forward strand.
GCTGTAGGTCTGGAACTAAAGCTAGAGAGGGTCCAAACTGCCAAAAATTCATGATCCACGTGGTTGTTTTAAAAATGCATTCTCTGAGATTATGAACTAGGATTCAAATGTGTTGTTGGAAACATGTGAAATTACCAAAAAAGAAAAAGTTCATTATGGCTGTGTTTGTTAATTACTGTTTACGAAGCAGTCATTTTTACAGTTGATCATCTGTAGCATTATATTGATGAGCAACAAATGCTTACTAAAATATTAGTGAAATAATTTCATGTATACATTTCCGATTTGAATTGTTATACATATCATCAACATGGGAATTCTATTATGTTAATAGGAGAAGTAAATTTCAAAATATAGAATCCGCATTGGTGGTTTTCTTTTACCAATGATTGATTGTGTGCCCTCAAGTAAATACCTTCAGCATAATGAGGACTACTTTCTTACCTCTGTTATAAATCAGATTATGTTTTTTATGGTGACCACATTCAACTAAATTCAATAAAATATGTTGAGAACAGTGCTTTAAAAAAGCTAACATAGAGCCAATACATGTAAAAAGCAAATGCTTGCAAGCTGCATAAAAGTGTAATTATACAAAATGTGTACAATTTGCCATCATTAGCCTAACATTCCTACCTCACTTTTTTCTTCACAGTAATGTCATATATATTTTCCTTCAAAATCCATAATTAATTTCATGAATGCCATTACAGCAAATGATATAATTACTCATTAGATTTGTGGGCAATCATTTAAAAAGCCATTAAGAGTTAGTCATTGTGTTTTATTTGATTTGTTAACTAGAAACATTATTAGGATTTTTTTCCCCAGAGGCAAGATAAAGGGGAAAAGTATGCATTGTCATATCTATTTTCAGCTTGTGAATAAAAATGATTTTTAAGTCCATGTCTTCAAGACAGAGATTTGCCATCCTATTCTTTTAAACCTGAAATGATTTAGCGCTCAAAATCCCCCAAAAGACTCTGACACAGTACCAATCCTTGACTTCCTCCATGTTATATAGAATTTCCCTAGAACTTAGTCACACCTTTATACAATGAAGAAGCAACAAAATATTTTGTAGATTATACATTTTAACTCTCTGTTGCCCATATGAAGAAACTGAGGACTAGTGAAATAAACATCTTGGGAGAATTATTTATTTAGCATGATGGTGCCCAAGTCCCTCTCAACTCAGGAAGCAACTACCTTTCTCCTATTCTTCTATTTGAATAGTCTATAATTCCTATAAATAAACAGAAGTGGTCTCTATTCTTTCACACTGCTATTTTGGTACTTCACATTGTATGACAGTATTTATATACTTCCCCTTTTATACCCCTAACCTGTCTAAATTATAACCATGCTTCTAGGCCTAGCACATGTCCTACCTCTCCATACAGTTGTCTTTAATCATTCCAGCAATGGTGATCTCTCCCTTCTTCAAAACATTTGTAATCTTGTATTTTTTCATAATAGGGAATATTTATTGCATGCTTATTCTCTCTTCACAAATGGCTTTATTACATAAGACGCCAAGTGTTGTTTCTGGTATTATTATTTCATACTGTTATTTAGTTAGTTAGTTAGTTTTTTAACACTTGAAAGGACTATGCCATTTATAACTCTAGATTATAAGCAGCTTGAGAGAAGAGGTCAGGGTCAATGGAATACAGTGTTTTTAGGATATTGCCTACTATTATATACATAGTTAAGTACTTAATGCAAATTGTTCACTGACTGGCAGACTGTCAAATAAATGTCTACCTTATCTTTCTTGTTTTTACCAAAGATCTGTCCAGTGTCTATTTCAGTTTTCTATTATGTAAACATAGAGGTAACTGAACTTCTTCTTAAAATCTTGATAAAATTGTCAGAGGGGAAACTGAATAACAATTGGACTCACTGCATCCTTTCACAGTTCCTTGCTCCGTCTCCCATGGGGCCTCTTTTTTACTTTTTTCCCCGTTTTCATCTATTTTTCACAGGATATGTTCTAAAATTAGTTATGAGAAAACAAAGAAAAAAACTATTGATGATTTTTTTACAGTACTTCCTTCTTTATCTTCATTATCATATATTATTTTACTCTCATTTATTTTGTTATGTTCTTATACCTTTTACATGTGAAGGTAATCCTGAATAATGGTATTTTCTTACACCAAACCTAAAAGTAAATAATATTTAGTACTTGCACTTCAGGAAGAGTTTGACAAAATACATATTATTCAGTTGGGAATAATTAGGAGGTTCTATTTTACCATGCAAACAGAGAAACACACAAAATAGGGTGATAATATTTAAAAACACATACATCTATATTTACACATCAGATGAACCACTGATAAGCTGTGCATCAAAAAAGGACTTATCTCTTACAATTTTCTAATGATATACTGATAATATTATTTGTAATGAACAAATTTTTTTAATTCTTATTTTTTAATTTTTCTTAGATTTTTTTAATTTTTTATTTTTATTCAATTTTTAAAATTTTTATTAAATTAAGTTTAAAAAATAATTTTTAAATTTTGATTGTTTTAAGTTTTTATTTAAAATTAAGTTAGTTAACACAGTGTAATATTAGTTCCAGGTGTACAATATACCGATTCAACACTTTCATACAACACCTGGTGCTTATTACAAGTGCATTCCTTAATCCCCATCATCTGTTTAGCCCATCCCTCCACCCCACGCCCCTCTGGTAACTATCAGTTTGTCCCGTGTAGTTAAAAGTCTGTTTCTTGGTTTACCTCTTTATTTTTTGGTCCCTTTACTTGTTGAACAAATTCTTTTTAGCTCAATGAACAGATTGAAACCTTGACACTACTGGGCAAAGGAGAGATGGGTGTGGGATGAAAGGACGAGCTGTATGTGATGGGAAGATAGCCAATTTAGGTCATTGGAACATGGACTTCAAGCTATATGGTGGTCCCCATAATGGGGACATACTGGAGTGACAGTGTGGGAATGCACTTCCAGCCACAGGCAACAGATGTATCCTACTAGATACAGAGGATTTGGTGGTGAACATATAATGAACCAGGATTAAGAACTAGAAAAAAGGGGCGCCTGGGTGGCGCAGCGGTTAAGCGTCTGCCTTCGGCTCAGGGCGTGATCCTGGCGTTGTGGGATCGAGCCCCACATCAGGCTCCTCTGCTATGAGCCTGCTTCTTCCTCTCCCACTCCCCCTGCTTGTGTTCCCTCTCTCGCTGGCTGTCTCTATCTCTGTCAAATAAATAAATAAAATCTTTAAAAAAAAAAAAAAAGAACTAGAAAAAAAAATCATTTAAAATCAGGATAAAGGGAAAAGCAAGTGACCACCTGATCACATTAAAACAGAAAAAAAAAAAAAACTAGTAAGTAAAACTGGCACACAGGGTCTTAAGGAAGCCAAGTAAGCTTCAAGTTTAATGTGCAGTGAGATATTTTTAGCAAGAAGAATGGTATCAGCAAACTAAAGAGATCATATTTTGGATTTTTGTTATGTCCTCTTGAAAGAGAAAATCCTAGGATATTAAAAACCTGGAATGTTCTTTCTTCTGTGGCATTTTTTCATATTTCTTTTTAATCCAGCAAAACACAGTTCCATTTCTTCATATGGCCTTCTTTATTGTTCTTTTTTAAAGGGTGTGTTAGTCCTTTCAAATCTGACAGTGAAGAATGATTTATCAAGTTTGGTGTTTTAGCCTAGAGCACTGGTATATGGATCAGGGCTTTAATTTTTTGGTCCCTTCAGTGTTTATTTTAGTTATGTCAGGTATTTGGGGAATTTTGTAGTGTTGTATATTTATGCCATATTTTATGCCTTATGTATATATATGGGGGTATTCACTTACAGTGTTGATACTTTCTATAAACTAAAAGCTGGGGCATTGATTTTGCTCGTTACTAGTTTTTATTTCATAATTTTAAAAATTTATTTTATTAACACTTTTCAAAATAATCTCTCCTAAATATATGTAAACAGAGTTATACTATAGAGCAGTGACTTTTTTATTACATAATGTTTTCTAATATTTTACAATTAAAATATATCTTAATATCTTACAAATATAAACATTTATGAGGCACTTCATATTTTAATGTACTTTATCATATCTGTAAAATGTTATCACTGTATGAATGCATATAGTTTTACATTCTCTTCAGTAATTTCATTAAGAATTTTTTTGGGTTCCTGGATGGCTCAGTTGGTTAAGCATCTGCCTTTGGCTCAGGTCATGATCGAAGAGTCCTGGGATTGAGCCCCACATCTGGCTCCCTGCTGAGCAGAGACCCTGCTTCTCTCCCTCCATCTGCTGCTCCCCCTGCTCACACACTCTGTCTCTCTGTCAAATAAATAAATAAAATCTTTCAAATACTAACAATAATTTCATTAAGAATTTTCCTCTTTTATTAAATATTGCTTGATAAAACAATCCTTTATTGCTTTTCAGTACTGTTTCTGTAGGTGTTTCATAATTTACTAATTTTTCCTACTGGGGTGCTGGTAAACATTTAACTACCCCCTGTCAGTGGGAATGGGAAGTGATTTATAGAGTTTATCAATTTATGTTATATAAAAATTCCCGCCATAGCTGGTTTCAAGCCGTCAATGTGCCATCACTAAATGCAAAATTGGGTATAGATGTATACAACTGTCACCAACACATCACTCATTTACACATTTTTCTTGTTATAAGCATCACAGTGCTTAATGTGGTGGGATATAAAAAGCTATGAATATCTCTGATTATTTAATTTATATTCATAAAAATGGGATATCAGGAGGTGTAACATTTTTAAAGTTCTTAATCACTACTTCCAGAAATGTAGTATATACATTATTTTCAAGTGTCCACTGAACATATGCCAAGATAGACTACATCTGGGCCATGAAACAAAACTTCTATGACCATAATGTTATCAAATTAGAGATCAGTAACAGAAAAAATAATAAGAAAAGACCCAAACACTTGGAAATCAAACAACACACTACTAATTCATCCATCGATCAAAGAGGAAGTGTCAAAGGAAATTAAAAAATATATATACATTGAACTGAATGAAAGTGAAAATACAACATGTCAAAATTTATGGGACACAGCTAAAGCAATATTGAGAAGGATATCTATAGCATGAAATATATATGTTAGAAAAGAGGAATGATCTCAGTAACCTAAGATACCACCTTAAGAATGGAGAAAAAGAAGAGCAAAGTAACCCAAAGCAAGCAGAAAGAAGAAAATCATACAGATAAGCACAGAAATCAATTAATTAACAACAGAAAAAAGTTGTAGAGAAAATCAGTGAAACAAAGATCTGGTTCTCTGAAAATATCAAGAAAATCCACAAACTACCACAATTCATCTAATAAGAAACCCATACTTTGAATATACCTATAGCTGTGGATGAAGTAGAATTCATAATTTAAAAAAAAAGCTCTCAAAAAGAAATCTATAGGCACTAACATCACTCAAGAATTCTATAAGCCAATTGAAGAATTTTACAACCAATTTTATGCAGTCTCTACCAGAAAAAGAAGGATGACTGCCCAGGTTATTTTATGAAGGTAGCATTACCTTATTACCAAAACCAGACAATAACAATACAAAACAAAAACAAAAAACAAAACACTACAGACCAATATTCCTCATGAATTACAATGTATAAGTTCACAACAAAACATTAGCAAACCAAATTCAGTAGTATATAAACACAAGAATACAGTGTAGCCAGGTAATAATCTACTCCAGGGATGCATGACTAGTTCGATATTCATAATATGCCAATGTAATCTATCATATTAACTGACTAAAGAAGAAAAATCACATGATCATACAAATTGTTTCAAAAACAGCATTTGATGAAATTCGATACCTGTCCGTGATAAAAACTCTCAGAATAGGATGTGAGGGCGATCTGGCTGCAGCATCTGTCACCCCATTGATCATCAGGGTTGATTCCACTGATCTGGCTGGCAAAGGAGGTCGCGCCTTCCTCCCTCACCACTCCATGTGTGTCCCTCCAGAGCGTGAGGGCTTCGTGGAAGATGATGACATTCCCTGATAGAGGAGGAGGACCATTCTTCAGTCAAAGGTACAGGAGTAGTTGCGCTCCCCTGCTAGAACTTCTAAACAGGCTCTCGTGTCCGTTTGTAGGGGAACGAAGGGTAGTCAAGCTTCCAAGACTCCAGACACATCCAAACAAGGCACTGTTTTTGGCAGTCTGCCTTTCTTGAAAACAAACAAACAAAAGCAAAACAAACAAAAAGACGTCTCAGAATTATACGGATTGTAGTGAACTTCCTCTACTTGATAAAGGGCAACTATGAAAAACCTACACCTAACATTGAAAATAATAGTGAGGGAATGAATGCTTTCTCCTTAAGATCAGAAACAAGGCAGTGAAGTCCACTCACCTCTTTTATTCAACAGTGCTGTAAATTCTAGTCAGTGCAATAAGGCCAAGAATATATGGTAAGAAAATTCTTATGATGAAATGAAAATAATAAAATTAGTTTACCCCTGCAAATATTTTTAAACAACCAAAATAACATGAACAATAGTGTTGTGATGAAAATAAACATTTATAATGAAAATAATATGTAATTGCTAAACCTGACTACATTAAAAGACTCTTTGTAGGAGAAGGTACAGAATGGATTTCCAAGATAATTTCAAGGCTAAAATCTTATGATAAATATTCATTAAAACCCTTTTATGTTTAATATGTGTATTTACATAATTATATATACAAATATTATATACAATTATGTTATTTATATGCCTCTGTGTTTTATCTCTTCTGTGTATATAGTAAACAATATATATAATGCAATTATATATGTATAGTTATATAACTATATAACTATAAACACAATTATGTTACGTACATGTATATAAACATACACTTCTAGTTAAATTTTACCAAGAGGATTAATAACAGATTTTAAAATTCAAGTATATTTTCTCAGTATCCCAATTAATATTAATTATTATTTACTTCTTCGCATTTGTTGACGTATGCTCAGATAATCCAAACTAAAAAGGAAGAGGAAACATCTGTAAAACTATGAATCTGCTGAAAAGATCTTTCCCATAGAATGAAAGCTTTGGAAAACTATAGAACCTCACAATTGTCAAGGTTCTTTGAATCTTAGCATTTGATAAAGCAAGCCACACTATACTAGATCACACATATAATCATCTGTCTCTTGAATACAGTCAGTAATAATGATTTCATAATTCAGAGGCTTTCAAGAAACAACAAACCAACCCAAAGTCTAGGAATCTGATAATTTTTTCAAAGCTCGACATTTTCGGTGATTTTTGAAACCTTTTGGTAGAGAATGCTCCCTCAGTCCTTCTGGAAATGTGACCAAGTAGAATGCTAATAACCACAGCTAAGCTGACTTGAGGAATTGAAAATGACAGGCTATCTCTGAATGTTCCCTTCTCCACATAAATACATTTTTTCCTCTTCATATCCAGCAACAAAGACTTGTATAATAAATGACTCTATGATGTACAGTAGTTCTTGCGCATTAAATTATGCCTTTTACCTCAGGACTTATCCGTTCATAGAACATATAACATACCTAGAAGGTCCTTCCAGTGAGCAATATTGCTTGCTAGTGCTGAACCAAATTTAAATCTCCCTAGACCCACAGTGAAATTGCTTGTTCGCCTGATTGTTTTATTCAACTAATGATTTTGCAATATCGCATTCAATTGAATAATTATACAAGGAGAGATGCTGAATGCCCATCTTTTCTAGTTTAGAATAATTTATAAATGCAGTTTTTCTATTCCATTAAACAGTACCACCTTTTAATGAGACATAAGCACAACAAGGCAGGCACGATGATATATTACAAATAAGAGAAAGAAAATACAATTTGGGTAGGCAGAAATGTTAGTGGAATATATGTCAGGAAGAGGAGTTTTTATTTATCATCACAGAACAATGTACTGGTAAGAGACCCCAAAATATCCTTAACACACAGACACACATACACGCACACACGTGTGTATATTTATATTTATATATTTAACAACAATTAAATGGAAAACTAGACAGTTGACCTGTTTCTCATTTTGTATGGATGATTAGTTGCAGAGCCAAGTCCAAAAATTTTATATCAGGGCTTGTTTTCCTCCTGAAATAGTCTGTGCCCTATGCTCAGAATGTGGATAATATGTGTGTACTTCTCTCTTGAGAATTTAAGGGAAAAGTTATTTTGTCTACCTTACTTTTCCCCTTTGCTCATGCCCTCAGTGTGTTCTCCTGTTTTTGCCATGCTGTCCCTCTTTAAACTCAGTTTAATTCTGACAGTCTGGTGCTATTTATGAAAGCCCCATTGGGATGCCAGATGGCAGAACTATTCATCTCTCCTGTGGGTGCCTGGCCATGGGCCATAGGTTATTCATTTCTGGCTTTTAGTTCAACTGTGAAATGAGAATTGGCTATAACATGCTACTTTTGGAAATAGCAGAACCTAATTTTAAAATGCCCTTACTATAAGTGTATCTGTGTAATTGATTGGGAAAAAGTAAAAATATTTTACATTGTTTAACCTAGTGTTTACATCTTTAATTGTTCTTATTTACAAAAATCTGGGCATTTTTTGTTTTAAAAATGTTTTACTTTTAGTTTTGTGAACATATTAGGACTTCAAACAGGAAGCCATTCCAGAACCATACTAAGCATACATTCAAATCAAATAATCAGGTACATAATTGCGTCTTTTTATACCCAGGGCTTTGTGTCATGAGGCAGTTACAGGAACCATGTGCTTAGTTTAGGGGAGTAACATTTAATTGCATATAGAGATATGCAATGTTGTAAAAAGCAATCGGTGTTATAGGTCAGTGGTGTGCAATTTGTGTCTTGTGTGTGTGCCTCGGGTGCTACTCTAGGGAACAAGTTTGGAAGGTTCTTTACAGCTAGGTTCTACAGTCCCACTTCATCTAGAGTAGCTATGTTTTTATCTGGTTAATGTATAAAACAAGGCCTAAGCACTGGAGGTGAGAAATAGTTCTGAGTAAATTCCAGTAATTTTTATTAAAACTTTGTAATCCAGTCACTCTGGTAGTATCTGCATTTCCTACAGGAAGAATTATGTATACCTAATGCCAAAAGATTTAATTATCTCAGAACCCAAATGTCTTTGCTCAGAGATATCCCTAAAAGAGTCCAACAGGAAGAGTTAGCAATTTCACATTGGAACGGTTTCCTAATCAGGGTTGTCAGAAAGGCAGTGATATGTCGGGGTTGTGGGCATTTCCTCAGTTTCAGTAATGATGAGATGCAGAGGACAGCTTGAAACATCATGCCAGAGAAGGCATTCCACATGGGCACAGACCACAGTGATTTTAGAGTAGAGCAGTACTGTGTCGTGCTGTGCTGTGCTGTGAGCAGTGGCAGAGGAGAGAAGGCAGTGGCAAGAGCCAGCCTGGGAAAAGAAATAGAGATGCTTGGCACTTCCCAAGCAATCAGAGTTCTCCCCAAAATCAGGAGTGAAACACTTTATTGCTATCTTATTTTCCCCCCACCGTCTGTGAGATGTGGAAACTTCCCACTTTTATTCAATAATCAGAAATATTTATTGCCCTGTGACTTTATGTGATTTTTAAGACTAGAAAAAGTGGCTTCCTTCTAAAATAGTGACTATTACCTATTTGTTTCTAATAAGGATAGGAGAAATTATTTGGGAAAACTGAAAATTAATAAAATAGAGTTTTATCAACATTTTTATTTTATTATTTTCTTGAGTAAACCTTGTTTCTTTCTAATCATAAGCTATAATATATTATTACAATAATTGCGTATTCTATATAGGTGACATTTTATTTTATTTTATTTTATTTTATTTTAAAGATTTTATTTATTTATTTATTTAACAGAGTTAGAGACAGGCAGCGAGAGAGGGAACACAAGCAGGGGGAGTGGGAGAGGAAGAAGCAGGCTCCCAGCAGAGGAGCCTGATGTGGGGCTCGATCCCATAACGCCGGGATCACGCCCTGAGCCGAAGGCAGACGCTTAACCGCTGTGCCACCCAGGCGCCCCTAAAGGTGACATTTTAAACCAAAATCCCCAAACTGTAAAATTGGTTAAAAGCCTAAAATTTTGGCCTGAAGTTCATCTATATTTTAACCCTAGTTGCACAGTTTTTTTAAATATTTTATTTGAAACATGTTTCATAAACTCTATATAATGGGGTTGCCGTTGTGAGGCAAATTCAAAATCATACTTACCTCTGAAGAGTATTCAGTTAGCACTGTATAAATCATCCCAAATGCTATTTGGTACCAAGAAAGGAAAACAAATCTTCACAGAGGCAGTCTAGGAAAGGCAATTTTGGAAAGGAATCTTCATTGCCACTTTGAAATTCTACCACAAAGAGAGGTATCAACTACGCATAATTGGTATCCAGTTTCTTCTTTATAGTTAACAGAGCAAGGAATTATTAATTGGTTAAAATTTTTTCTTGCTGTGTCCATTTTCACCCACACATGCATAATTTAGGGTTCTTCTTGGAATATTTTTGTCATTGAAATTATATAATTTCTGATATTTAGAATTTATGCAATAGCTTAATGAATTTCTGTAGCACTCATTTCCAAAACATGAAATTCGTGAAATGTTAAAGTATGTCTCATTTATTTCAGAAAACGAACCACCCTGGTGTTGAAATTGTATAGTCACATCAGAAATGTCACAAAGGGGGCCCTTTTCCTGTAATACATCACTTTTCTGTTTAGATTGAAAGTGATAAAGAGGGCAAGGCAAACTAATAGATGATATGCCTCATTCTGAATGCTTTTTTACTCTAAAAAAAAAAACAAAACCCCACAGCCATCTGTTATCTGCATGTCAAGTTGTTGCAAGTAAGTGACATTTTTCTTTTTTATTTGAGAAGAAATTTATGGAAATACTGAGCAAAGTTAATTTAAAAACATATGGTGATATTAATAAAGCACCTATGTAAATACTAAATCCTTATTATCCTTTGCATTTATGGGCTTAGTTTAGGTTTTAGGCTGTATTGTGTAACTCCAGAACAATTCTTACTGCTCCAACTAAGAGAGACTTAGACTGTGTCTGTGTGGGTAAAATGTGATAAAAAAATTATTAAGTGATTGAATATTTCTAGATCATTAACCCTATTTTCTTGGAAAGTTAAATAATTGTGATTAAAATGTAATTATCACTTCTGCTTTTAGCCATGTATTTGCTTCAAGTGTCTATTTCTTGTGTTTGTATGTTTATTATCATAATCACTCCAAAACTGATACAAGTTTATAAACATCTATTAAGGAAGGGAATACATGTGCAGTCAGAGAAATAGAAGGATTTCCTTCTATTCAAGTTAGACCTGAGCTATTCTAGGATGATTGATTTGACAAGTAGATGCTTCAGAGATCAGGGGAGACAATCTGTTCCTTGCCAGTGTCAATAAGATCTGAGTATATATTATTTTATTATATTTTCTTATTAGAGAGGAGAGAGGCTGGTTCAACTTAACTGAATATAAATTCTTTTGGTTTACACATAATCTGGTTCTTTTCCAACCACAGATTAGACAGCATTCAGGGTTGGTTTTATGTAAGCAGAATGGTGGCCACTTTGTGGGATATTATTTTAGGATCTCTACAAAGCACTTACACTCATAGATTTACTTAGTGATGCCAGAAATATCTATAATGGGGACAATTCTTTATGTACCAGAAGTTGAGTTAATGTTTTAAAAGTATAAGAATAGGAAATTAATGACTCATCTTAGGTAAAATATTATATATAAAGATAACATAATACTACTAATATTGCTATGGTTACATTTACATGAAGGGGTAAGTGACTGTTAAATTAGATCTTGGAGTGCCTGGCTGGCTCATTTGAAGAATGTGTGGCTTTTTATCTCAGAGTCATGAGATCAAGCCCCACATTGGGTGCAGAGTACTTAAATAAACTTTAATAAATAAATAAGATTATTTCTGAGCTCACATTTTGTAGAGGGTATGGAAAAAGAACCTCAGGGCTCATTAGAGCTCCGGAGAGGGGGAAGGAAAGGATGGGCAGAGAGAAGGAAACAGGCATAGAATGGGAGCATAGATGACATACTAGTAGATTTTGCTTAGTCTAATCTTGGCTGTAAGGTTCTTAAGAGGAATAAAAAACAAAAATGTGGACTGGGACCATGTTCACTGCAAAATCCCATATTGATCTGGTTCAGTTTTGTATTATATAATTTTTATCACCATTGTATGATTTGAGAAGTGATCAAAATGTTGTCAACTACATCCCACCATTTTGTCAACTAAATGTGCCCAGCTCTACAGGGTAGTGTTTCCACTATGATAGACATTTGCCAGATTGGAGATATCATTCAAATACAGTCGTTTCTTTGGAAAGTAAAGTGATTGTAGTCATACTACTAAGCCATTACTAGGAGTTAAATGACTGACAGGCACTAAGAGGGCACATGGTGTCAGGAAGGGAGATGGAAGCATAGAAAGGTGGAAGTAAGCTTCCAAAACGTGGCCACTCTCTTCTGAATCTGCCTTTTCCAGAACTTATTTCAAAATAACATTTTCGATATATCCAAGATTGAACTTTGCCATTGAACTATAATATTCTGACAAATGAAAACAGCATGTACAAAATCCAAAATCCCCAAGTTTAATGAATACTTTCTTTCTGATTTATCATTTTTGTCTCATCTATGATGATGGAAATATTTCTATATAATTGGGCTCTTTTGAGGATTGATTATATAGGTATTAGCCCAGTGCATGTCAGTTAATACGCATCTAGGCACTAGTTCTTTCTATACCTTGAATTTATCTTTTAGGTAAATTTTGTTTACTAATTTCCTCTTATGCTATTATTTTTATTGAAGATAGAAGGGCATCTACTAAATTATGGTTTCTAACTGCAATTGATGGCACTCTGTAATAAGGTGGTGCGACACTGAGCAGAGAAAGGCATCTGGATAGACTCATTTTGGTGATATAAGTACCATTGTCTTAAAAGTCAGAAAGAATAAGCTTTTAACTTTCAGTTCTATCACTTTCTCTGTGACTTTGGGTGAAAAGTTATAGTTTCCTCTGAGTTTCTGGATCATCTGTAAACTGAGGAAAATGATGCCTACCTTATAGAGATATTATATTGGTAAAGATTAATTATGATTCTGAACACTTAGCATGCTGCTTGACATAAAGCTCTGTCCTTTTATTCACTTAAGGAGTTAGGAAAGTGGAGTTGTGGAGCTTTTTTAAACACACTGCTTGATTTCCAACAACTCACATAACCTTTGTACTTATTTTTCTCTGCTATTACTACTACTGTTAAAAACACAATACAATAGTGACTGTATTTTCCACATCATGGAATTTGGGTTGGAACTATGAGATAGTAGATGTATATGACTTTCAAAAAGTACAGTGTTCCGCTCATTTGGAAGGTGACTGATCAAATTTTATTTTTTGCTGAGCTTTGTCTCAAGTTTGATCACAAAATCTACTGACTTCATAAAAATAACCATACTCCTGCCTTAAAAACTTAAATAATATTTCTCAAGAAATGCATGCTGAAGTATTTGGGTCTGAAATATCATGATGTCTGCAACTTTCATTTTTTTCCAGATTCACTAAGGTACAATTGATAAATAACATGGTGTAAGTTTAAGATGTACAACATGATGATTTAATATATGTGTGTATTGTGAAATGACTACCACATTAAGGTTAGTTAACACATCCATCACTTTATGTAGTTACTTTTTTGTGGTGAAACAATTCAGATTTACTCTCTTAGCAAATTTCTGGCATATAATAGGGTGTGATTAACTATATTCACCATGCTGTGCATTAGATCCCTAGAACTGATGCATCTTGTAACTGAAATTTTGTACCGTTAGATCAGTACCTCACTATTTATCCTACCCTAGATCCTACCAATCTACTCTCTGTTTCTATGAGTTCATCTTCTTAAAAATTCCACATGTAACTGAAAGTATGCAATATGTTTTGTTGCTAATCATTTATGTGGTAACAAATGGCAGTAGTTGCTTCTTCTTTAAAGCTGAATAATACACTGTTGTGTGGGTGTGTATGTGTGTGTGCATTTCCATTTTCTTTATCCATTCATCTACCAATGAACAATTAGGTTGTTTCTGTATTTTGGCTATAGGGAATAGTGCAATGAACTTGAGGATGCAGGTATCTCTTTAAGAAAAGAATTTCATTCCCTTCAGATACATACCTAGAAGTGAGATTGGTAGATCATATGGTAGTTCTATTTTTAATTTTTAAAGACACTTCCAAATATTTTCCATAATGGCTGTACCAATTTACATTGCTACCAACAGTGCAGAAAGGCTTTCCACATCTTTACCAGCATTTTGTTATCTCTGTCGTTTTGATAATATCCATGCTAAGAGGTGTGATTTGTACATGGTTTTGATTTGCATTTTCCTAATGATCGGTGATGTTCAGCACCTTTTCATGTACTTGATGGTTATTTGTATGTTGCCTTTGTAAAAAATGTCTGCTCATGTCCTTTTCCCATTTTTAAATTGGTTATTTGGTTAATTTTTGCCATTCTAATTAGTGTAAGGTGGTATCTCATTGTGGTTTTGATTTGTATTTCCCTGATGACTAGTGATGTTGAGCATTTTTTCATGTGTCTGTTAGCCATTTGTATGTCTTCTCTGCAAGCTGGTACAGCCACTCTGGAAGACAGAGTGGAGGTTCCTCAAGATGTTAAAAATAGAGCTACCACTACTAGGTATTTACCCCAAAGATACAGATGGAGTGAAAAGAAGGGGCACATGCACCCCAGTGTTCATAGCAGCATTGTCCACAATAGCCAAACTGTGGAAGGAACCAAAATGCCCTTCAACAGATGAATGGATAAAGATATGGTACATATATACAATGGAATATTTTTCAGCTATCAGAAAGGATGAATACCACCATTTGCATCGACATGAATGGAACTGGAGGGGATTATGCTAAGTGAAGTAAGTCAGTCAGAGAAAGACAATTACCATTTGGTTTCACTCATATGTGGAACACAAGCAATAGCACAGAGGACCATAGGGGAAGGGAGGGAAATCCAAAGGGGGAGAAATCAGAGAGGAAGACGAACCATGAGAGACTGTGGACCCCGGGAAAAAGACTAGGGGTTTCAGAGAAAAGGGGGTGGGGAGAGGGGGTAACAGGGTAATGAATATTAAGGAGGGCATGTGTTCTGATGAGCACTGGGTGTTATATACAGCTAATGAATCATTGAACACTGCATGAAAGACCAATGATGTACTATACAGTGGTTAACCGAACATAATAAAAATAAATAAATCAGTTATTTGGTGATTTTTGCTATTGAATTGTATGAGTTCATTATATATCTGGTTATTAACTGTTTATTAGATATATGATTTACAAATATTTTCTTCCATTCTATAGTTTGCCTTTTCATTTTGTTGATTGTTTCCTTTGCTTTGCAGAAGTTTTTTAGTTTGATATTCCCACATGTTTATTTTTGCTTTTGTTGTTGTGCTTTTGGTGTCATATCCAAAAGATCCCTGCCAAGACCAATGTCCTAGAGCTTTTTCAGTGCCAGTAGAGCTCTTTCTCTGCATTTTTTTCCAGGAATTTATAGTTTCAGGTCTTATATTTAAGTCTTTAATCACTGAATCTGTAGATCACTTTGGGTCATATGGGCATAATATTAACTTTTCTGATCCATGCACGTGGGATATCTTTCCATTTATTTGTGCCTTTTTCAGTTTCTTTCAGTGGTGTCTTACAGTTTAAAGTGTACAGGTCTTTCACCTCCTTAGTTAAATTTATTCCAAAGTATTGTATTATTTTTAATACTATGGTAAATGGGATTGCTTTCTTTATACCTTTTTTAAATAGTTCACTGTTGGTGTATAGAAACACAACTGACTTCTGCATATTGCTTTTGTACATGCAATTTTACTGAATTTATTTATTCTAACCATTTTTTGGTGGAGTCTTTAGGATGTTCTATATAAAAGATCATGTTATCTGCAAACAGAGACAATTTTACTTTTTCCTTTCCCATTTAGATGTCTTTCATTTCTTTTTCTTCCCTAATTGTTCTAGCTAGGACTGCCAGTACTATGTTGAAAAGGAGTGGTGAGAGTGGGCATCTGATCTTGTTCCTGCTCTTAAAGGAAAAATTTTCAACCTTTCACTATTGAGTATGAAGTCAGTTGTGGCCTTATCCTATACGGTAATTAATATGTTGTGGTATGTTCCTTCTATACCCAGTTCGTTGAGTGTTTTTATCATGATGTAATATTATGTCAAATGCTTTTTCTGCATATATTGAATAATCATTTGATTTTATCTCTCGTTCTATTTATGTGGTATATCACATTTATTGATTTGCATATATTGAACCATCCTTGCATCCCAGGGATAAATCTTACTTGATCATCACAAATGATCCTTTTAATGTGTTGCTGAATTTTGTTTGCTAGTATTTTGTTTAAGATTTTTGCATCTAAATTTATCATAGATATTGGCCTATACTTTTGAGTGGAAACATAGGCTGAGCTTTGTGTTTGAGTGAGCCACTGGTTGTGTTCCACTCTTGGGAGAGGTCACTGGCCAAGCTCTCTAGTCTGATGGGGCTGTAAGCTGGGCTCTGCAATTAAATGAGGTTATTGGTTGGGCTTTCTGCCTGGGTGAGATGTGCCCAGCAACCTAGCAGTGTTATAGTCTGGGCTCCACAGTTGAGCAGTATTATAGGTTGTATTCTGAGACTTCCCAGGCTTCCTGGAGTACTGCTTAGGCTCTCTGGTCTGAGGGGGCCAGAAATTATGCTCAGTAGTTCAGCAGCAATACTGGCTTAGCTCCCTGCCAGAACAGGATTTTAGAGTGGGTTCCACAGGTGCACAGGTTCTCTGGCAAGGCTTCTTGGTCAGATGGGTTACTAAATTGCTTTCCTACCTGGGCGAGTTCTAGAATGTGCTCCATAGGCAGGATAGCTCACTGGCTAGGGACCCAAACTGGGCAGAACTGCCAACTGAGCTCCCTGGCCAAATATGGATACTGGCTGTGTTCTTTGGATGGACACAGCCACTGGCTGGGATCTCTGCTAGGATGCTGCCACTAGCAGAATGCACTATGAGCCACACCTCCCTTCTATCTCTAGCTGATTTCCCCAGTGATTCCTGTGATTTGGCGCCTAAGTAGGCCTCCCATGAAATATCCTGGAATGCTGGTGAATCTGGATGTCCACTTTGGGATTTCATTTCCCCACTGGAGAAACAGAAGGTTCAGTAGATGCACCCAATATGGTGCTGTGCTAGTTTGGGTGAAGAGCAGTGTGGTGAAAGTGAAACTGCTTCTTTTCTGGGTTTTGTTTTGTTTTGTTTTGTTGTTTTTGGTTTTTGGTTTTGTTTGTTTGGTTTGGTTTCTGTGGTCTCAGGTGGGGGGGTGCTTTAGCCTCATTCCTAGGTTCTGAGATCTTCAGAAAGGAATCTTTCTATGCAATTTGCTAATTGCTGTTTTGTGAGGGGGGACCAAAGCCAGGAACTACCTATTTTGCCATTTACTAACATTAGCTACACTCTGCAACTTACTTTTAAATAGTTCAGCCAAAATAGTCAGTCTGTCTATCTATCTATCTATCTATCTATCTATCTATCCGTCCATTCACTATCTATCAAGAAATGAAGCCAGTATGAGCAAATATTAATGAGTCAGGAAGAGTATGTGAATGTTCATTGTACTACTTTTTGAACTTCTCTGTATGATGGAAAAATTTTAAAATAAAAATGTTGGGGAAACATGAATGAGAGTCATTTGTCTTTATTTAGTTGATAATCGAAATATTTTAGATGACTAGCTACCTACTCTTCAATAATCTTTGTACTTAAATGTATACATGATATGGAGCTAAACCTCTGCATTCGTCATTGTATTTAACTTACAGTCCTGAATAGTAGGCTTTATTATCACATTTCCCAAACATGAAAACTGAGGTCTAGAGAGGGAAGTAAGCAATGTGTCTCATAAGTAACAAAGCCATGTTCTATCGAAGAGAACCATATTTGCAAGGATATAGTCTATGTCAAACATCTTTGAAATTTCTGAAAATTGTTACCAACTTTAAAGGGTTTTTTAATTTCAGACTCTATATTACACCACAGCAAATATAATTACAAAAAATAAAAGTCTATCACGGTTCAGATGAAGACATAACATACAGTTTCTAGATCATTGTGTTCATTCTCTTCTTATCTGTACTGCTCTCTTTAACAAATATCCAAGTGTGAGCTCTTCTCAGGGATGTAGTTGAACTGAATTGTAGCTGAGTTCCTTATAAAATGTGTCTTATCACCTACTAGTGATAACTCATATCTCACTTTCTTTCCTTTAGACATCTCAACCATCTTTAGTGGAAATAAAGGAGAAGGAAATTAGGTCTGGAAAGTAGATATAAAACTCCAAACAATACATAAACAAAAACATATTGAACGCACTCACTTGCACATTCTCTCTCTTCCCTTCTCTCTCTCTCTCTCACACACACACACAGGCACACAACATGTGAGAGAAAGAAACTTACTTCCTGATCTGGGTTGTAAAGTACTTCTTTCTACAAAATTCTACAAAATTTTCTTTCCAATTATAAAAGACTAAGAATATGCTCCCAGAAATGAAAAAGTTTAATTTTAAATATACCTATTTATGGTACTGTAAAGGATTCATACAGTAATCCTGCCAAACTCAGGATTCCTTTTCTTCTCCCCAGTGATTTGATTTTTAGTTTAACTTTTCTATTTATTTCTTGCAAGAAAAGACTGAGAAGGAAATGATTTAAAGTAAAAGAATAATAAAGTATTCTAGTCTCCAAGAATTATTAACTTAAATTTTTCATATTTTGTTTCTCATTTATTTATGAATTGCCACAGATATTTGGATTAATTGGAAATCTGAAAACATTTCAACTCAAATTATGTCATTATGGTACACTGATTTTTAAATGATTTGCTATTTGTATTCCTACCTCATTTGTTAAAAATGAAAAATTTAACTTATGCCAGTAGTTAAGAGTGTTATTAGGACAGAAACAACTTTAATTGTGTGACTAAAATAATTAATATGAAATAATTATTTGAAGATATGTTTAGTATGATTCTGAAATAACAAGACAGAAATCATTTTGTGTTCTACAATGGAAATAATGAGTGGGCTGCTTTTGAAATCTGTTGACTTTGGGAACTTCTTTATTCTATCTAGTATATACCCATATCAAACCTCATAGTCTTTTACCCCACGCTACAATTCAACAGTTTGGCAATTTGTATAATATCAGAAAAAGAAAAATCTCAGCTCAAATTTTATCCCATACTTCAGTGTAGTTTCTCTATTGCTGGGATAAATAATATTTTTTTTTCTACATTTTGTAGTGTAAGTGCTATTTTTTAGCAAGTATTAACTTCAGTGACTGAATGCTCCTGGATAGCACACATTGGAACCAGACTTGCAAGGGAGAACTCATTACTAAGTCCGTGTTTGCAGAACCAGGAAGAAAAGCCAAGGACTGAGAGATGGTGCTATAATCTTGAAAATAAGAATTTTGCAGCAAGACACCAAATTTGGATGCAGTGATGGATCACATGAAATATCAGACAGTAACTTAAGTAGATGAATCTATAGCCAGCTAAGAGACAACCAGAAATGAAACTTAAGTACACTGGATTTCAGCTGCTTTGTGCCTTATGTCTATAGTTTAGAGTATAGTTATGAAGTGATAGCTTACATTAAGGTTATAGGGAAGTTTACTTACATAAAAAGACCATATAGAATGAGTTAAACGCTTCATACTCCTTGAAGATAGTATGTTGTATACTGTTCATTAAATAAAGGCAATTTGGCATATGGCAAGTCTTTTGTGTACTTCCAGTAATTGTATTTGAACTGATAATAATAGTCACTTGCCCAAGTAAGGATAGTTCACAAGTCAAAATGCCTTCGTCCTTACATGAGCCTGCAGTGAGAGAAACAAGTCTTAAAAAAAAAAAAAAAAAAAAAAGCATACTTGCTTTCCAAATTGAGCCTGTGAGTAATAAACTAATCATCATGGTTATGATAAAAGGGTTATGATTATAATGGTGGTGATGATCGTGGTAATCATAATGATGTTAGACTTTTATTGAGTTTTTGCTATATTCAAGTACTATATTATGTACTATACACAGTCTCATTTAATTCTTACAAAAATGCTAGGAGGACCATTATTGCTGTTCCTAGTTCAGAAGAAAACTGAAGCTCTGACAGTTGAGATAACTTGTACAAGGTTGAGTAGCTAATAAGTGTCAAAGGTAAGATTCATACTTTGATCTGTTTGCTTTCAGAAGTCATGCTTTTTTTCCTTAGAGTACACTGAAGACACTGTTTAAAGCTAACAGTATTCACAATCAAACCCAGTTATAATTTTTTCCTTTAAAACACAGAGTGATAGCTGAAAGGAAGGAAGGTTTCTATTGCTTTCCAGTCCTACCTGAGCACAGGCACTGAGGCCCTTCCTTCTCTCCCATCTCTCCAAGTGACAGAGACTGCACATTCTGTTTTAAGGGTGAATGAGCTTAGGAGTATTCTAAATCATTGCCAGGAAAGGGAGCACACTAGTTAAGATGGAGTTTAGCAACTCTTGAGACATAAGCAAATCACACTTTAGTAAATTAACCTACAAGGTCTGGGTGTATAAACACATGTAAATGGAAAAGTCTACCCAGTGGAAATGGCTCATTTGTGGAGATGACATGTGATACATGCTTAAATGCTGATGGACAGGTTATCTGAGGTGTTGCTTTAGCCTCAATGAGTTTCTGTTGTAATATTGATATATGGCCTGCCAGTGGTTATCCCTGCCCCTCTTTAGCTGGATACAGCTAGGACCATTTTGCTTACCAAATTTCTGCCCTGTAAAATATCATTCTCCCATGGCCTAACCTAAGTAATTCTTACTTCTGTCTCATATATTGGTTACTCTGAGCCTTTGGTTTTCTTCCTATTCTGCTGTTTATCATAGAGTCTCAAATACACATGTTTTTCATGTTTTCTTATTTCTGAAATTAACATATACCTTTGAATCTGTGGGGTTTTAAATTCAGTCAAACAGCAGTGATGATTTAGTGACAATTATCAGTGCACATGTGAACTTTTTCAGAGTTGTACATATTGTAATATATGATACAAATTTAGGTATGAATTAATTTAAAAGTACTTATAGGATGAATATACAAAATTATAACATAAACACTATTATAGTTTAATTAGCAGAATTTTAGTATATTTAAAATGATGGTGTGACATAATTTTTAACATCTCCAAGTACACAAAGAATAGAACTATCAAGGTACAAATTCTGCAGCTTGCTTGCTTTAGTCCTTTCTAATTTTTATTTGCAAGAGGCTTTTTCTGTTGTTGTTTACTAGCTTCAATGAGGCACTTTACATAACATAGAATTTGCCCCTTTTAAATGTGCAATTCAGTAATTTATACTATTTTTTTAGTTGTGCAGATATCACCACGGTACATTCTTAAAACGTTCCCAATACCCCCAAAGACCTTCTACCTATTTGCAATTTATTCCCATTCCCACATCCACCCCCAGCCGTTGGCACCTGCTATTATAGATTTGCTTTTTCTGTTCATTTCATATAAGTGGAATCATATAATACATAGTCTTTCATGACTGAACTCTTTCACTTTGCATAACATTGAGATTCATCTGTTTTGTAGCTTGTATTAGAATTATTTGAAGTGCAGAATAAATGGGTGTCACCCAACTGGTATGATTAGCACCAAACCATTCCTATGACAGACTGTCATGCTTTTATCCCCCAATGCCAGGTGGGAAGAGCATAGGCTTCACAATCAGAAGTAATTGCACTTACCCTTAAAAAGCCTCAGTCTCTTCATTAGTAAAATGAAGAAAATCATACCTGACTTTCAGGGGTTTTGTGATGATTAAGCGAAATTAAGCCTTGCCCATCCAATCTAGAGAAAAAGAGACAGAGAGAGGTAGGGGAGGGGAGGATTTTTGTGGTTTTTTTCGGTTTTTTTGTCCTTTCATAAGTCTTAGGAACTTTTGGGAAAAAATGAAATTGTTTTCAAAAAAGAATGAGTTTGACTTATTTAAGTGAGGAAAAGCTAAAGAAATTAGCAATACGTGTCTTAAAGGAGAAGTGATGAATAGGGAACAGACAGCTGACTTTAAGTATATGTGAAGGGCTGTCTCAAGATTTATTTGGTCTAATATTAATGGAAGGAGGTTACAGGATAGTAGTCTTCATCATAATATTATGGAAAAAATACTTTGTAACATTTAAAATGTATATCTCTTTTCATAATATATTAAAATTTCTCTCTATAATAATCAAGAGATGTCCAAACCAGACCAGTCTGTTTTAAGGTACAGTGGACTCACAATCACTGAGGTCAGGTGTAAAGAGTGCCTGACCATTAAAAAGATAGTATTCCTTGAATAGCTTGGGAGGTAGACTTAATGGTCTTGTAGTTCCTTCCCAGTTATGGTCCCTTGCAGTTATAAAATCCCAATTCTGTGGCGATTGTTGTAAGGACTTTTAATGGCTTATACAATGGAGTTACAGATAATAGAATCTCAGGATGGCAGGAAAAATATTTTAAAGCATAAATAGTTCCAACCAACTGCTCCTTTTTATTTTTTTTCTTGGTAAAACTATCAAAATATGACACCTGCACCCCTGGAGATATATTTATTTTATAGTTAACAAAAGGGAAGGCACTGTTTCTGAAAGGGACTGCTTTGCTTCAGGAATCTGAATCTAAATGTATGTATCTCAAGGGAAATGAAGAAAAGCTATATGGTATGGACATCTGTTTTTATTTTATTGCATTTTTGTGCTCATCATACCTTGCTTCTTTTCAAAATAAAACACTATCTCTTTGAGGAATTTACCATCCCAATTTCTATGTTGTTCTTGAAGGCTATGTATAGACTACTCTGGCTATAGAGATAGGCATGTGACCCAATATTGGCTAATCATTAAAACCTGTTCCCCCGCTCCTTCTTTGATAATGACTGATCAAAGGACGGGCTCATTATCTGTGGACCCCCCTAAGAATCTTTCTCTTTATTTTTGGTTTATAAATTTCAGATAATTCAAACCTTTATTTCTGTGTAGTCAAGGCTCCCTTTCTAGAAGCAGAAGGAAATAAGGGTAAAACTCTGGGGGAAAAAAAGACTTTATTTATTTATCTTAGAGAGCAAGAGTAAGTGGCAGAGAGTGGCAGAAGGAGAGGGAAAGAGAATCTCCAGCAGACTCCACACTGAGTACAGAGCCCAATGTGGGGCTCAGTCTCACAACCCGGAGGTCATGAACTGAGCCAAAATCAAGATTCACCTGCTTAGCCAGCTGACCCACCTAGGTGCCTAGTAAGGCAAAACTCTTAAAAGGATCTTGGAGAGAGAAGAAAGGACAGAGAGTGAAAAATCATGTATTTTGCATTTCTGAAGTTTCAGAGGCCAACTCCATCTCTGGGCTCCTACAGTGAGCTAACACATTTTCATTATTTTTTCTTCTGCTTGTTTGAAACGTATCTCTGTCTTTTGCAACATGAACCTTGAGTAATACTGAAAATACTACTAGTGGTGAATGTTTTAAGTGACAAATTCTAATACACAGGATTAGTGGGTTGGTAGGTAGTGAAGATTCCTTTATACCTGATTAGGAAGTTATGATGGTAATAATAATGCTTGTCATTGAGTCATGTTTTAACTATCAGCCCATATTTCCTCAAAGACATTCTAATACTTGTGTGAGTTTTGGAAGTTTAATTTAAAAAAAAAATCAGAAACTTGAATTTTGTGTAGGCTGCTTCCAACATCCTTTTAAAAGATTCCACATAAAAGAGAAAGATGTTTGTAAACTAACATATTTGGTAGCAAAAAGGAGCTTCAGAGAGTTTTAGTAAGATATGGATATTTGAGGAGCCAGAGAGAGAAGACTGATATCTCAGGATGCTACCCAATATCTCCTGCTGGGTAGCAACTGATCTGGAAAGGTAGTGATTATATCATAAAGTGCCTTTCACTGAGGACAGGCAAGTGACAGAGAGGCACTTTGCCATGCCTTACTGTTCCAGCCAAATATTTCACTTCACTTAGACACAAAGTACAAGCAGAGGAACATTTAGTTGAGGTGTAAACTGCCTGATGCCACCACGAGACTCAAAATAGCCAAAGTAGGATATATGTTACAGGACCATTAGTCAATAGTATTTCTGGTTATTAACTACTAGAGAACACTAGAATTAATACGTAATGTAGCTGACAGTGTTTTCAAGGTGGTGTTGACAGGGAAAATCCAAGCTTGCCAACAACACTCCAAATCAGAAAAAGGAGAGCTGACTCTCTGTACCACATGCCATGAAAATGGCAATAGAGAAGATTTATTTTGGTTATCTTCTTTCCCTTCCATTATTACACAGTGAGAATTTCAGTGATTGCAGCGATCGTTGATTCAGTGATATCAGGATCACAGAGAGCACATCTGAATTCAGGCCTTTTTGCTGGATGTGGTAACTGGATATAACCCTGTGTGTTTCACCTTTGGTTTGGGAGCATATTATGTTGTGTCCAGAAAAGTTGCATTATAGAAGGAGAGGAAATTCTTGAAAATATACTTTGTGAACACTGGCATTCTGTCATTGACCAAATTCTACTGAAGCTCTTCTGAGCTCTTTTTCAGATAGACCTCGACTTTTGGACTTTGATGCTTGTCTCTGCATTGTCCAATTTTAGCAAGCATTCTGCTAAGTCAGATTAGTCATCCTCAATCTCTGACTGAGTGCCACATCCTCTGTTAACACCCAGGTGATATCTGATCAGCTTGGCTTCCCTTGGTTTAGCTAGAATCTCCCCTTATCCCTGATGTTTCCTCTTAGTAATTTTCCATCCACTGACCCAAACCTAGCTCCTTGGTATAAATGCCCACTTTTCCATTCTGTATTCAAAGTTCAGCCCTATCTCTCTCCCCTACTACAAAACCCCATTGTCATAGCCCCCTTGTGTACTTACGGTGATAGTCCTTTTTGAGTAAAGTCTGTCTTACAATTTTTTTTAACAAGAATCTTTGAATAATTTCCTCTTTAATAAAACAAACAGAAAATCCATCCTATGTTCAGATTTTATTTAATATCCATGAAGAGACATTTTCATTTCTGAAAGATTTTCATTAAATACCAATAAATTAATCTTTATTTAGGGAATTTCAGGCATCATTTGGAAAGGTATTTTGTTACAGAAAAAAATTTTCATCACTTCTAAAATCATGCAATTTTAGCAACTATTACTGCATCAACAAGTAAATATCAAGCTGTTTTCTAGCAAAATAGCAAGAAGTTGTAGCTTTAAACATACGGACTCTATGTTTGGCAACACTGTTCTGGAAAATGTATATACTTTCTAAGTGATATATGATTAAAGGGGAAAAAGTAAGACCTATAAGGAAAGGCCAAAAGAGTCTGGGGCAAAAAGTGCCAATAATTTTCCAGTGTGTGGAAAAAAAAAAAAACTTTCTGAAAACCAACTAAGATGGGACAATTGCATGCTAATTGCCTACCAATTAGACACAGTAAAATGATGTCAATGAGCTCCCCAAATTGCTGTTATTTTCTGTTTTCATGAGGTTTTAAAATTATCCTTTTATTCCATTCACCATCCCTCCCCGGCTATAGAATTTCATTACCCCCTTTTTTTGTCTGAAATTATAGCTCAAATTCAAAGGCTTAATTAAGAAAGAGGAATTCGAGCAATTCTGACAACTTCTTTTCAATAGAAATCTTCTCACTGAGCAATTCAGTCCATTCAAGAGCAACTACAGCAAAGCTTTCCCTTAATGATGGATATTGTTCTCCACTAAGGCTCTGACCTCATCAGAGTAGTTAGTCCTGCCAGTTTGGTAACTTTCTCCCAAATAATTCTTTGCATTTAAAATTATTTGCTGCCTGAAGGCATAGCAGTATAGCAAATCTAGACCAATGGTTGAGATTTGAGCTTAACATAGAAATTTTTAAAAGGAAAGGGAAGGAGAAGGACAGAAAGGGGAGGAGAATCAAAGGCAGCAAGTTCTCCATAAAAGAATTCCAGGAGGTCATCCTATTTGCCATTTATACCTGTCACTGCCACCATTTCTCCCCACTCCCTACTTGCATACTGACATAGACTCATTTTTGACTGAACTTTCATCAGGCTCCTCTGAGCCCCCTTCTGAATTAGGTCATGATGTCTTTGCATCATTCAGTTTTAGCAAGAATCCTGCTAAGTCAGTTTAGCCAGACTCTTCCATCCTTGATACCTAATCTCCCTTGATGCCTGATGAAATTCCTCATTCCGTACCCTTGGTATCTAATCCCCTTCACCTGCCTTCAGCAACTCCTGTCAAGTCAGTTTAAGCAGAATCCTCCCACCTCATATTTCTCAGTAATTTTTTATTGGCCCTACTCTGCATCTTGGTTAAATCCGCATTTTGTCCTTGTACTTGGAATTGAGCCCAGTTCTATGCTGAGATGTCGTTTCCCAATTGAAACAGTTTCTGAATAAAATCTGTGTTTATCACTCTAACTAATGTCTAGCTCTGGTTTTCTTTAATAGTAACTAGCACTCTTCATCCCCTGGTCAGTAAAACTAAACTGACCCTAGCATCATGCATTATCTGTTTATAATCTTTCCCTCCACTTCTGAATTCAATTTTCGAATCTCTGTTCTTGAAGATAGTGAACAAGTGGTCCAAAATAAACTAGTATGGCATAAAAAAAATACTTTTGAGTGGAAAACATCTGAGTTCCTGAGATCCCATATTGCCTAAAAGCAGCATCTCCCTGAAGAACTCATTTACCATATATACTCCTAGGGAGCAACTCTTATCTCAGAGAAAAGAGGTCAGCACCACACCCAAACAGACATTATCACAAAGCTATCATTTGTCCCATCTATTCTCTTAAGGGCCCATTTATCTTTGCAAAAATTCATTTATTTTTCTGTACATGCCCTTTCTCCCCCTTTCTAAGAAGCCATTTGTTTTCCCAAAAGTGCCCCTAAACCCTTTGCTGTTCCGCATTAAGATTTTATAAGCCACAAATTCTGACTCCTTGAGTCACGTTTCTTTGTGAACTTTTGCTTACATACATAATTAAACCTGTTTTATTCTCCATTTGTCAATTTAATTTGCAGGCCCTAAACAAAAATCTAAGAGGGTCGAAAAAAAGTTCTTCCTTCCAGACAATAAAATTTCAAGGTCAAATCCCTCCAGGATAAATACCTACAGAGCTATAACCAGACTCCCATTATATGATAGATATATCTTTATTTTAATAGATTTTCATTATACACAACTATGTTTCTTTTTGAATAAACTATAAGTTCTTTTAAAGTATAAAAAAATTTCTATTCATCTGTAAAACTTCTTTATGCCTTACACAGCATGTAAAACAAAGTATCCTTAATAAACGCATCTTGAATAAATGGGTGGAATATACAAGTGGATATATTAGTTATCCCATAGAGGAATCGTCGGCATAGTCAGAACATTGTCTCAACAATCTTCTAAGTTCTCTGATTATGTCTCAGAGATTCAATAAACTATACATCATCAGTAAAATACAATATCTGAAACAACAATCCCAACATCCTTTCAAGGATTTGTAGATTAAAAATACATGTGAACTAGCTTATTTCATTATTACCTAGGGAGCGGGTTTAAGAACACAATTATACAGTTGATGATTTAACACATTTAACACATATTAGGAAAATAGCAAACATGTGTTTAGGGCCTGTTAGTTTTCAGTCATATTGCCTGAAGTAGTTTATTTAATTTCACAGGCATGCTGTAGGGAAGGAATCCCTGATCTCATAGGAGGAAACTAAAGGCTATATAGTGCAAGTAACTTGTTTAAGGTCATGCATCCAGTGAGTCTTACAATTAGAATTCAGAGTTTTTAATTACAGTGTACATTTTTAAAGCAGTTTAACCTGAGTTTCCTCCTTATAGAATGTGATATTTGATTCTCTAATAACAATAGGAAAGTAAAGAGATTTCCTCTTCATCTAGAAATGGGGAAGTTGAGAAAAACTGCTAGGTTGCAGCTTAAACTCAAGTTATTTTACCAGCTGTATTTCCTCCTGAGAGTACAATTCAGCAAAATAAGGGAATTTAGTTTCAAGATAAGAGCATCCCAGTGTGATTAAACTTGAAAAAACCATTTCGGGAAAATAACTAAGTATTTTACATGAGTATATCTTCCAAAGGAAATATCAGTCAGACCCATTGCAGCCTAAGCAGTTCTATCCTCTTGAGGAAATATAAATCATTGATGAAGGAAACAGTGTAAACAACGTTCCCATGAATTAAGTAGCTATTTGGGAGCTGTCCTAGTTTGTTATCTCTACTAGAGTACAATAAAAGGAGAGAGAAAGGAATTAAAGTAAAAGCAAGCAGAAGCATTACTTACTAGGGAATCATACAAGATAATTCCAGACAGGTTAGAAATAACTCTGAAGTATGAAGTGCCCTGGAAGGGTCTTCACTACAGGAAAGGAATAACCAGAGGGAGGGGCTGTACTGGTCCAACAAACCCATTGTGCCACCCAGCAGTATGTTAGTGCCAGACAAGGGACTGTAGACTAGCCCACAAGAAATCTTAAATTGAAAAACAAAAACAAAAGCAAAAAACAAACAAAAAAACAAAACCCTATCAAAATGAGACCCGTTAATGAGTTGCTTAAAAATGTTCCTAAGTTTTCTATTTATGTCCTGTTTTAAAAGTTATTTTCTCAAATAGTCCATCAGAAAAAAAAAATCTAATTTCAGTAGAACTAAAGAATTCAAAAATGACCTTCATGTTTTTTCCTAAATATTAAGTAATGAAAACTAAGGAAAAAAATAACACCAGTTGGAAATTTTTCATACATGACTTTTGACACATAAATTCTTGCCTATACACATCTAATTAAAATCATGTATTTTATCAGTGTTATTATATCATATTTTCCCTTGACATCATGTAAGCATCATTCCCTCAAGCTATTTATATCTTTATATATAAGCATGACTTTTAAAATGTTTTATTTCAATATAGAAATGTATTTAACTTCTATAAATATTTTCCCCCAATAAGTATTTCAGTTTTTCTCTCTGACAAATACGCTTTTGTAAAAATCTGCATGCATATCAAAGATTTTTTTTTAAATCTGGCTTAATTTTTCTAAATTACTGGGTCTAAAAGATGCATATTTAAACATCTTACAAACAGCGCCTACTGCTCTTACTAGTAAAGCTAGTCTTTACCCACATCACATCAGTGGTTGGGGGCTCTCTTGAGATTGACCCATGGAGGCTAGATGATTGCTTTGTGTTTATTTGATGAGGTTAAGACAAAATTAAAAGTAAGCCCTAAAACACAGGTGGATCCATCCATTCCTACCTTCCTGCCCACCCCCATAATCCCTGCTTCATGTATTTCTGGTACCAGCTCTTGGTCTATAGCCAGTCTCTGGGTGGTACAATTTTATTCTGAAGTTTGGGGAGAGAGGATGCTGAGAGAAGAGCTGAGGCCTGAAGAGTTTGGAATGATTTAAAATTGGAAGCAGGGACAGCTGTGTAAATTTCTCTTCCATGTTTGAGGAGATCCTCAGCCACAGAGTGGCTATCAAATTAATGGGAAAATAGTTGGAAATGTTTGAAATTGTTTCTTTGTCAAGCCAAGGCTCTGAAGGGACATGGTTTAGCAAGTGACAGCTACTGTAGGTGTCTTCATATCAGAAATTTGGTAGAGCAAGAGGATCCCTGCCAACAGATTCAACTATTTTAAAAAATTTTCCTGGACTTCTGGCACATTCACTGCTGCCCCCTTCATTCTGCTTACCTCCACCTGTGTAAGAAACTGTGAACATTATTATTTTTGCTGTTTTTGTATTTTTAGTTGCTGTTTTTCTTTTTTCTTTTTTTTTTTTTTTCCTTCAAAATTCAGGTACTTTGGGATTTGCAGGAAGAGAGGAAGAATGAATATTAGGTAGGTGACCAGCATAACCAAAGCAAAGCACTTGGCAGTAGTCAATAAATATGTGCTAATATTATTACTTATTATACATCAAAGCAAGATAGATTGATGGCATTTTGTAGAAAAATAAAAGAGAAAATTGTGATACTTCTTCTCCTGAGTGCTCTGTGTGTGTAAGTTTCTTCTCATCTTTAGCCATAAGACCGTGTTTCAGGTTCTTACTTACATAACACATTCGGGTGTGGGGATTGTATCTCAGCTCCAGATCCACACATGCCTATTGTCTCTAACTGGAACATTTGCATCCTGCACTACAATGATAGAAGTATTTAGTGGGAAGAGACCATCTCCCAGATAAGAGTTAACACCTGTATTTAGTGGGAAGAGACCATCTCCCAGATAAGAGTTAACACCTGAATTTCCCTCACGGGATTGCAGTAGGTATTGAACCCTCCCCAAACTCCTCCAAGAAGTTAATGGCTTGAATTTCCCCTGTGAGTACTGGCTGTACTTTACAGGATTAATCAGTATAATCTTGAGACCCTCCCTCTAGTGCACAGGTTCCCTTGTAGATAGAAATTCTCTTTTCTTTTTAACATTTGCGACACTGTACAACAGCTTTCACAAATTATAGGCTGAATATAATGTGAATTGAATTCACTATTTATGTAAAAAATATGTAATCGTTTTGAAAAAGAGAATAAAGTGTGTGTGTGTTCTTTATTGAAAAGATTTCAATCATAGCAGCGTTTTAAGTCTGAATTTTTGTGTTTTGGATTTTGATGATAAAAAACAAACATTCCTGTTAATACATGTTTTTTCATGGAAAAGTCTTTGTATTTTAGTTCTTGTTGACAGAATTAAAGAGTCAGGTTTGGGTTCAATTGTCTTATTTAAAACAGTTGGCAAATCATCTGAGTCATACACAAAATGAGTGAAAATAATTGAGAGTAAATAAACCTACATATTCCAAGATTAAAGGCTAATAAATGAAAATAAGGTGTCATAATTTTAATAAGATATAGTATTTTTAATTTTGTTGCATACTAATTCAGACTATGTATTGCATCTCAATTAAGAGGATGTTTTCATTGAAGTAGAAGTACATTTCATCCAGGTATCTGTTCATTACACCTTCATTATCATAAACATTATAAAGTGGCCAATGATTCAGACCTCAGTAGAATTTATACACCTCTGCTTATTCTGGCTAAGGCATTTGTTTTATCTGCTTTGAATTTATACACTTCTGCTTATTCTGGCTAAGGCAGTTGTTTTATCTGCCTTAGCCATGACAAACTTGAATACATAAGAGAGTATAAAGAACATTAGATGTTCTGTTCCAGTTTTCATCTGAAAGCTTAAAAGCATTTTTATAGTAATAAAAACCACAAGAAATAAGAGATCAGAATTAAAGTGTTGCTTTGCAAATCTCTCTTTTATTAAAAGTACCACTGTATGTGTATANTCCAAAAAGATAGATTTAATTATTTGGACTTCATATAAGGAAAAGTAAAGATTTGGAAAGCACCCTGGATCCCTCTTTTTTCCCTTCTTCCCACATTCAGCCCAATTCCATATGCTTAACTAATCCCTTTACTTCTACCATTACATCTCCATTAGGCTATTGCAAAATTAATGTCTTTTAGTTCCTTTCTCTGACTAAATTTGTTCCACACTTGGGGATTTTGCACTAGTTGTTTCTAGGTTTAGAGCACTTTCAGTGGAAAACTTTAAATAATGAGGTCCTCTTTGACCTTCAAGTCTCAAAACTGTCCTTCAAGAGTGAGGCTTCCTGGGATCCCTAGGTGGCTCAGTCAGTTAAGCGGCTGCCTTCAGCTCAGGTAGATCCCAGGGTCCTGGGATGTGAGCCCGGTATTGGGCTCCCTGCTCAGTGGTGAACCTGCTTCTCCCTCTGCTTCTCCAACTCTGTTTCTCCCTCTGCCTCTCCCCTTGCTTGTACTCTCTCCCTCTCTCTCTCTGATAAATAAATAAAAATCTTAAAAAGAAATTTTTAAAAAGACAATTTAAAAAAAAAGAGTGAGGCTTCCTAATCAATGAATCTACAAGGAAATTTTCCACTCAAGTCATTGTATATCACCCTATTTTTATGTCTTTGTAGAAAAAGATAGTATCAAAGGTATCATGTTCAATTATTTGTACTGTGAGTTTGAAAATAGAATCATACAACAAAAATATGCAAAGATAGTATAGATTTTTTATTTCATAAAATATATGAAATCCTTTTCATGAGTTCCCTAACTTTTCCCTACTGGATAACATTAAAGCTTAGACTGGTCACTTAATATCTCCTTTACATTAAGCTTTCTTAACAAATTAGATATTTTGTCCATTCATATCAGACCTCAGTTTTGAGTCATTTACTTTGCTTAGTAAATAGTCATTTCCCGGCTCTGCACCCTATTTCCCATCAACTCTCAAGATGAGTCTGAGTGCACAAGTGAGTTTACTCTGTCATTGTAGTATTTGAGACAAGTTTTGGTTCCTGGAGCAAACTACCTGATGACATTTTGTTCCAGACATTCACTGAGATGTGACTGATCTTTCTGGACATTCAGAATGAGCATTGTAAACAGACACTGGAATCTGGTTCTCATTTTGGTCTTAAATACTTCTGCACATGGTGACATCTCTGTCTTATCTTCAGATGTATGATGGTTTATGTTTCCTGTCAAAATTGTCACATATTCTTACCAAATGTACAGGATATCTGTGCACCTGTATTCCTGGGGAGCTAGGTACACTAACATATTCATCTATCTTATTTATTCCATCTACTATCTCTCCTGCTCTGTGTTGGGTATAGAATACAATCTGCCCCATGCCTCTCCTCCTAAGATGAGATCACTGTTTCTGATGCATTCAGGCTCACACTTTCCTGTATACTCTATCTAGATATCTGAGTCTGAAGGGTGTGCAGGAAAATGGTTAACTTAGCAAGACAGTGACTGTGATCTTACAAAACCTGCTTGCAAGGTGATCCTTTGGTAACAGCTTACTGGTAGAAATGGTTCACTCTTCCTAGACATTTTGTGCAAATAATATGATTTATGCTGAACATTTGCTTTCCTTCTGGGAGCCTGAGATTTTGGCACATGTTAGGCAGAAGGTGACTATGTGACCACCTACAGTACATATTTTGGGCATTGAATCTCTAATGGGCTTCCCTGGGTAAAAACATCATACCCATGTTGTTGTATTTAGTTGCTGTGGAAGAAGAATATACTTCACGAGGCCACCATGAGAAGAGAGCATAAGGAAGCCTGCACATGGATTTCTCCAGACTCCACCCATATATTTTCCCCTTATTATGTGATTATATATCCTTACAACATCACCGTAATAAGTCTTAGCCATAAGATAACTATCTGATGAGTCTTATATGTCCTTCTAGTGAACATACAAATATGAGGGTCTTACAGACCCCAACATAGACCAGTTAGGTGAGAAACAAACAGCAATAACAACAATATCCTGTCTTAACTCCATGCTTTCACTACTATGATGTATTTTTTTTTCCTCTCCCACAACCTTCTGGGATTTATTTCCTACTGGATATATTTTCTATCTATGATTCTCTAAAAAATGATTTTTTGAAAGCATTCAGCAACTATCCAGGTACTTTGGGATCTTTTTTGAGGGAATGTATGCCATTAAATGTTATTTACGTTTTTTTTTTTCCAGTGAGAAAAAATATGTCTTGTGAAAGATTTCAGTCAAAGGGACCACACAGAACTCTGATGGAAAATTGTATAGTGGATTGCATTCAGTAGGTAGAGAGGTGTTTAGGAAGCTTCTCTGAGACAATAGTTTAGGATGAAAGTGGCTTGAACCAAAGTAGTTGGAGTGGAGAAAATAGGGGAAAAAAGTTAAAAGGATTGAATTTATATGTCTGCAAAACAAACAAAACATAGCAGTTGTCCTTTGAGATGACTCTCCTAACTGTCCTTTTATGTACCTGCCTTCCATTCGGGATAATAAAATTTATATGCCTGGAAGAAAGAAAAGAAAATTTGACTCACTGTATAGCTTTATGTTGGTCGTTGAATGTAACGCAAGTCAGTGGTTTCTGAGTTTTCTTCTTGTTTAGATTTTATCCATTGAGTACTGCCAGAACCCTATCTATTTTAATCCTGCAACTCTCTTAACTTTATTATTTTTCATAAATGCAGTTTTGAAGTTCTGAATACTATTGAGGACATTAACGAATTGCATGGGTGGGTATCCTCGTTGCTGAGATATGGAATAGAAGAGAATGCTGAAGCATCTTAACTTCTAAAATCTCAAAGGCTTATTTTCCCCCTCCTTTCTTGCATTTCGTTCCAGCCATGCATTGTGTTAAATGTTCCCGTTTCACTTAGTTAAAATAAATAAGGATGAGAGAAAATATTATGTAATAACATAGGAACAGGGAATCAAGTAATGACACGGATCAAGGGCCCCATTCAATGTTTATTGAACAAATGAACATTTTGAACTTTTATTTTGAACCAGGCTGTATGTCGGGTGGCACAGAGTTTACAAAAGTGAATAATGTTTGAACCTCTCCTTAAAAGAATTTATGGTCTTTTTGTGATTAGAGGATGTGAGAAACAGGCCTATGGAAGTAATTTCCTTTCTTCTACTCAAATAGATGTTAAGACACCCTCTCCATGGCCTTTTCTAAAATGTACTTTTGGGAATATCAGTTTGTTAACAGAAGTGTGCACTGTCTACGGCAGACACTGTGGCAGGAATATTTAGTAGGAGACAATGGTAATATGTTGCAGTGAAGGGGTGATTAAAAATAGAGATTAAAGATGGGGGGATAAGAATCACATTGTCATGTGGGAAAAAGTAAGTAGGACTTGGGAGGTAGGAGGAATGGAAAAGACATATGATTCTTAGGTTAACTTGTGATAAAAAAAAGAATTTTAGTTCTCGGAAAAATTAAAAATTATTAGGAGATATTAAATGGAGACATATGGAATTGAGGGGATGGGGAAAGTTTCTGAGACTATATTTGGTTTTAAATACATTCAGGGGTGCCTGGGTGGTTTCGATGGTTAAGGATCTGCCTTTGGGGGCGCCTGGGTGGCACAGCGGTTAAGCTCTGCCTTCGGCTCAGGGCGTGATCCCGGCGTTCTGGGATCGAGCCCCACATCAGGCTCTTCCGCTATGAGCCTGCTTCTTCTTCTCCCACTCCCCCTGCTTGTGTTCCCTCTCTCACTGGCTGTCTCTATCTCTGTCGAATGAATAAATAAATAAATAAATAAATCTTTAAAAAAAAAAAAAAAAGAATCTGCCTTTGGCTCAGGTTATGATCCCGAGGTCCTGGGATCAAGCCGCATGTTGGTCTTCTTCTCCCTCTCCCTCTGCCTCTCCCCCTGCTTGTGCTCTCTTTCTCTCTCTCTCTCTCTGTCTTTCTCTCTCTCAAATGAATAAATTTAAAAATCTTTTAAAAAATCAATACATTCAGTTTAGTGCACTAAAGACTCATCATATTAGAAACAGTCGATATTTATCTTAAAGTTTGACCCTGAAACACTGAATGAAGTGTCAGGTAACACCATTTACATAATTCCAGTGATGGTGTGTAAAGAGAACTAAAATAGAACTAGTGTGTGTGTGTGTGCATGTGTGTGTGTGTGTGTACTTTTGTCTTCACTCATCTTCTAAGAGGAGCTTCCTTTTCATCTAATATTGGCAAGTATTTTTTGTTTCAAAATAACCAAAAGAATAAGGTCTCTTCTGAATGTAATAATCTTTGTATCCAGTATTGCTGGAATATATTTTTAATCTGTTGACATGATGCTCATTCTCTATGGCTTTAAAAGTATCATTTAGGGACACCTGGGTGGCTCAGCCAGTTAAGCATCTGCTTTCTGCTCAGGTCATGATCCCAGGGTCCTGGGATCTAGTTCTACATCGGGCTCCTTGCTCAGTGGGGAGCTCCTGGAAGGGAACTTAATTGTTTTCAATAACAACTTTAAAGAATGTTATATAGCACTGAAGCTTGAGCTGATATTAAAGAGCATAGATGATTAAAGGAACAATTCAGCACTCTTTTCTGATTGTCTGCAGCAATCCTTCAAATATAATGTGGGAAGAGGAAAAAAAATATTGGCACATTACCAAAGTATCAGGGTGCCAATATGGATACAAATGAAGATTGAAGTATATGGGAGATTAATGAGGCACAGTTGATATGACAACTGGGGAATTTCTTTGTTTAATGGAAGTGGCAAAAGTAGTGTGGGTTGATGGTACATGTGAAAGAATGGAGGCCAAAATATAAGTCAAAAGCAGCTTTAATAAAGCAGGAAAACCAGAACTAATGACACTGGCAGAGGAAGAATTTCAGAATCACTATAAAAGACCCTAACTGTGCTCATTTGTGTGGGTAGGTAACAGAGCAAAGTAGATTTGGGCATTATTAGGGAAGAGGAGCTTGAGGAATTAAGAGATCATAATGATGCTAAGAAATTGAATAGAAAGAAATTATTGATAAAATTCCAAAGTTAAAAGATTGTTGAAAACGTTCAAAGGCTATGATAATAAAACATAGAAGATTAATTCTCTTTGATCCATAGTTATCCTCCTCAATAATTTCCTCTAATATAGTCCTCAGTATTTTCAGCTCTCATATGTGTGTCTATTCCTAAAGCATAATGGGAGCTCTGCAGGAGCAGAGCATGTATGTTATTTTCCTTCTTGTCTGGCATGTACCTAGTACACATTTATGGGATGAATGAATAGATGGATAGAAGGCTGAAAGGCTGAATAAATTAATTAGAGTATAATATACAGCAGAGGTATGGATTCTACAAGGTAAAATGTTATTGACATACAGGGAGGTATAATGGTGTAAAAATATCATTGGAAAGTTCAGTGTGTAGAAGATTTTCTTGCTAAGTTAGAAAAATGGGAAAATGAGTCTCTTCTATTAAGAACAGGTGCTTTTCCTAGGGAAAGGATGCTCATTGAGGAAAAGCAGAGGAGAAAGGAGTAAAAGACGTCATACATGGAAGAATTGGCATGGGATAAGGAATGTAGTTGAGCTATACCGTAATAGGTTTGTGGGTGAAATAGCAGTGGGGTGCAATTAATGCACAGGAGAGCTAATGTGGGTAAGGGGAATGAAAAACACAGAAGCTTGTTCAGCAGGCTGTAGGAACTCAAGTATAGCAAAGGGAGCAATGCATAGGTACGGTTGGTATTTGTTTTATATAGAGACTGGCAAGCCTTCTCAATAATGAGTCACATGATAAGTATTTTAAGATTCGTGGGCCATACTTGGTTTGTTGTTGTAGTATGAAATCCATCATGAACAATTCATAAATAAATGAGCATGGCTGTGTACTAATAAAACTATTTTATGGATACTGAAATTTGAATTTCATATCATTTTAATGTGTGATATTCTTTTGATTTATGTTCAACTATTTATAAATATAAAAAAAATCATTTCTGTAGGGAATAAAAAAATCAAGGGTGTATTGAATTTGACCCATTTGCCTTAATAGATATATGCATGTGTAACTTCCTGTATCATTCCCTCCTATAAAGTATACATATTGCTTTATACATTTTTATCTCTTTTTAAAGATTTTTTTACATTTTCTAAGAAAAAATAACTTAGTAGCATTCTTCAAAAGTTTAATGATGAGTTTGACTAAAAGGAAAGAATTCTTCTCTAATGGCTATAATTGACACTTATCCAGGATTTTCTTTTTAAGTGGATGAGAAAAGATGATCTTTGAGAGATGCCAGTGCTGCTTCAGTTATCAATTAGAATAAAAGGGGAGATGAAATGTTCAAACTTAAATATATTGGAAAACTAGTCAAATAATTTCAGTCTTAACTTCAAGGTATTTCTCTATCCTAAAAGAAATATGCCAAATAAATGTATGTTGACTCTCCCCCCCCCCAGTGGAGTGAGATAAAGAGCCTGCTACAAACTCTATTGGAGAATACAGCATCTACATAACTATCTCTTAAATACTGAAATTGTTATATCCCCCAAAATCCTCTCACCTAAATAGAGATATCTTTGATAATTTTAAATTTTACATTTTGTGCATTCTGTCTGTGTTCCTAGGTTACACACCACATCCTCACAGGAGGCTTCTGGGAGGCAGACTTTTCAATGAAAAGCATACTCAGCTCTGGAGTCTTTAGGCTTAATTGGCTTTTCTGGTGAGCCAATAGGGTGAGATTATACAGATTTAGGGCACAATCCGGGATAAAAGCATTGGTGTCAAGTTACTTGACATCAAACAAAAATAACCACTGTCACCATTATTGAATAGCTACAATGTTCTAGACACTGAATAATAGCTTTTTACACATTATTTCCTCTCATTGGCAATGATCCTTAAGATAGGTGTTGTTATTCCCCATTTTATGAATAACAGAGTTGGGATTTGAACTGAAGATTGGACCTATTTTATGTGTCCTGACTTCTCACTTTAGGAAGTCAAAAGTGCTGATTTTGGAAGGAGAGAAAAAAACTGATGGTTAAAAGGAGCAATGCTAGTTGGAGTTAGGGTTATAGATTTAGGTTTTAAAGTCAGTCAAACTTAGCCCCATAACTTAATGTTGTGGACCTTGGGGGAAGTTGCTTATTTCTGTCAAGTGAAGATCAAAATACCTGAAATGAAGAATTTTTACTAGCATTTGCTTTAAAACTGTGTAAAGGCACCTGGGTGACTTGGTGGGTTAAACGTCCAACTCTTGGTTTTGGCTCAGGTTATGATCTCATGGGTCATGGGATGGAGCACTGTGTCGGGCTCCATGGTCAGCAGGGAATCTGCTTGAAGATTCTCTTCCACTGCCCTTCCCCCTACTCTCTCTCTCTCATAAATAAATCTTTTTTAAAAAATAAAAACTGTGTATAAAGCATATAAAACATTGTCAGATATTTTGTGTGTTTTCAATACTTGAAACTGTTATTTGGGCTCAGGTTAGAAGCAACTAGGGCCATGGACTGATCTTATCAGCCAGGAGAGAAGAGCTTGGCGAGATTGTACCCTGGTTAGAACAGCAAAGTTTTCCTTTAACTGCTTTTTTATTCTTTTATTCCTTTTTATTCCCTTCAGAATCCAAATATAGGATTTTATATCCTTCTATGCTCTTGGAAAATGCATGCATTTACTCATGTAACTGACCACTTTATTGTTAGTAATGATCATAAATTATATAATTTAAATAAAGTATAAAAACTGAAAAACTATTGTTTTTCCCAGTATTTTTTTTTTTCATTGCATCTTATCCATCTTGAAAATAAGATCTTAAATAGTGAACTTTGGGGCTATAGACCACTTGGGTCTGTGGTATAATCACATGCATTCTTTTTCTTGTATCACCACTTTGTCATGAGACTTCATTTGGCCACATCCAGATGGTGCTGGTGAAAGATGCCATTGCTCCACAGTCTTTCTAAAGGTGAGCCACAGTCAGAAAATGAAAGGTGTTTACCTTCAAATAAAATTATTATGTGTTACATTATAGGTTGTTTCTTGGTACAGAGACATGAGCCACAGTTTAGGGAGCTGGTGGAAGAAGAGAACAGTGGTATAGAAGACTACTATGTATCATTCACAGTGGCCAATGGCACATGTGAGGCTGCTGAGAAAAGCTAAATCTCTGATTCAGAAGGATGCTAGGGAGAAAATACAGGTAAAATGGAAGAAAGCAGTTCCTAAATATAAACAGGAATCTAAGATTTCACAGATATTTGCATAACACATACTTTTGGAGAGGTAGAGGAATGATTAGATTGGATCATTTAGGTTTTGTGAAAATATGGATCATGAGAAATTTGTACATTCATGTCAAGGGTCCCTTTAATTTATCCTTGGCTGTTCTTGAAACAATTTTATCTCTCTTCTTTTTCACAGTTCACATTTCTCACATTATTTTCCATATCACCTTTGATTCATTTATTCCTCCAATCTCTCTTTTTTATGAAATTTCTCTCTTTTCTCTAGGTCATCTGATTATAGCTAAAGAATATCCTGGGGACTTTATTTCCACTTCGTATTGATAGCTTATCTTACAACCTGGAACAGACTTCAGCGCTTCATAGGAGTGCTTGATTATCAGAGCCGAAAGGAAACTTTAAGATCATTTACTCTAATATTTTTTCATTTTACCAAATGAGAAAAAATGAAATTAAAGTTTATAGAGGTGAAAAGAATTGCCTGATATCAGGAAGTTTATCAGTAGTGAAACCAAACTGAAGCCAGATATCTCAACAACTATTTCAGAACTTATATTAAATAAGCATTCAACCTTAAGTGACATGAAAACCATTGGGAAAATATTGTGTGTGTGTGTGTGTGTGTGTGTGTGTGTGTGTGTGTGTGTGTGTGTTTTAACACAGAATGTTTTAAAGACTAAAATTAGTAAAGGGAGACCTCTGTGGGAAACCAAGTCATAATCAAGCATTTGTGTGGTGATATTATTATTAAATGAAAGGGATCAAATAAATTCAAATGCTAAGTGAATTCAGGTCAGTCTACCCTTATCAGTACAATAATAAAAACAACCCGTACTTTTTAAAATGTGTCATATATATATATATATATATATATATATATATATTCACTTTACTGTGAAATGGCTCACAGAGACATATTAAATCAAACAAATTAAATATGATCAAAATGGGTGAGGGAGTTTTCCAGGGGGATAAAAATATACATCATTCACCTCTTCAACATCCAACTTTTATAAGAGAAAAAGAGACGGATTTGCCAATGGAAATAGAAATAAAATTTGGGTTCAATAACCCTCTAGCCATCAGGGGAATTTTGATTAATCAAAATTAGAATAAACCCCTGAAGCAATGAGTGAGGTGTGTTCTGTACAAATAACCCTGCTATGTGTCTCCAACAGAAAAAATGGGCTCCTCACTGCCCAGGAGCTGGGGACTCCTTCCCCCATCAACACAGGAACACCCTTCTCAGCATGGTAGTACTGCTTCTCCCCTTTCCTCACTTATCACAATGCATTTGTTCTTCACTTTAATTTTGGGACTACTGTTAACCAAAAATGCAGTTTTACTGTCATATACAAGGGATAGATGGAAGTCCTTTAAGTTTGGTGATACAAAGTTAAACACAATCATAAATGAGAGGGAATTAGTCTTTTCTCTCATGGACACCTCAATTTAAAAAAGATCAGCTTTTCAATCACAATTTAAGATTTGAGTGGAATAGTTAATTAGGTTAACTATTTGCATAATTCTGTGCATTAGCATAAACCAGGACTTCACATTCA
This sequence comes from Ursus maritimus, assembly GCF_017311325.1. NCBI lineage: Eukaryota > Metazoa > Chordata > Mammalia > Carnivora > Ursidae > Ursus > Ursus maritimus. The sequence goes on from NW_024426774.1 coordinate 41,512,607, forward strand.
ATGGTAAGTAAACCGAAAGGAAGGAAATCTCAACATTGAGATATTGAAACGAATCTGTATTTTAAAAATAGAACAAAGGGTTCCACATATAAAGGTATAGTTTGTGTGTGTTTCTCAAAAGAAAATTCAGATCTTTATTTGATGTGAGTGTTTTATTGAGCAAGTAACGAACTATTCGAGAACAGGGAGACTTCAACCTTGAACCTCATACAAAGTTGATGTTATGGGATGGCTTATAAAGTGAAAATAAGGAAGCAGTTTAACCATCACAATTATTGGTTATTACAATGGGGCTACCTGGACAGTAGGAGATTGGTTAAAAGTAATTATCTTATACCATTTTAGGAAGGTGACTTAAGTTTAATTTATGATTATCAGAGGCATTTACAAGTAACCTAAGTGTTGCCTACATTTATGAAATGCAGTAGACCAAGTTTTGCTCTGTATGGTTTTGTTTGCATTGGGGATCTTCAAGATTGGTTCCATTTTATCTTAACAGTACGTAACGTAGGGGCACTTGGGTGGTTCAGTTGGTTAAACATCCAACTCTTGATTTTGACTCAAGTCATGATCTCAGGGTCATGGAATTGAGCCCCATGTCAGGCTCCTCGCTCAGTGGGGAGTCTGCTTGAGGATTCTCTGTCTCCCTCTCCCTCTGCCCTTCCCCCAACTAATGCTCCCTCTCTCTCTCTCTCTAAGGTAAATAAATAAATCCTTTTAAAAAAACAAACAAAAAAACCTGTGTTATATAATGCAACACACATGCAGAAAACTGCAAAATTTATACTTGCAAAGCATAAAATATTTTTTTTAAAGATTATTTATTTATTTATTTGACAGAGAGAGAGACAGCCAGTGAGAGAGGGAACACAAGCAGGGGGGGGTGGGAGAGGAAGAAGCAGGCTCCCAGCGGAGGAGCCTGATGTGGGGCTCAATCCCAGGACTCTGGGATCACACCCTGAGCTGAAGGCAGATGCTTAAAGACTGAGCCACCCAGGCGCCCCAGAATATTTTTAAAATATAAACAAATTCTTATAAAAATCACCCATGTAGGGGTGCCTGGGTGGCTCAGTGGGTTAGGTATCCAATTCTTGATTTCGTCTCAGGTCATGATCTCAGGGTTGTGGGATCAAGCCCAGGTCATGATCTCAGGGTCATGGGATCAAGTCCAGTATTGGGCTGTGTGCTCAGGGGAGAATCTGCTTGAGATTCTCTCTCTCCCTCTACACTTTCCCTCTCTCTCTCTCCCTTTTCCTCAAATAAATAAATAAATAAATCTTAAAAAAAAAAAATCACCCATGTAAAAAAATACAATATAACCAGCAATCTAGTCAGTGTTCATATGTAGCTATTCTTTGCCCCTTATCTTTTTTTTAATTGAGGTATAGTTGACTACAATGTATTGTTAGTTTCAGGTGTGCAACGTAGTGATTCAGAAAGAGAGTCATAAATACAGAGAACACTGGTGGTTGCCACAGGGGAGGGGATTAGGGGAATGGATAAAATAGGTGAACAGAATTAAGAAGTACAACCTTCTCTTACTTTTTAATACCTGCTCAGATTTCTGTGATTTTTTTTATCCATGATGATATATTTTTTCTTTCTGAGGAAATCCTTATAATACTTGGTGTTGTTTGGATGGCCATAAATTCTGTCTTTTTTGT
>NW_024426774.1:41514277-41578541 GCF_017311325.1 Ursus maritimus
GTACAGATGGTTTTATATTTTATATTATATTTATATAATATATATTATATATTGTATTATATTTATATTATATATATTATATATATATATTATATTTTTTTCTTTCTGAAGAAATCCTTATAATAATTAGTGTTTGGATGGCCATAAATACTCTCTTTTTTGTGTAAACAGATGGTTTAATTTAGCATTTACTTTTGAGGATTTTTCTTTGTTATAGATTTTTAGGTTACAAGTATTCCTTTTTTTTTTTTTTTGTATTTTAAGGTTGCCATTCTATTTTCTTTTCATTTTTATCATTTCTAGTGAGAAGTCAGTTGTAAGTCTAAATGTTTCTTGTAAAGGCAATGGCATTCTTATCAGATAGCAGTGAAAATATTTTCTTCGATGTTGGTTTTCAGCAGTTTTACTAATGTGCCTACGTGTGTTGCATATGTAGTAGACAGTATTGTGTGACACCTGGTTTTTCCCTCCAGGACTGAAGCACTCATTGTCCCATCTTCTGGAGTGTTGGCATCAATTATATTCATATGAGTCTGTCTTTAAGACTCTCTTTAGAAGAGTTTCAACTTACTCAAAGTAAATTCCCTTCCTGGCAGCTACTTACATTCAATAATGTAGACATTTATACGTCTTGCCCTTATCCTCCAATTCAGAACAACTCTGAAGTGCTTCCCTAATTCTAGAGAGCCCCATGAAATTAGCTGAAGCCTTTAAAATTCCATTGCAGTACATCCTCTCCCTCTGACCAGTTCTCCTTATGCCCCTCTTCCACAGGTGTTGATTCCAAGAGTACTCCCTAATAAACTTCCCATATGCAAATATCCATCTCAGTGGCTTGATGTCTTTGATCAATTTTGGAAGTGTTTTTGGTATTAAGTATTCAATATTTCTCTTGCCTTATTCTTTTCCTGTCATCTAACTAAAAATACATTACTAAGTGTACTAAATACATAGAATCAAGTTTTTACTATTTCCAAATATATATAAATTTGTTTTATTCTTTGTGCTTCTGTCTAGATAATTCCTAAGCACATATCTTCTAGTTCACTGGTATTGTACATAGTTTTTTACAAATCTAAAAGCATCTATGAGGAAAAGTTTACTCAAAAATATGTAAAAATCAAACTTACGTCAGATATGTCCTTCCAGAATTATATTTTAGATAACAATAGGGCAACAACACAGAGACTAGAGAGAAAATTTGGGGAAATAATTCTCTACTATGAAATTGCCTTTTTTGGGGGGAGAGATTCAAACAAGTGCCCTTCTTAGCTGCACAGAGGGGCAAATATAATATTGAATGACAGAAACCAGACACATAAGATAGATGCTTCCATTTTTTAAAAATTCAATAACATAAAAACTATAGCTGTAAAAATAAGGAAATTAACTTTGAGAATGATGGAGAATTAGAATTAGGGAGAGATATAAGAAGGTCTTATAGACTGTGGGCAGACTTCTATTTCTTGATCTGAGTATTGGTTACACATGGTTATTTTATACTAATTCATCTAACTGAATATTTGTATTTTTTTGCCCTTTCGTGTATGTGTATTTAATTAGTATATGTATTAAAGACATACATAAAAATCAATCTTAAAATGCCAGGAAATGACCCACCCATATATAGAAAGTTAATAAATAATTACTAGCTATCTCATCTGACTCTATACACTAAATTTTCAGTGTATTAAAGACTTAAACATGAAATTCAACAGAAAATATAAGACTTATACACTTGGTCTTCAAAAAACCAAAATGAAAATATATTCATGAGAAGACATTGTAATATATTTAATCCTCGATACAGTGCTATGCAAATATATAGGTAAATCTTTCAATTCATAAGAAAGTGTTCAAGGGACTCAGTTGAAAACTGAGCAAATTATTTGAAAGTGTAAGCAAAACTTTTAAATCAGGTAATATCTCTGTGTAGAGCAAAAAATAACTTTCATCATATACTGATAAAAGTAACAACTCAAAGACTTTGTCAACTTTTGCATTACTAGTAAATTTAAACACATTTCCAGTCCACCCATAAGTATATGCTCCAGAGACAGTCTTGCAGTTGTTTGCCTAGGATAAATGTTAAAGGATGTAGCAACCTTGTTTATAACTACAGATAGAAAGAACCCAAATGTCCATTAACAGTTAAATGGATAATTAAATTAACATCTATTTATATAATTGAACAGTGTATAACAGAACAAAGGAATAAACTGCAGTCATATATAGTCATAATTTGTGAAAAAAGAGATTAGTACGTAAGAAATGGTTATAAAAATTCTAGAAACTTTTAAGATATTTCTGCTCTGAAGAGGGACAGAGGGGCAGAGCTGTAGTTGAAAGGAAATATTGGAACAAGCAGGTTTCATTGTTTTTGTTGTTATTTGTAATAGGAGTTGCTGTATAACGTTTGAATGATGTTAGAAATGATCTAGTAGAAAGGGGCATAGGAGAGAAAGTTATAATTTTAGTAGTGAAGGAACAGAGTATGTGAGAGGTGATAGGTTTCAGAGGATATGCTGAGATTACCCAAGTTTTCTATCTAGTAAATGGCAAAGCCAAGATATTACTCTCCCTTTTTCGGTGGTCTGCTTTAGGTGGCTGAATTCATTTCCACCATCCGCTTATTGTTGGTCTAAATATCAATGGTAATAATGGTCTCCTTAGTCTTTCTTTTACCTTGTAATATTAAGAGATTTTAAATAGTGTTTCTCACACAGGGCTCTAAGCCTCTGGCTGCTTTTCACATCTCTCTGCCATGTAGCTCTGTATTCTTGAATCAAATCAAATATACCTCTGTGTCAATGGCTATAGCTCAGTCCTCATTCATAATTTGAGAATGAATAATACAGTGGTGAAGAGTTGGGCTTTTACAGTCAAACCTACCTGAATATGAATCTAACTCTGTCACTTCCTATCTGAACATAATAAGCAAGTTAATGTTTAGTTTACATTCCACCAATAATATACAAGCGTTCTCTTTTCTCTACACCCTCACCAACATCTGTTATCTTTTTATTTCTTTAATAATAGCAAGTTGAACTGTGTGAAATTGTATCTCATTGTGGTTTTGATTTGCACTTCCTCTATGATTTCTTGACCTGTGAAATTAAAGCATCTACTGAAAAACTATGAAAACTAATAAGCACCTATCTCATAAGAATGTTGTGAAGAGAGAAATGCTATTATGTATGTAGTGCTTAAAATAGTAGTACATAGTGAGCTTATAATACATCTTTTTATTTCATAAAGCTCTAGGTATCCACTTACATTAATGAGAATAAGGTATATGGCAGTCCTTGGATTTAGTTAGGATGAAAAATAGGCATTTTTGTCACCTTGGCCAAGCCATTTACCATCTCTGGACACCCATTTTTGAGTTCAGATGGGGAGATGGATCTACAAATTTGGGGTATGTTGAAATTTAAGAGAAGCAAACCTTGACACAAGCAGAGCATTCACTAACTCTAGGAGATTATTTGTAGTGATTGGATAATAAATAATATAATTTATTGACATTATACATGCCTCTAACATGTAAATTTAACAATAGAACCTTTGGATTTTTATTACTTTTAAGCTACAAACACCTGAAAACACTATTCTTAATCTTCTCCTTAATTTTCACAGCTGGCATTACTTAAGTTTCTGTTGAAAGCTATTGGAATCTCTCCCCAGATGGGGAGAGGGAGGATACACAATTTGCAAATAATTTCAAGTGTGTCATTGTCTCCCCATGATGTCTAGAGACCTTCTTACAGATCCATGAACCAGTGCTAAGTATTTCTGTCTTGATTTTTTTAATCCTATTTTTTCATGTGGCAAAATACATATAAAATTTACTATCATAAACATGTTTAAGTGTACAGTTCAGTGATATTTATATGACATATTATAGAGCAGTCATCACCACCCTCCATTCACAGAACTCTTTTTAAAATCTTGCAAAACTAAAACTCTGCACCCAATTAAATAACTGTGACTCCCTCCTCCCAGCACCTGGCAACAACAATTCTAATTTCTTCCATTTTTGTTTTAATCTTACCTTTTCCTATGTGCCCCCAGCCTCTGATAACCATGATTCTATTCTTTGTTACAATGAAATTTGCTTTTTTTCCCCCTAGATGATACATATAAGTGAGATCATGCAATATTAGTCTTTTTGTATCTGTCTTATTTCACAGAGCATAATGTCTTTTAGGTTTATTTGCATTGTCACAAAATGAAGGATTTCATTCTTTTTAAGGCTGAATACTATATTACTGTGCATATATATGTGTGTGTGATATACGTACCTATGACATTTTCTTTATCCATTCATCCACTGTCAGACACTTAGTTTACATATCTTGGTTTTTATGAATAATGCTGCAATGAACATGGGAATGCAAATATGTCTTTGAGCTAGTAATTTTATTTCCTTTGGAAATATACCCATATGTGAGATTATTGGATCATACAGTAGTTTTATATTTATTTTTTCAGGTAACATCATACTGTTTAATATAATGGCTTTACTAGTTTACATTCCACCAATAATATACAAGCGTTCTCTTTTCTCTACATCCTCACCAACATCTGTTATCTTTTTATTTCTTTAATAATAGCAATTTGAACGGTGTGAAATTGTATCTCATTGTGGTTTTGATTTGCACTTCCTCTATGATTAGTAATGCTGAGCATCTTTTCATATACCTGGTGGCCTTTTGCTTGTGTTTTTCGGGAAAAAAAAATGTCTATTTGGGTACTTTGGCTATTTTTTTTAATTGGGATTTTTGGGTTTTTTTATTGTTTTATTTGTTGGGATTTTTGTTTGGTTTTTTGCTTTTTTGGGTTTTTTGCTCTTGAGTTGTTAGAGTTGGTATATATTTTGGATACTAATCTCTTGGAGACATAAAGTTTGCAAGTGTTTTCTCCCATTCCAAAGTTTGCTTTTACATTATGTTGACCATTTCCTTTGCTATGTAGAAACTTTTAGTTTGATATAGTTTTACTTGTAAATATTTGCTCTTGTCTGTGCTTTTAGTATCATCTCCAAAAAATCACTGCTAAGACCAATGTCAAGCTTTTCGTTTATGTTTTCTTCTAGGAATTTTACGGTTTTTGATATAATGTTTAAATCTTTAATTGATTTTGAAGTGATTTTTGTGTATGGTGTTAGATAGGGGTCCACTTTCATTCTTTTGCATATGGATATCCAGTTTTCCCAACACTATTGAAGATACTATACTTTCCCCATTGTATATTTTCAGCTCCTTTGTTTAAAATTATGTTACTGTGTATGTGTGACTTTACTTCTAGGTTCTCTATTCTGTTCTATTGATCTGTGTGTATGTTTTTATGCCAGTATCATACTGTTTTGATTGCTATAGTGTTTTGCTATATATTTTGAAATTAGGAAGTATGGTGCCTCCAGCTTTGTTCTTGCTCAAAATAGGTTGGGCTATTTGGAGTCTTTTTGTCATTCCATATCAATTTTAGCATTTTTTTTCTATTTCTACAAAAGATGCCATTGAAATTTTGATAGAATTGCATTGAATCTATAGATTGATTTGGGTAATAATGGCATATTAACACTATTTATTCACCAAATCCATGAACATGGGATACCTTTCCATTTATTTGTGTCTTTTTCAATTTCTTCCAACAATGCTTTATAGTTTTCAATGCACAGGTCTTTCACCTTCTTGGTTAAATTTTTATTGAACCTAAGTATTTTATTCTTTTTGATATTATTATAAATGGGATTGTTTTCTTAATATCTTTCAGGTACCTAGCTCAATGTTCATTTATAAAAATGCAACTAATTTTTGTATGTTGATTTTATAAACTGTAACTTTACTGAACTTATTTATTAGGTCTAACTTTTTTGATGAAATCTTTAAGGTTTTCTATATGTAAGATTATGTTATCTGCAGAGACAATTTTACTTCTTTCCCATTTGGATGTCTTTTATTCTAATTGGTTCAGGAATAAAAAAAGAAGGAAGAAAACAGACAAAAGATGCTGCAGTTTAACTCCATGCTGCTACAAAAGTGAAAGGCTGATCTGAGCCCTGCACTGAATTGAAAAAGTGGTCTAGACCTGGTATATGAATCCCAACAATTTAATCCCACTTATGTTTGAAGTTATCTCACCTGCCTTCTTTAAAACTATGTAAAATGGAAAAAAGCTCAGTCCTCCTACCTATCCTATGTGGTTGGTATGAGGATCAAAAAAGATAATGTGTATAAAACAACAATACAAATCATGAAGTGTTTTGCCCATATGTATCTATGCTGCTTTACTATCATCTGTTATGTTTGCAAACCCTTATTTCCTATGGGCAGGATTTAGAAGAAAGAAATGAAACAGAAACTTAGTAACAATGTTCATTGACTCGTCCATCTGAATAATTCATCTTCTGTTAGAATTCATATTCAGGAATGAGGCCAAGGTAGGAATATTCCATAGATCATAAAAAGGGCATTCAACTAGAGTAAAGAAGGAAGTCTGTGAGTCAGAGGAGTAGATGTCTATCTGGTTTATTATAAATGAGATCAAGAACAGAGAACTGATCAAGGGCTAGAAGGGTCCTGTTAGAGCTAGGGTGAAGCAGTAGTCTTGGAAAGTGTGCTTTCATTTCTATATTTTGATTTCTAGCATTGTAGAAACCAGAGGTCATAATTTATTTCAATACTTTTAGGTATAATGTTCTTGGAATGCATATTCGAAGGTGGAGTATTTGTCAGTAGGTTTCTAATCCATATCATTTTACGTATTCTCTTGGAACACCATTTTATAAAGGTAAAGTCCTTTCTTGCCTATGATATTTTTCTAAGAGCTAAGCACTCCATCTCAACACTTGATGGGTAAGAAAGCATTTTGTCTTCCAAAGCACTGGATTGAAAAAGAGAAAAGAGAAGTCTTCCTCTAATAATCTTGTAATAAATCATGCATCTGAAATGCTTTGTGATTTTGTTATGGAAATGACGAACTTCTCCTAAATGCATTGCAATATGCCCTACATTGCTGTTTTCATTTCCTTACTTTGCACATACATAAATGTCCCATTATAATTGATGGGAACATACTTAATGTTGACATGAATGTGTTTTTAATGAAAACTGTTGATATGGTTTTGTCAGTTCTTAAAATGATTTTTCCCCATAGTCAGTGGGAGGGAGAATAAAAAACCATTATGTTAGGCAGAAATCCTAGGGCCTTTTCTCCTACAAGATATTTTTGCCTTTGGATACTTTCTCCTGTCATTTTAGACATTCTAACAACCCAGAGACTGCTACAAAGCTGAGTGAAGTGAGATTGTAATAAAAGCAAGGAAATGGATTTCTGTCAGTCACCCTGAGACGGCTTTCAGAAGGAAAATCGTATTTTTTTTTAATTGAAAAGACCATCTTAATTACTACTTGGTTTAATAGGGTTTTAATCCTTCTTAAAAATTTAGAGAAAACATACTAAATCTGGAGTAAGAGTTAAACTTAATGAATTGAAGGCAAAAATGCATTTTCTCTTTCCCTGAAGATTTCATTATGGTGACAGTAAAAGGGAAAAGATATAAACCAATGAAGACTGAGAAAATAAGAGTTTAGCCAGCAGTAGGGCCAATGTACCAACAGAGTCCTAGAAGGTGGAAATAGGCAGTAGAGGATTATTGACTGACTTATCAGATAAAAGGAGCCTTATGTGATTTAACAGACTGGAGTGACAGCTTACAGAAAAGAATGGCAAGGAGAAGCAGAGTTTACTGGATAGAAATTTCAAAAACATGGGGCTTGATGGCACAGCCTACCAAGGAAGATGGGGATGAGGCTTCAAGCAAAAACCGGAGAGATTAGTTTAAAATTTGTCAGAATGGTGAAAACCGTGAGCATATTCCTTTATCCATTTGCCTCACCCTCAACCTCAAAGTCATGTAACTAATCCAGCCCACATTATCAGAAGATGTGGTTCTCTAAAAATATTTTACATGAGAGCCTTTGGATTTCTGGATAGAGTGGCAGGAGAGGGGGGCATGGAGAGCTAAAGTGACAAAATAAAAACGCAGAAGTAAAATGGGAACTGAAAAACATGTGATGAGATATCTCAGCACCTTCTATCACTGTGCAGTTCTTCTCTATTCTCCCTAAGTTGGATCCTGGAAGACAGTTTTGTTTTTGTTTTTATTTGCTTGTTTTTTATAAAGCATTGAATTTATTCAGAACCTATCTAAAAATAAATCTGAAATATGGTATCTTCCTTCAAAAGATCTTCCTCTCCACCTAAAACCTTAAGTCCAGGACCTATAGTCAACATGTCCTCTCTATTAACTTGAGCTTGTAGCCATATATCCATTGTCTTATTCTTAATTACAAATAGATAGTCAATGATTACCACCTGTTTGAGAGTGCTTACATGAATGGAAAGGGCATTTAAAAGTGAAGTTGAATAAAATAATACAGGAAGCAGATGAAAAAAAAATCTATACAATTAATAGCCTCAGTTATCACATTAATTACCCTGAAGGAGAACACTACTAAAATATCCAGGATAAAAACATCATGTGAAAATTTAAAAATAAGAATTAAAGTAACAGGACTATGGTAAAGGGCTTTGAATATAAGTTCAAGAAAATCTTCTAGAAGATAGAACAAAAAAGATGAAAAAAGGAAAAATAAGAAGACTGTACCCAAGGAGGTCCAACTACCAGAGATAACAGAAATATTAGAGAAATAAAAAGGGGAAATGGAGTTATAGAAATTTCACTTAATATATAAAAATAATATATGAAAAAACATAATAAAAATAAATTTGCCAGACTGAATTTTATATATTTTCTGACCAACATAGTAATAAATGGGCATTACTTTGAATACTAAAAAACCCACTGCAAGCCAAATCCTTACGAAATTGCAGAATGTCAAGAATAAAAAGAAACACCCAAAAGAGTCTCAGAGGGGTAAAAGAAGCATCATACACAAAAGGAATGAGAGTATAAAGAACTTTTTTTTTTTCAACGAGCACCCAGGATTTTGGAATAAAATGGAATAGAACTTCAAAACCTGATGAACATTTATTTCAAAAAAGAATTCAATACATTGGCAACTATCAATTAATAAAAAAATAAATATAGAGGAAGGGAAACAAGATGGAGGATAAGTAAGGGACCTCATTTCATCTGGTCCCTTGAATGTAGCTAGATAACTTTCAAATCTTCTGAACGCCAATGAATTCAAACAGATGTAAGAAAAGAATTGCGGGAATTCTACAAATAGAAAAGTGGCCACTATTTGCAAGGTAGGAGGTATGGAGAAGTGAATCCGAGGGGATATATTGGAAGATAAACAGTGGGGAGAGGGAGCCTCTGTAAGCCAGCTACTTGAAAGTGATATAACCCCAGAGGCAAAATTGGAAACTTTAGAAATCTGCTCCATTGAGAGATGTCCCTGCCTGAAAGGTGCTCAGGTAGTGAAGCACGGCAGAATCCTAGGTGGGACAGTGTGGTCTCAGGATCCCCGGGATCACAGATGGAATGGGGTTGCCTGAGCCGGCAGAGTTCCCAAGCATTGGATCTGGGAAACGGTATGGTCAGCAAGCCCAAGAGGAGGCTCTCAGATTGGTTTGCCATAAACCCTGAACTGAGGCACAACTGGATGACAGCTCTCCTTGTGGGGTCCTGCAAAGGGCAAAAATGCTGCAACCGTCCACCCTCCCCCTGGAGGATAGGTGTGGGTACACACTGCAGGAGTCTGCAGAGTTTGGCACACGCAAGAGTGATGACCACTTATCCTTCAGAGTCTACTGAAGAGAGGGGACAGTGATCTTTCAGCTCTGGGGATGGAGATCGGTGTGCACATTTTTATTTTCATCCTCTAAAGAGGTGCAGAAAGCCTTCAGGAAACAAAGCCACATATAGCAACCAGAAGCACCTTACCCTGATTCTGCCCCCTGGCAAGGGGTGGTGCAGCTCCACCCAGGCAAAGACACCTGAGAATCAGTTCAGCANTCAGCAGGCTCCTCCCCCAGAACACCAGCTGGAACAACAGGCAAGCACCAAGTTTACGGAGCACACAGGACTGCAAAACTCCAGCACTAGGGAAAAATAGTGTATAGAATTAAAGGTTTTTTCTCATGATTCGTTTATTTTTTGGTTTAAAATTTTCCTTTTCTTTTTTTTCCTTTTTTCTTTTTCAACTAGTTTCTTATTTTATCAACTCTTTGTTTTTAAGCCTTTTTTTTAACTTTCATTTTTTACATTTGTATTTAATAGATATATTCTTCATTTTTGGCTTTCTTTCACTGTATTCAATTTTATTATTATATATGTATGTTTTGGTTTCTTTACAATTTTGTTATTTAGTGTCTTCTAACAGACAGACCAAAATACACTTAGGACCAAGTGAATCACTCTGTTTTGTCTACCTGGGAGATTATATTCCCCCCCCTTTTTTTTTTCATTTTCTTTTCTTTTTTGGTTTCTGACCTCTTTGGGTTTGTCTAGTGTGTATTTCACTTGGGTCATGGTTGATATTTTTTATTTTGTTCTCTTGTTCATCCATTCTTCTCCGGGCAAAATGACTAGAAAGAAGAATTGACAACAAAAGAAAGAACCAGAGGTAATACTCTCTGCCACAGATCTAATTGATATGGATATAATTAACATGGCAGAGCTGGAATTCAGGATAATAATTATAAAGTTACTAGCTGGGATTGAAAAAAGCATAAAAGACACTAGAGAATCTCTTAGTGCAGAGATAAAATCTGATCAGGCCTAAATAAAAAATGCTTTAACTGAGATGAGGTCTAAATTGGATGCTCTAACAGCTAGGGTAAATGAGGCAGAATAAAGAGTCAGTGACATAGAAGACAAGATGATGGAAAGGAAGGAAGCTGAAGAAAAAAGAAAAAAACAGCTAATGGACCATGAGGAGAGGCTTTGAGAAATCAATGATACCATAAAGTGAAACAATATTAAATTATTGGGGTCCTTGAGGAAGAAGAGAGAGAGAAGGCAGAAGGTATATTTGAGCAAATCATAGCTGAGAACTTCCCGAATCTTGGGAAGGAAACAGGCATTCAAGTCCAAGAGGTAGAGAGAGGACCCCTCTCAAAATCAATGAACATAGATCAATACCCCGACATATAATAGTGAAGCTTACAGATTTCAGAGTAAAGAGAAAATCCTGAAAGCAGCCCTAGACAAGAGGTTCTTAACCTACAGAGGTAGAAGCATTAGGCTGGCAGCAGACCTATCGACAGAGACCTGGCAGGCCAGAAAGGACTGGCATGATATATTCAGGGTACTAAATGAGAAAAACGTGCAACCAAGAATACTATATCCAGCAAGGCTGTCATTCAGAATGGAAGGAGAGATAGAGAGCTTCCAGGACAAATGAAACTAAAAATTTGTGACCACTAAACCAGCCCTGAAAGAAATACCGAAGGGGACCCTGCAAGTGAAGAGAGAGCCCAAAAGTAACATAGACCAGAAAGAAACAGAGACTACAGAGATAGGGACTTTATAAGTAATACAGTGGCACTAAATTCATATCTTTCAGTAGTTACTCTGAGTATAAATGGACTAAATGCTCCGATCAAGCAGTAGAAGATATATGCTATCTATAACAGACTCATTATAAACCTAAAGACACTTCCAGACTGAAAGTGAGAGGGTGGAGAATCATTTACCATGCTAATGGACTACTAAAGAATGAATGGGTCAACCAGAAAATTAAAGAAGAATTTTAGAAAAAAAATCATGGAAACAAATGAAAATGAAAACACAACTGTTCAAAACCTTTGGGATATAGCAAAGGCTGTCCTAAGAAGGAAATACATAGCAATACAAGCCTTTCTAAAAAAATTAGAGAAGTTTCAAATACACAATCTAAACTTACACCTAAAGGAGCTGGAGAAAGAACAGCAAACAAAGCCTAAACCAAGCAGGAGAAGAGAAATAAATAAATAAAGATTAGAGCAGAAATCAATAAAATAGAAACCAGAAGAACAGATCAATGAAACTAGAAGCTGGCTCTTTGAAAGAATTAATAAGATCAATAAACCCCTAGCCAGACTTATCAAAAAGAAAAGGGAAAAGACCCAAATCAAAAAAAATCATGAATGAAAGAAGAGAGATCATGGCCAACACCAAGGAAATACAAACAATTTTAAGAACATATTATGAGCAACTATATGCCAACAAATTAGGCAATCTGGAAGAAATGGATGCATTCTTAGAAACTTATAAACTATCAAAACTGAAATAGGAAGAAATAGAAAACCTGAGCAGACCTATAACCAGCAAGGAAATTTAAGCAGTAATCAAAAATCTCCCAACAAACAAGCCAGATGGCTTCCCAGGGGAATTCTACCAAACATTTAAAGAAGAACTAATACCTATTCTTCTGAAGCTGTTTCAAAAAACAAAAATGGAAGGAAAACTTCCAAACTTATTACCCTGATCCCAAAACCAGACAAAGACCCCACCAAAGAAGAATTACAGACCAATATTCCTGATGAACATGGATGCCAAAATTCTCACCAAGATGCTAGCCAATAGGATCCAACAGTATATTAAGAAGATTATTCACTACGACCACATGGAATTTATTCCTGGGCTGCAAGGGTGATTTAACATTCACAAATCAACCAACATGATACATCACATTAATAAAAGAATGGACAAGAACCATATGATCCTCACAATTGATGCAGAAAAAGCATTTGACAAAATAGAACATCCTTTCTTGATTAAAACTCTCCACAGTGTATGGATAGAGGGAACATACCTCAATATCATAAAAGCCATATACAAACGCCCACAGCAAATACTCTCTAAGGTCCGGAACACAACAGGGTCGCTAGTGTTGTTCAACATAGTACTAGAAGTCCTAGTCTCAGCACTTAGACAACAAAAAGAAATCAAAAGCATCCAGATTGGCAAAGAAGTCATATTCTCACTCTTCTTAGATGACATGATACTTTACATGGAAAACCCAAAAAACTCCACCCTGAAATTACTAGAACTCATGCAAGAATTCAACAACATGGCAGATACAAAATGAATGCACAGAAATCAGTTGCATTTCTATACACTAACAATGAGACAGAAGAAAGATAAATTAAGGAATTGATTCCATATACATTTGCACCAAAAACCACAAGATACCTAGGAATAAACCTAACCAAAGAGGTGAAGGATCTATATTCTAAAAACTACAGAACACTTATGAAAGAAATTGAGGAAGACACAAAGAAATGAAAAAAAAAAAATTCCATGCTCATGGATTGGAAAAATAAATATTGTTAAAATGTCTATGCTACCCAGAGCAATCTACTCATTCAGTGAAATCCCTATTAAAATACCATCAACTGGTTTCACAGGGCTGGAACAAATAATCCTAAAATTTGTATGGAACTAGAAAAGACCCCAAACAGCCAGAGGAAAGTTCGAAAAGAAAACCAAAGCTGGTGGCATCACAACGCAGGTCTTCAAGCTAAATTAAAAAACTGTAATCATTGGGGCGCCGGGGTGGCTCAGTCGTTAAGTGTCTGCCTTCGGCTCAGGGCATGATCCCGGCGTTCTGGGATCGAGCCCCACATCAGGCTCCTCCGCTGGAAGCCTGCTTCTTCCTCTCCCAGTCCCCCTGCTTGTGTTCCCTCTCTCGCTGGCTCTCTATATCTCTGTCAAATGAATAAATAAAATCTTAAAAAAAAAACCTGTAATCATTAAGACAGTATGGTACAGACACAAAAACAGATACATAGATCAATGGAAAGAATGGAGAACCCAGAAATGGACCCTCAACTCTATGGCCAACTAATCTTTGACAAAACAAGAAAGAATATCCAATTGAAAAAGGACAGTCTCTTCAATAAATTATGCTGGGAAAATTGTGCAGCCACATAAAGAATAAACTGGACTGTTTTTCTAACACCATACACAAAAATAGACCCAAAGTGGATGAAAAACCTCAGTCAGTTAAGCATCTGAATCTTGATTTTGGCTCCATTAATGATCTCAGGGTCGTAAGATTGAGCCCCGTGTCAGGCTCTGCACTAGACATGGAGCCTGCTGAAGATTCTCTTTTTTCCCTCTTCCTCTACCTCTCTCCCCTTCCTCCCTCTCTCTCTCCCTCCCTCCCTCTCCCTCTCCCTCTATCTCTCCCTTTCTAAAAAAAAAAAAAAGAAAAAGAAAAAAAAGATAAAAGAAAAATAAATGGGAAATAAATTGAATTGCCTCTGGTCTTTGGTAGCCCAAAGGAAAACAGATATGCAAAACATATTTTCTTCAATTGTAGAATGGCTTGTCTTTGACGTCTGCTTTCATGAGCTGAAAGCCATTGGTTGTTCATGATTGCTGTTCCTTTTTTCCTTATTCCTTCATGTCTCTTCTCTCATTCATTTGGATTTTCAAGCCACACACTATTTCTCAAAGATATTCCTCTTTCTTTTTCTACTGTCTCTACCCATATGTTTGTTCCAACATGAATGTTGCTCTCTTGCTCTTCTCCATCAACCTACTTTCAACCCTCAAGTCAAAGCTATGCCTTCCAATAAAAGATCTTCCCTATCCCAGCGCTGAATGTGTCAGCTCATGTGCATATACGTACACACAGACACACACTTTCCAGATATAATGAAATGCCCCTGCTCTATGCTCCCAGAACCTGTATGAACTATATTATTTGCAGTTAAACAACTTGTTTACTTGTCTGTTTCCCATACATGACTCCAGATTCCTTAGTGGCAGGAACACTGGGCATCATTCATTGTCATAGACTTAGGTTCTGAATGAAGTCTTGACACATAGGCATATGCTTGTTAAGTGAATGAACAGTGAAGGGCTTGAAATTCCATAGTTAAAATGTGATCCATTTAGGGAAACTTTTGATTCCTGTTAAAATGCACATAAACTTGTGAGAGGGATCATACCTGGGCTTTTTTCAATCAATTAGACTTGAATGGGAACAATACCTATAATAGGTTCTTTAAAAAAAAAATTAAGAAAAGAACAGTATCTACAAGGAATAAAGAGTAAAGTGAAGAGAAAGTGCCAAAAGTTTTCATAGTTTTGCACAGACATAGTTTTGTATCCTGCCCGGAGTCCTATGTGAAGAAATAGAAGCAAGGGTAGATTTAATCTAGATATTAACCATACCTGTTTTGTTATCATCAAAGTCACTATCCCTTTCAAAACCAGGTACATAGAATTCCCTGTGAAGGCTAAAGGTTCATAAATTTGACCACAACTGTTTGGGCGGGAACCTTACCTGAGTTTGTAGTACATGAATTCAACCAAAATATATTCAGTATTATTTGTAAGGAAAAAGTGTTTGCTGAGTGATTTTGGAACACTAGATGAAAAAATTGCCAAATCCCAAATGAACAGGTGGTTTTCACGTTTATGATTTGTATTCCCTTTCACAATAGCCAAACGAACATTATTTTAGAGTCTGATAGATTGAATGTCACAGTGCTGCAATGGCTTCACCTAGATTTGTCCTAGTTAGCCTGACTAAAAAGACCCATAAAAGTATCTACCCCAGCTCTCAGCATTTGTTCTATTCCATGTACTCTATACACACACTCACACGTATACATAGACACAACTTTTAAAATGCTGCAGTTTTTGACACCTGGGTGGCTCAGTCAGTTAAGCATCTCCCTTCGGCTCAGGTCACGATCCCAGGATCCTGGGATTGAGTGCCACATTGGGCTCCTTGCTCAGCCGGGAACCTGCTTCTCCCTCTGCCCGCTTCTCCCTCTGCCTGCCACTCACCCTGCTTGTGTTCTCTCTCTGACAGATAAATCTATCTATCTATCTATCTATCTATCTATCTATCTATCTATCATCTATCTTTTTAAAATGCTGCAGTTTTGCAGCATTCTTTTAATTAAATGTGATTATTTTAGATTATTTTTAGATTATTTTGGATATTTCCCTAGGTTTTAGTTTATTTGTGGAACAGGGAGGGATTAAGGACATCTTTTTCAGTCTAAATACTTTTGTCCTATATCCCAGTCAGAAAAAATGTTTAATTTTTATAGAAAGAGACATGTGGTTTGGTGCATCATTTTACTTTTTTATGACAGGGTGCTATGAATAGGTCAAAGCTTGACTGTATCCTGACATGAGTGCTCCAGGTCAGCTTCCTTGGCAAATGGCCATGTATCTTTTACTGTAATCAGTACATTAAAAATAGTAGAAATGAGGCTGAGGTGAGAAGCAAAGGACTAGATTCCTTTTTTGTGCTTGTGTACTGGAATTTAATGACATGCACACACTCGGTTGGGGAAAAAAATGTGCAGATAGATTTATTCCCATGTCAGAACAAAGGCCAATTTGTTGGATTATTAAGGGACACTAGTGATTCAGTGTAAACATTTATTTTAAATTAAAGTGTGATTTGTGTGTTAATTCCTTCTCCTAAGAGATTTTCTTAAAAATGGGGTGAGGTGGGGGTTAAAAATATGTTTTTCTAAGATACCGTAAAGGCTTCACGTGAACCAACACAAAGTTTCTAAAATGGCTGTATGTCTGGGTCACCTAATATGATTTACAATTCCTGGACCCCCCTCTTAGTCCTACTGAATCAACATTTTTATTAATGGGATCCAGGCTTCTATATTTCATATTTTCCCCAGCTGATTCTGATACTTCCAACTTAGCACTTCCCCATATACCTGCATTTGGGAATCACTTCTTTAAATGACTCAGGTCTCTTTCTATTCTAAAGTTCCATAATCCTGAGCCTGGAAAAAGACCAAACAATTTATATAAAGGTTATAAACTATATCTCACTGTTTCCCAATAAAACAAAAGTAACTTTAAAAAATACTGAAAACTAGGGTGCCTGGGTGGCTCAGTTGATTGAGAATCTGACTCTTGATTTCTCCTCAGATCATGATCTCAAGATTGTGAGATTGAGCCCCACATTGGGCTCCACACTCAGCCTGGAGTCTGCTTAAGATTCTCTCCCTCTGCCTCTGCCCTTTCCCCCATTCACAAGCCTGCACTCTCTCTCTCTTTCAAAATAAATAAATAATTTTTTAAAAAATATTGAAAACAATCCCAAAATCTCAGGGCACTCTTTAGTACCATCTTTCTCAAACAATGAGATCCTGGGATAATAATATTCAAAGAGCATAGCAATCTTATGATTCATTAAATGAACAGAAACACATTAGTTCTTTGGCCACCATTTATATAGTCTCGGATTCATAAGCTAACTTGGGATCATATTGTTTATCTGCACATTTTCTTCCTTTTTTCCTTCTTTCTCCACTGGTATCAGTCGACTATCATAATTGGAAAATATGTGTACCTTTAACTGAATCATCTTGTTTGGACCAAGCATCTGTAGAAAGTCCTTTCTTAGCTGATAAAGTTATTGCCATTCATGGACATTATCATCCCTGACTTGGATTGTGCTTCATTACTCTGCAATTACGGGGTTAGTCTTTGCATTCAGTTAGAGCAAACTACCAGCAAATGCTTCCATAAAACCTATTAACTCCATTAATTCTTTGTACCTTTTGAATGCAAGGGAATTTGCTTCCTAATTTTATTTCCAAGATTCTCCATGTGCCAGTCTATTAGCAAATTACACCTTCTATGTGGATTTCATGTCAGTCGAATTTTTATTGGCTTTGTCATCTCTTCCAGATTGTCATATGATTTCTTTCCTTCTGCTGTTTTTTGAGTATTTGCACAAAGACAAGATACTATGCATTCTGGCTTATCTTCTAATTAAGCTGAATGTAATACCATGTATATGAGGCTAATTTTTCTGGCTCTATTTTAAATTGATCACTCTGTCCCCTCTACAGAAATCACATTTTTGTCACACTAATGGTTTGTCCAGGAAAATGGAAGCACAGGTGTTTCCTGTGGAATATTTGAATCTTGGGACCTATGGCTTTTGCCAAGTTGAAGTTCAATAAATTTGCCTCCTTATTAGCCAGGTTAATATAATATGTCATCTATTATTAGAAGAAATGATGTTAACTAGATTACTTCCAAACCAGCACTCAGGAGATCTGGGTTCAAATGTACTGTAATACTGATTTACTACAGATTTCATCTGAAATTGAAGAAATCTGACTACGTCAGTAGTTCTCAAATGCCAAGAGCATACAACAGATCATTAGGAACATGTGTTAAATTATGAAATCTGAGATTCTATTATATACAAATAGGGGGTAGGTGTGAAAAAATATGTAAGTATGGAACTTAACATTTTATTCTATGAGACCTTTCATAGATTTATAATGCATCCAGTTTTGAAAATTACTGATATTAGATAATATCTGTGGCTCCATAAAATTGTGTAATCTAGAGGCTTGACCAGATAAGTGAGAAGAATTACCTGGGACTCCTTCGTTTACCTTGATTGCTCAGTTTTATTGATCATTCCCTGTTAAAACTAGAAAAGGAACATATAATCCACAAAATATAAAATAAAAATATGGGTGTTTAGGAAAGAAAAACTGAGATCCTTGTACCTTGTCATAAGAAAATTTGACAAAACACTCAGAATGTTGTTTTCCCTTAAACACATGATAGTTTAAAACTTTCCCTTTGAGAAACAAATAGCACAGAATCTTCTGTATTTTGAGGAAGCTAGAGTTCCTATTTAAGGGTCCTAGACTTAATGGAACAAAATTGTACAGAGAATGTACTATCACTACTCTGTTCTAGTGCATGAACTTTTTATTCTGCATGGGTATAAAACCCTGAATTTATATATTTTTCTGAATAAAACAGAAGTCTGTTTCCTCTGGTGTTGTTTCTATTTGTCCATTTCAAAATTTCCCATATACCAGGAGTGAGGTTATTTACTGTAAGGTGCAAAGTTCCTTCCTTCAATCAATCATGGTGATAGATCAATCAATCGATCAATCAAAACAGGTGTGTACATGTATGCACACAAACACACACATATATACCCAAAAGTGCTATAAACTTAATTACAAAAATTTATAATATATGGCACAATGCACAATTAAAAGAGAGGGGGTTTCTAAATATAGTAATGATATAAAATCATTTAAAGAAAGAAGTAGTATTTGAGAACATTTTTGACAGTTGAACAGAGTTTTACTTCTCAGTATTGATCTTGGGTGGAAAACTGGGAGGAATTCCAAAGAATGTAAAGTGTGAACAAAGGCAAAGAGGCAAAAGAATAAAAATTGTAGCCTGTTTTCATATTCTTCTTTGTGTCCAACACCAAGTAGGTATTTAATAAATATACATTCCAATTAATAGAGGAAAAGAAAGGGTGTTCAGTATATCTAGAACATAAGGTGTGTAGCAGGCAAAGTGGAGGATATAGTAAATCTGATTGGCTAGATTGAGGTTCTGAAAGGTGTAATGATTCATTTTATGTGTCAAGTTGGAGAGTGTTTTTGGAAGAGATTAATATTTGGTGAAATTTGGGCAAAGCTGATTGTCGTTTTTAATGTGGGTGGGCTTCATCCAATCAGTTAAAAGCCTGAATAGAACAAAAGACTGGCCTCCCTGAACAAGACTGCCTTGTTTCCTGCTGGCCCACACTGCAGATTTTGCTTTCTAACTCAAATAATTGCATAAGCCAATTTCTAATTATTAACATACATTATATATATGTATACATGTATACATATATACACATATACATACAGATACAGTCACTGTGCCTTTCTAATAAAGAGAATGTGGTAATTGTATAAATGCTTTGAAGTAATAACTAATAATCATTTAGTTTCTAGGAAGAAGACTGAAGATTGACTCTTGAAGGAGAGGAAATAGGGATGATATAAAGCAAAAATATTCTTTTAGATGAGAGGTGACTGGATTTTCTGTGCAGACATTGCAGAATGACTGGGAGGGTAAGGGATGATTTAAGCATTTTTGCAGAATTTAAACTATGGATTTGCCAACTGATTAAACATGAGGGTTGAGAGAAAAGCAAAAGATGAAGATAAACATATTTTGAGGTTGAGTTCCTGCAATTAAGAGATGTGATTTGCCAAAATAAAATGTAGAAGGTAGAAGTTTACACCAAGTGTTGATTAGAGATGCTAATCTCTGATAGTGTTTCTCAATTAAGGTAGTGCATCAAGATTCTTGCTTGTATTAAATGCTGACACCAGGGCAGATACAATGAATCAGCAATTTTAAGTAAACACAAAAGGGTTCTAATACCTTATTGAGAATCATTTCAAGGATTTAAATATTTTTTCACATTATGTTTCTGAGTCCAAAGTAGGTAAAGAAAATCTAATATGGCTGTGGCAGTAGAGAGGGATTTAAAAGACAACATTGCTTACACAAAGCTTCCAGAAGGAGAAATGAAAGTACTACAAATAGAAGTGGTGTGGGCATGTATTTGCTAATAATTTATGATCTTTTCTTTCTCTTAAAATTTATGCAAATACTGTGTTAAAACTGACAGGTACTCCCTTCTATTCCTAAAATGGCAAATGCACCGTATACATCTGGTGGTGGAATGAGGTCAACTGGGGTCTTTAAAGAATATGGAATGGGTGATTCAGGTATACTCTAATTATAAGCCTTAGAGAAAATACGTCATATATTTCTTTGAATTTATTTTCTTTAATGTGTCCTTTTACCATTAGATTGTTAAGTTCTTGAGGAAAAGCTAAGGAGAAAGAGGCCAAAAAGGATATTGATAGTCTAGGCAAAAAAAAAATCTGTTTAGAGAAAATATGGCCCATCCCACTATTTAAGATAAATTGTATTTTAGGACTTACATTATGGCTATGAACAAAGTAGAAATTTCCTAAAATGTTCTGTTCTAAACACTACACACACACACACACACACACACACACACACACACAGATACATTTGCATTTCTGAAAATCATCTTGTTCTTCAAACTTGTGCCCCCAAATAGCACAGTTAGAAAATATAAGATAATATAACACATATAGAATGGATTACCTAAAACATTTGCAACTTTGTAACCATTGCACCACCAAAAATTACAATGATCCTGATAAATAGCAAGAACGACTTAAAGATATTTTGAATTCCTAATAAAGAAATACCATACTAAATATAGGATTTTGTATTTTAAAAAAGCTAAACATAAAGCAAATATTAACAGACCTAAAGGGAGGAAGTGGCAGCAATATAATAGTAGGGGTCTTTAATACCCCCCTTACATGAACAGATAGATCATCCAGACAGAAAATCAGTAAGGAAACATCAGCCTTAAATGACACATTAAACCAGATGGACATAATAGATACATAGAGAACATTCCATCCAAAAGCATCTGAATACACATTCTCTTTTTTTTTTTAAAGATTTTATTTATTTATTCGACAGAGATAGAGACAGCCAGCGAGAGAGGGAACACAGGCAGGGGGAGTGGGAGAGGAAGAAGCAGGCTCATAGCAGAGGAGCCTGATGTGGGGCTCGATCCCACAACGCCAGGATCACTCCTTGAGCCGAAGGCAGATGCTTAACCGCTGTACCACCCAGGCGCCCCTGAATACACATTCTTAAGTGTACAAGGAACATTCTTCAGGCCAGATCATATGTTAGACCTCAAAGATCTAAGAAGATCTCAATAAAGAAGTCAAATAAGTCTCAATAAATTTAAGAAGATCGAAACCACATCAAGCATATGGTTAGTATCAAACTAGAAATCAATTACAAGAAGAAAACTGGAAAACTCACAAGTATGTAGAGATTAAACAATATGTTATTGAACAGCCAATGGTTCAATGAAGAAATCAAAGGTAAATAAAAAAATGTCTGGAGATAAATGAAAATGAAAATACAACATACCAAAATCTATAGGATGCTTTATAAATCAATTCTAAGAGGGACGTTCATAGCAATACAGGCCTACTGCAAGAAGCAAGAAACATTTCAAACAATCTAACTTTACACCCAAAGGAACTAGAAAGAGAAGGACAAATAAATCCCAAAGTTAGTAGAAGGAAAGAAATAATAATGATTAGACTGGAAAAAAAAATGAGTTAGCAACTAAAAAGATAATGGAGAAGATCAGTTAAAGTAAGATGTTTCTCTGAAAAGATAAAATTGACAAACCTTTAGCTAGACTCACTAAAAAAAAAAGGGCTCAAATAAATAAAATCAGGAGTTAAAGAGGATAATTACAAATGGTAACATAGATACTAAAGACCGTAAGAGACTACTATGAACAGTTATGTGCAAACAAATTAGACAATGTAGAAGAAATAAATTCCTAGAAACATACATGAAGAAATAGAAGACCACAAGAAAAACATAAAGAAACAAAATCTGAACAGACCTATTACTAGTAAGGAGATTTAATCAATAATCCAAAACCTCCCAACAAACAAAAGTCCAAGACCAGATAGCTTCATTGGCATATTCCACCAAACTTGCAAAGACGATATGATACATATCCTTATCAAACTCTTCCAGAAAACTGAAGAGGAAGGAGTGCTTCCAAATTCATTTTACGAAGCCACCATGACCCTGATACCAAAACCAGAAGAGAACACACACAGACACACACACACAGAAAAAGAAAAAGAAAAGAAGAAAGAAAGAAAATTATAGGCCAGTATCTCTGATGAACATTTATACAAAAATCCTCCACAAATATTAGTGAAATGAATACAGTATTACATTAGAAAGATCATACACTATAATCAAGTGGGATCCATTCCAGGGATGCAAGGATGGATTAAAATCTACAAATCTATCAGTCTGATACACCAAATTAACAATCTGAAGAATAAAAATTATATGATCATCGCAATAGATGCAGAAAATGCATTTGATAAAATTCAATATCCATTTATAATAAAAACAAAGTGGGTATAGGGAGAATATACCTCTCTTTAATAAAGACTAGATAGGACAGCCCCCAGCTAACATTTTACTCAATGGTGAAATGCTGAAAGCTTATTTTTTATATATAATTTTTATTTTGTTATATTAGTCACCATACAGTACATCCCCAGTTTTTGATGCAATGTTCCATGATTCATTATTTGCGTATAACACCCAGTGCACCATGCAGTACGTGCCCTTCTTAATACCCATCACCGCAAGTAATGAAAGCTTTTCTTCTAAGATCAGGAACAAGACAAGGATGCCCACTCTTGCCACTTTTACTGAACATATTACTGAATTCTAGCCAGAATAATTAGTTGAGAAAAACAAAAGGCATCTGAATTGGAAGGGAAGAAGTGAAACTGTCCCTATTTTCAAACATGATTTTATATGAAGAAAACCCTAAAGTCTCCACCAAAAACCTGTTAGAACTAATAAATAAACTCAGTAAAGTTGCAAAATCAATGTACAAAAACCAGTTGTATTTCTATACACTAACAATGAACTATATGAGAAATTAAGAAAGCAGTTATACTTACAATTGCATTAAAAAGAATAAAACACCTAGGAATAAATTTAACTAAGGAGATGAAAGACCTGTACACTGAAAACTATGAGAAATTAAAGAAGATACAAATAAATGAAAAGGTATTTCATGCTCATGAGCTAAAAGAATTACTACTGTTAAAAATCTGGAAAAGATACCAGAGTAAAAATAAATAAATAAATAAATGAATAAAAGATACCAAAGTAAATATTCAGAAAATTGTGCTTCAAAGCACAGAGAGAAGAGTTCCCTGATGATTCTGTTTTCCATGACAAATGGACATACTACAGTTGGATACCATACCATTCCTGGTAGCTTTGCAATACTACTTCTACTTGAACTAGTTTGAACATACTTTACTTCATGTCATAGATATTTATTTGGTGAAGCTCATTCAGATATGTACAATTACTGTGCTACACACAGGCACTGAATCAAAGATATTTAGTCTTCTTCTCAAGTCTTACTACTTTCTGTAAACAATTATCTTTCCTATCCCTTACTTTTCATTTTGCATATGGTGTCTTTCTCTTTTTCGTCAAATAGTTTTTCTGCTTAACTCTGTCCTTCTCAATCATTGTAGTATGACTCAATTTCCATCAGAAAGTCTTCTGTTAGCTGTGTTTTTGTTACAAACATGCGGTGCTCAGTATTGTGCTTTGTCAATTTTAGTCATAAATGGCTCTTTAACTCACATGCAACTTGATCTGATTTTTACCTTGGTCTGTCTTCTCTTTGAACAGGTTAACAGAGTGAACTCGTATACTGTCTTTATTAAAGACATCCTATCTACACTTTCCTTACAGGTCTTTAGTTCCACAAAATAGTTCCAAAAAACAAATAGAGATGAGAGAATCAGTAAGTGGATACCTCATTTTTTTTCAAGGTATCATAAGTCAAGGATGGGTTTGTCAGTCCTAGACTAGCCTTACTAGAGGGAAACAGTAGTTCCTTCAGTGAGATTGCTCATGCTGGGAAGTATTTCTTTATCCCTGAATGTTCAGCAACAGATGGATTCACCTACAACTTATAAATGTATCAGATATTCTGACTGAGGTCAGTAGGATCATATTCTTATAATTTCACAGTTTCCTCTCAATATTTTCCCCTGACATCATTTCTCTGGCTTTCAGACTGCTTAGCTTTTGATTTTATCTTCTGACATCTACTGCTGGGTTGAGTTTTATAGCTTTCAGAGACTTCTCATTATTCTCCCCCTTGGTTCCCCAATTCTCGTAATTTTGGTGCATTGCTTCTGGTAATAGACAACCTCTCCTCCTGTTATAATCCCCAAACCCATGCAGGTCTACTCAGTATTCCTAGTTTCTCCAGTAAGACAGAGATATCTAGTAGTGGCCAGTTTTCCTACAATGCAAACTTGGCTTTTCTCTTTTGACCTCATCTCTTTCAGCTCTATCTATTTCTCGATAGGCAGCAAGAACATGTGACTGCTAAAAGCAGAGAACGGTTATTTCAAGAAGCAGGCCCATGCTACATTAACCTTGGTCTTATACTGAACTTTACTTGAAAGCAAAAAGACTGTTCAATCAGTATTCACAGGATGTTAGCTACTTTTAACCAAGCTGATCCTTGTAGATTGAGATATTAATAGTATTAATAGATAGTATTCATTGTGTGTTTCACATATTGTAACTCATGAAATCCTTGCAGCAACCCTGTAACTTAGGTATCATAACAGTATTCATTGTGCAAATGAGGAAACAGGCATAGTAAAATTTAGTAAGGTATTAAAGATTAATTTGTTAATTAATATAGATATAGCTTGGCCTTGAGCAGTAGAGCTTCAGCCACCCCAGATTTACTTACTTGGCTTCCAGTTCCTCCTCGAATTGACCAACAAGTTAGCCTCCAGATCATGGAGAACATGGTAGAAAGGTATGATGATATGTAGTGACAAGGTCAGAGTTCAGGAGATGGGGGTAGGGTTATTAATAATTGTGTCCTTTTCTAGTTGACAAATGGATTGATGTAGTACAACTTAAAAGCTCTTCTGATCACCAATATTTAGGCATGAAAACCCCTCAGCTACAGCATGTAGAAGCTTATTGGGAAGGTCAGTCTCATGGACTGTTACTCTCATCAAGCTGAATAGTGAAGCTTCAGAATTGAGGGCATACCCATAGAAAATGTTAGACCATTTCAGAGGATTTGGACGTTTTCTTAATAATTGTAAGATTCAGAGAAATAGAACAACATTCTAATTAATGAGAAACATAACAAGGAAAGACTGTTCCTAGCTATTGGTGCTGAGATACAAGAAAGAAAACCAAACCCTAGGAGGAGAAGAGGTTCAAAGACAGGAGAGACAGGCAGGCAAGATACCAGAACTTAAATACCAGAACAAAAGCAGGGTCATGTCTAGGCACAGATATCAGTTTATCACAACTGTACATTCCAAGTCCAAAGTAGTCAATGTAACACTTTGGATTTGTAAGGACATCTGACGTCAAATTTTGTGGGAATAAATAAAAGCTAGGTTTCACAGTAGGCAAAAGTTCAATGAAAATAATTTGGTATGAATTATTTTAAAGAACTAAGACCTTATTCTCAGATAGGAATCTCTTAAAATATAGAATTACCTCAACTTTAAGATTTTAACAGCTAAACACTGACGCTTCTGAGAGTGAAAAGGGGGTGCTATTAATAATTAAACAATGACATAAATTGGAATGTCCCAGGCAAACAGAGACATATGATCACCTTCCTTAAGGGCATAGTAATATGAACAAATTTATATTCCAGTTTATTCCCAAAATGGTGTAAACCATTTGAAATAATTAAAACAAATCTGGGCTAGAGGCTACAATATCTGAACTCCAGTCTCAGCTTGGCCACTAGCTAGATATACAGACCCTGACAAGTCAAATAATTTTTCCAAGCTTTTCTGTGTTTTCCCTCTTCAACATACATGCCTAACAGTAGAGGCTAAAATGAGGAAATGTTCTGAATGATTAACAACATCACATAAACCTACTGGCATGGGAGGTTTTAAAGGTACAGGAAATCAGCTGCTGTCTGCATGGATGATTTCAGGGCTACCAGACAGACTCCTCTATGCTCTGAAATACTTCTTCCACGTTGGTATCTGAGGCATTTATTGAAACACATCAGGCAGAATTCATACCAAGGAATTTCATACATATTAGTGTGCATCTTAATGAATATAATTTTGACTTTTTTTTTAATAAGGTGGATAAATTTTGAAATCAGATTTTAAAGGAAACCTAGAATAGGAGCCCCGGGTATCCTCACAGAAGGTTAACAGTGTGTAGAATATGAAGTGATATAAGCTGAAGACAAGTTGTCCACACACCAGCATGGCTGGAAGAAGGCTTCCATCAGGAGGTATTCACCAAGACATCATCAATGCCTTTGTCCTCACGACAACAACGGTGTTTCTGAAGAGTGAAATATTAATTGATTCACCAAGTTTTCTTGTCTCCACAGCTTGGAGTGATTGGTTTGACAGACATTTTCATCTGCTTGATGAAGCTGACTCATTGATCTGGCATTGCACAGAAGCAGCTTAACATCAGTGATGGGTATGTGGCAGGAAAAATTGGAGGTGATTGACGGTATTCACAAAGTGAAAGGCTTTGATGGTTGAATTCCAAAATATTAAATCTCAGAATCTTCCCCTTTGGTCCCAGTCCTTAAGGTTTCTGTGTTTGTTGGGTCCTGGAACAGAGATTATCAGTGAAAGTAGAACATCAAGAATAGTTTGGAAGCATTCTTTAGTAACATGTTACGAGTATTAGTTAAAATACAGAAGCGTGCAGATGACTTACCATTATATAATTAAATCTGGTTTAAGTTATTCCTTGTAAAAGATCATTTGTTCTGTTTTATTCTTTTCTTTCTTGAGAGAGAGAGAAGCTCACAATCTTGTCAAATCCATGTAAGAGTATCTAATGTGTAGACATATAAAACTCTCCATTCTAGATCTGAGAATTTACACTACATGGTATATCTTAAGATTATCAGATTTTCACTAGCTCCTTTCTGTGACTGTGGCTAGTTTGCTACATAAGATGTGTTTCTCAGTGTTCAGAGCAAGTATAGCATACATATTTGACTGACTTCTACTGTTTTACTTGTACACTGATAGAAAGCTAGCCACAGAATACTCAGTAAACATTTATTAGTAGCATATATATCTGATTTCTAATATGCTGCTCATACACTGATAGAAAACTAATCATAGACTAATTAGTAAACATGTATTATTGGTATTAATTGATTGCCAACCTGGATTCTTTAATATAAAATATATTAAAATTTAGAGAAATTATTTCACAAATTCTTCTGATAAAAATGTAAATGTAAGGAGTTAACTCAAGCAATGACTTCCTCTTATAATACAAAATCTAAACTCATAACTCATGAACTCCAGCATGATCTGAACCAGTGGAGCATGGGAACAAGTAGGGGAAAGGATGTTAAATGTGATATTGAACCAGGAAACAAGTGCAGGTAGAAGGCAAGAAGAGACTAATTGTTTTCATCCAGAATAAAAGAGATGCCCATTACAGTAATGGGGTTCAGTGTACTTGTACACATACACACACACATGCGCGCGCGCGCACACACACACACACTAAGCCTTTCTTTACTTGTATGCAAGTTGGTTAGTGTGTGTTCTGTATTGAGAGGAAGAAAGTAAGCTATGAGATACAGAGAAAAGTAAAGAAGAAAGAAATGTGAAAGATTTTGGCAGGCTACATTTTATCTGTCGAATTCCCACTTCTTTGCTATGAGCTTGTTCTTTCAGGTATTTTGCTTTCTTAACATAGATTAGCTCTCACCTAAATCCTTCACAGTGCATTTAGAACTAAATAAAGCATTAATATGTTCATCTATGTGAAATGTTCCCTTAACTGTTACCTCCAGCAGTCATTTAACTGAATTTGATATGGAGAACACATTGACATTGTAAAGGTTAATGATCCAATGATTAACAATACTCATTTTCAGAAAATGGCTTTAGTCATTGTTTCATAGAACAAGGGGAACAACAGTTTGTTCAGTAGTCTCCAGTGTCCAGGGGAAGTATCTTTCTTTTTATGCTAAAAGTAGAATATCACCATTGTCCTCAAGCACATATGAGTGCTCACAAATAATATGCAAAGTGGCTCCTGTTGTCTCTTCTATAGCTCAACACAGAAGGGTTAAATGAGGCAAGAAGGGCTTCCCGGCACAGGAGCAGACCAGAAGTATATAACTGGAAAGAGTCCAGCCAGGTAGGCAGAGCTTGGTATCAAGTGTGTGGTAATAGGTACATGAGGAGTCTAGAGTCTGGATTTGCAAAGTGAAATTCATCAGACAGATGGAGCAGGACAAGAGCTAGAAAGAAGCAATATTTGAGGTTCCTTATGTGAGACAAGCATTGCATTACAATCACAAGTAAAAAAAAAAAGCGTAAAAAAGTTGAATCCCAGACAAATATTAGGAGACTTCAATTTTTTTTAAAGATTTTATTTCTTTATTTGACAGAGACCGCCAGCGAGAGAGGGAACACAAGCAGGGGGAGTGGGAGAGGCAAAGACAGTCTCCCAGCGGAGCAGGGAGCCCGATGCGGAACTCAATCACAGGACCCCAGGATCACGCCCTGAGCAGAAGGCTTAATGACTGAGCCACGCAGGTGCCCCAGGAGACTTCAATTTTTAAAAGGTAAGTGCTCATTTTTAGTAAAGGCAGAATCATTCTTTACTAATACTTGAGTTCAGTATAAAAGATCATCCTTATTGCTACCATTTATTAAGAACTTCCTATATGCCAAATTATCACCTTTTTCTGTATATCTTATTTAATATCCCCCCAAATCCATAAAGTATCTATTATCATCCTCACATTACAGACAAAACAACTAAGACAGAGCAGTGAAATGGCTTATCTAAGTTCACAGCTACAAGGTGGCAGATTGCTTACTCATACTCTGGTTATGATGACAAAGGTTGAGTACAAAAGCTCCATTCAATAGTAATGTGCTACTTCTATGATTCTGTCTTCACTGTGGATATTGTTGTCATTGCCATGACAAGCGACAACAGCAGCAGCATTATCATCATCAACTTCATCTTTATCATGTTGTACAAGACTGTTCCCTAATGTTTTTCCTTTTCCATGAGTCCTTTGCTGGTAGTCTCCAAAAGACAATATTCCTCACCAAGAACCACGGCTGTTATATATGAAGTTACCTAAGAAATCTCCTACTCTTTGGAAAATTATTATCCAAAATTATTATCCGAAACAAAAGTTGTCTGGGTGTATGAAATAGAGGGAATTTAATCAAAGGATTTGGTTGCACAGGTGATAGGAAAGCTGAGGAGACTATTAAGTGAGAATAAGATTCTTTAATAATAAGCAACAGTTTTGAAAGGACTAAAGAACCATGGATACATTTCTAAGAACCTGAGGCCATCTAGAGGGACATCCAGTGCAAGATGGGACCACAGAGAGGATAGATCGAGCTGCCAAGCATCCCCCCTATAGTTTTACCTGAAGCGCAAGTAAGACCTGAATCACCCCCAAGGGTACCAGCTGGAGCAGAATGAGGTGACCAGAGATGTCCTCACTAGCACATTTTCATTACTGCCTCATTGGCTGAAGCTGAGAGGAAACCAGCTCACCCAGGAACACGGGAGATTAAATGTGCAGGGTTACCACCTTGCCCCACTGAATGGGGCAGAGAGAGGGTGAGGAGTGGATCTGAGCACAAAGAAGATAATAAATGGCACAACAATCAAGCTTCAAATGATGGTTGCATATCCCTTTTGGAGAATCCTTCATCAAGTCTCCCAAACTGAATTTTTCATGAATCAAATAATCTATATTCATTTCCTATCACAGATATACATTACCTCAAGTTTTCTACCTCACAGATCTAGAGGTCAGATGTCTAAAATGGGTCTCACTGGATTAAAAGTCAAATGAAACCCGTTGGCAGGTCTGCATTTCTTTTTGGAGGCTCTAGGGGAGAATTTCTTTCCATTCCTACCTTATAGAGACTGTCTACATTCATGGTTCATAGCCCCCTTCCATTTTCAAAGAAAGCAAATCTTAATCTCAGATTTGTTGACTGTCCTCTTCTGTCTCCCTTTTAGGGATCCACCCACTCAAAGCCTCTGGTGATTATACATTAGGCCCGCCTGGGTAATTCATGATTAGCTAATTAGTAACCTTAATTCCATTGTCTACCTTAATTACACTTTGCCAGGTGAGGTAATATAGTCACAGTTTCTGGGGATGAGACCATGGACATCTTGGAGGGGTCATTGTTTTGTTTAACACATAACCTTTCAAATGTACCATTTCAAACATAATCTCCGGTTTTGATAAAAATCCACTGTGCTGATTTCAGTAACAGGCAGAAAACTCATTTTATTAATGTTGATGAAATTTTGTTGAATCTGATCAAGGCCTTACCAAATCTTCAATAGCATTTTAGTACCTACATATCATTTTAGCTGCTTGGAAGATTATGTTCCTTTTCTTCCCCCCAGAATTTTCATTGTTCCAGACAGCTAGACATGCTTATGATTGACTTCTGTTTAAGCAAGGTGTCACTATTTCAAGCGCCAGAATTGAGTAAAATGAATACCTACTTTACTAGTAAATTTAGATAATTGCATATTAGTATAACAAATTAGTTCAGCACAAATGGATTTTATTTTGTTTGTTGATCACTGTTGCACAGTTGTTTTGGCAAGTATCCTGGAACTGACGATGGCTGCTTCTGAAAACTAACCTATACTCTGGAGTCTAACCTAATCTTGGAATTAGGTTCTAGGTTCTAATTCTCACATTAAAACCCTGGCCTCTCCCCTTAGGAATTGATCCTTAGATGGACAAATTCCTGGGTAGCAATGGAATCTGTGAGGCATAGAGAAATACCATTTGTCTCTTTCTCCAAATTCTCTTTTGACCATATACTTTTTCTGATAATTAGATTGGTAGCTAGAAGGACAGTTGGACAGTAGATGCACCGATGTAAAGTCAAGCAGTGTGACATTTTTATTCAACTTATCAAAAAATTTTCAAATGTATGGCAACCCTACTACAAAAAAAATATATTTTAAATGTCTTGTTTTGATTTTAATCAAAGCTAAAGGAATTCATATCCTTAGAATTTAATTTGACTTAATTATGTAACATGCTTGACACATTATGACTTTATCTATGCATTCAAACACATATAATTTATTGGAATTGGGGGAAATCATACCTGTTTGTTAAAAGCACAGATTCAGGTACCTATGTTAAAATACTACTTTTCCCACTTTCTAGCCCTGTGACTTCGGGCAAGGTACTTAACCTCTCTGTTTATGTTTTCTCATATATAAAATGAGTAAAAATGCTTCAAGTCATTTTATAAAATCAATGCCAAGATAAATTAATATATATAAAGCATTTAGAGCAAGATCTTGTGTTATTAGAATATTAGAATATTTATTAGAATAATTGATTATAGTTATTTTAGTCAGACTTACTTTTCACCAAACTGGTCAATTATTAAGGATTACAAAGCTCTTGTATGTACAGCTAAAGAAAATGACCCCATTTTGGTGTGCATGAGCCTTTCTGCAGGCACAGAGCTTTGTAATTGGCCTATGATCTGTCTGCAAGGCTCTTTAGAGACATACTCTTCCTTAATTTAAATCTCTAAAAACTTTCCATCTTCCTGAAAACCCCTCCATCTTCAAGCAGATTTACTAGGCTTTAGTCTAAGTTTTCCTTTTTACATGGCTAGACACATTCTAAAATAATGAACACCAAGTTACAAAGAGAGTAATTTTAGGATTGAATAGTGAAGACTATTCTAGAGACAGAATAAAATGGTCAGCAGTAGTCCCATAAAGGAAACTTTTATGCTTTTATGAGAATACTTTAGAATTACACAGCTAAGCTTCTAGTACCCTAAGTATTTCCCCCAGCAACTCAGCACCTAAGTGTTGACCACTAAAACTAGTGATTAATGTGATTTCTAATCTAGGACATCTTTTAGAGTACTTCACAAATATCGAAATGCCTGCTAAAGAATACAGCCTTTCTTATCTCAGCTAATAGCTCTGTGGGACTTACACAGCAGCCAGCTTGGGAACAGCCTTGTGGCAACTGGGGGCACCTAAAGAATTAGAGATACAATCAAGGCAAAGTTCATGAGTTAGGTGGACAAGTTTTGGGAACAAGCTTAAAAGATCAACTAGGCTTACTTTCCACTAATTGTTAGGACAGGCACCAAAGGGAAGGAAAAAAACAAACTTTATTTCCTGATAGAATTAGCAGCTTCACCATCAAATTATGGACCCAATAGTGTGAACAAATTTGGAGCTCTCGTGCAAAATTCTAACTTTCTTGTTAGGGAAAAAAGTTACTTGCTTAACCGAGCAAAGAGTTACCGTTCACTGTTTCTCTGAATACTTCATGAATAAAATACACTACAAATAACTAATATCTAATAATAACAATTTTATGAAGAAAATTAGATATTAAAGGGCTAGAAAGTGATCAAAAACGGCTTTGTAAACAGAACTTTATTTAATAATTAAAAATATTTATATAGTTTTGATTTAGATAGTTAGCTGAAAACTGCTATGTGCTACCCAAGCAAAACACTTCTGCATCATATCTTATTTCTTTCTACAACACAATGAGCTATTAATTAGTACCTCTGATTTATAGATAACAAAAATAAGAATGAGGACAGTTAAATAATCGCCTAAGTTCATACAGGTAATATGGTGGGCTTAGGACATACATTCAGGTTTAAAAGTTTCTGTTTTAGTTGTGTATGTGTGCGTATGAACAAAAATTTTAGACCCCTTTGTCTAATTTATTACTGTCTCAAAATAAAGAAGTGATTTTACCCATGAATGGCCAGTAGGTTCTCTTCTTCCATCTTTCCCCACAGGCCCCCTAGGTCTTAAAAATCTTCATTCACTAAGATGTGTAAAAGAATAATAACAGTTGAAGGTACTTGACAGTAAGTGAGAATATCATAACTGACTAATTTGGCTGAATCACCTTATTCTGTTAAAAAGTTCCAGCTTTTTTAATTGAGCTACCCTATGATCCAGCCATTGCACTACTGGGTATTTACCCCAAAGATACAGACATAGTGAAGAGAAGGGCTATATGCACCCCAATGTTCATAGCAGCATTGTCCACAATAGCTAAATCGTGGAAGGAGCCGAGATGCCCTTCAACAGATGACTGGATTAAGAAGCTGTGGTCCATATATACAATGAAATATTACTCAGTTATCAAAAAGAACAGTTTCTCAACATTTGCTGCAACATGGACGGCACTGGAGGAGCTAATGCTAAGTGAAATAAGTCAAGCAGAGAAAGACAATTATCATATGGTTTCTCTCATCTATGGAACATAAGAACTAGGAAGATCGGTAGGAGAAGAAAGGGATAAAGTAAGAGGGGTAATCAGAAGGGAGAATGAAGCATGAGAGACTATGGACTCTGAGAAAGAAACTGAGGGCTTCAGAGGGGAGGAGGGTGGGGGATGGGATAGGCTGGTGATGGGTAGTAGGGAGGGCATGTATTGCATGGTGCACTGGGTGTTATACGCAACTAATGAATCATTGAACTTTACATCAAAAACCAGGGATGTACTGTATGGTGACTAACATAATATAATAAAAACATATTAAAAAAAAAGTTCCAGCTTTTTGATAGTGTATTGTAATATTGTAATTTACCGTTGTGGAGTAATTCTTTTTAAGAACCGTCTTGTATCATTAAGAGTTTCTGGCCCATGTGCACATTTTAGTTAGTTGAAAAATTAAAATCCAAAGTACTATTAATCCAGAGCTGTCTGTGGTGAATGCTTTGTGGACATAATGCAGTAGAAAGTGAGGAAACCACCTTGGATTTTACAAGAATTGCAGGAGCTGGTGAAAACCAGAGGGAATATGCCACATCCAAAGCAGATGCTACAGTCAATTGGCTAAATACTCTGAGTTAAGAAAATGTGCAAACATTTGTATAGTCTGGCTTTGGGGACCTCAACAACGTCAAGATCACCATTTTAGTCAAGTGGATACACAACTTCTAAGCCTACAAAAGCAAACAGAATGTGGACTGAGAGAGAAAACAACACAGAAAAGGCACCCAAAAAGACTGACTGGATCCAGGTTTATACCTCTTTAAAGGAGGCAGACTGTAGACATTGATGTCCAACCTGGCTTTCTTCCCCCAAAAGAAAGAATGGCTCATTTGATCTAAGATAGTACTTTAGGATCTATGGTCATCCCAAAGCAATTTCAGACATTTGACATATCAGACTGTGGTAAGTTCTTATCTGTGCACTCTGTATGAGGTTTAATATGCAACATTTATATTAGTCTGAATTCATTGATTCAAATCACAAATATTTATTAAATATTGCCCACTATGTACTAGATAAGGATATATGTACTAGATAAGGATATATGTAACACAGGAGAATAAAGATGAACAAGACCTCATTCTGTGCAAAGGTTGTGTTCAATACAGGGCAGACAAGCACCGGCCCAAATATAATGAAAAACATAAGTAAAACTTAACAGAGGAAAGATGTCTACATAAAGACTAGGCATTAATGTAGAGACCTCAAAGATTATCAGAAAAAAATTGAGGGGCGCTTGGGTGGCACAGTCGTTAAGCGTCTGCCTTCGGCTCAGGGCGTGATCCTGGTGGGATCGAGCCCCACATCAGGCTCCTCCGCTATGAGCCTGCTTCTTCCTCTCCCACTCCCCCTGCTTGTGTTCCCTCTCTCGCTGGCTGTCTCTATCTCTTCAAATAAATAAAAATAAAATCTTTAAAAATATATATATATATATTGAGAAATCTTTCAATCTATATATGTCTCCGATGCCTTAGTGTTAAGTGTGGAGGATCTGGGTAAGCATAGATAGTTTCCAAATGTTCCAGGGAGATTCTGATATGTAGGCTACTATCACTCAAGTAATGAAAGGAAGGAGGAGTCATTTCCCTCAGGAATGGTCATAAAAAGCTTTTAGGAAGAGATAATATAGAAATAATCCCTTAAAATAGCAAAAACAAAAACTTTAGAAGAAAAAATCATTTCAGAGAAGGAAAAGTCATGTCTATCAATGGTATGAACTAGAATATATGATTCATGATTTTGAAAGGACACCTATGGTAAAACCTTTAGATTTACCTCCAAATGGTAACACTTCAGTGTGATAAACATGAAAAAGCAAAGAAGGATACCTAAAGGCCACTTCTTCACTGGGTCATGTCTGAGGGAGTCTGCGATGGCTATACCAGTGCGATGTATGCAGGGTCAGCTTCATGGGCATTTGACCAGTGTAGTAGCACAGGGATTATACTCAGAAGAAAGTTTAATGCTCTGTAGCTGTGGTCTTGAAACCTAATAATTTTACCTTTGAATTTGTGGTTTGTAACTGAAGTCCAGTGGAGCAATGGAACAACTGCTGATAACTTGGAGCCTTGATTCACAGGCAGTGCAGTTTCCCATCATCTCCCTGCTTCCCCAGCAAGGGTTTCTCACCCACGGTCTCCCAGCCTCCAGGAATCTGGTCTTGCTCAGCCTTTCCTTTTCCTCCTCCACCCCAGGACTGCTACAACTCTCCAGCTGGAATAATGGCCAGGTCCTTCTTTCAGGGGTAGACCAGCATTCCACTATCACCCTCTGCAGCTAGCAGGGGCCTGGTCATGGGGAGACTAAGAGTTAGGCCTGCACATTCTGTGGCACCTCAGGGCAGGCATGCTAATACCATCCCTGTTCCAAGCTGGCAGCTCCATGGCCATTGGGCAGGTGAATCGGTGGGAGTGGAGCTCTGGCCCACCCCAGATCCAAGTACTGAGCACGTTCTAGGTTGCAAGCTCTTGGGGGTCACCTGTCTGCCAGGGCTGAAATGAAAAGCTGAGGGACTGGGAATTGATTTCCCCACTCATGGCCAGGGAACAGGTCAGTTCAGTGACTGGCAGGAGGAGGAACTGAACAGCTGGTGAGTCATACATGCACACTGATTTCTGGGCCAGCAGTTTGGGAACATGTGATGCTCCACACATGCCCTGCAAGTGTCTTCATGCCTCATGTAGGGTAACAAATAACCAATACGCACCATGCTATGTTGAGAGAGAGTCTGTGGAGAAACAGAAAAAGTTTTTATATTTTGGTACTCTTTACGTTTTTAGCATAAAAATGTATTATAAATCTCTTATGATAAAATTATGACTATCCCCATTTTCCTGCTTTTAGAAAAAGGAACACTTCCTTTTCATTTTGTTCTAAGTCACTTTAGTTATGTAGTTGGCCTGAGGTCTATGATTGCTTTTGTCTAATTAACCTGAGTCTACTAAGACCATATGCCAAGATGTGAGTGCTCGCCAATATCAGGTTCCTTTCTTCTTGGGGTATATGGATGGACTATATTCTAGCCCCTCGTGAGTAGGTGAGTCATGTGATTAATTCTCATCAACAGAATAT
Organism: Ursus maritimus; assembly: GCF_017311325.1. NCBI lineage: Eukaryota > Metazoa > Chordata > Mammalia > Carnivora > Ursidae > Ursus > Ursus maritimus. Next base: position 41,551,147 of record NW_024426774.1, read on the forward strand.
GAACAGAAGTGAGGTGGGTTATCTTCAGGCCAAGGCAGTAAAAAGCAGGTGTGCCTTCCCTTTTTTTGGTCCACCAACCCGATTACATAAGACAGTAACCTACAGCTGGATGGGCTCTAAGACTTTCAATGACTGTATGTTGCAGGATCCCTTCCCAGCATCTCTCAGTCAACATGGATCCTCTGGATTCTAAGTTCAGTGAAAAGCAGACTTTAATGTGTTGAGCCACTTAAAGTTGGAAGTTGTCTCATTTGGTCACCCTATCTTGACTTAATAGGCATGATGATAGTCACCAAACAATACTTGTCTGGCCTACTCAAAACATAAGAACTCTGTTTAAGTCAAATTACCTCTGAGTTCCTTTTGGAAGTCATAGGGCATCAGTCACGTATATTCCTTAGATAATACTATTTAAAAATCATGTTGAATTTAACCTCTTCCTCTTCCCTATTTTTGCCATGACTTTAAAAAAAAGGGATAAGTGCATTCCATTGAGCCTTGGGACCTAGGTACCAGTGAAAATCCAGAAAACCAGGATAGGAACATATAGTCATGAGATGGAGGGACATGGAAAATGCCATCTCTACATATGACTAGAAAGTCAAACGAAACCACAAAGACATAGAAGAATGTGATCTGTCACTTCAGTTATTTTTGTAGCATTTAAGGAAAATATTAAACCAATGGACATGGAGAAAGAGAAGAAAATACTTCAGATTAGCCTTGTTCATCTAGGCTTTCATCTTCTTACGAATTCAGCTTTGCTTATAGACAGATGTGCTGCTAAAACATTAAACTCTGGCTGCAAGAAGCATTGAAATAGAAATGGCCATATTCACAATTAGAAGACTTGTTTATTACTCTATTTCTAAACCCCATAATTAATTTAAATAGAAGGAAAAATATTTTTGAATTCCTGCCTCTTTTAAACCACTTGATAATCAGGAGAAAATGAAAACATTTGAAAATGCCCAAGCATGCATTCGGATTTCTCATGAACCCCCCATGCCAGAAGAAAAAGCAAAGTTCCCCAGATTTAGTCATCTTTTTATTTAAAAAGTGAGGACAGTGGGGCACCTGGGTGGCTCAGTCAGTTAAGCCTCTGACTCTTGATTTCAGCTCAGGTCATGATCTCAGGGTCATGAGATCAAGCCTCCCATTGGGCTCCATGCTGGGTGTGGAGCCTCCTTAAGATTCTCTCTGTCCCTCTCCCTCTGCCCCTCTCCCCTCCTCCTCTTTCTGTTTCTCCCTATAAATAAATAAATAAATAAATAAATAAATAAATAAATAAATAAATAAATAAATAAATAAACAAATAAATAAATAAATAAGTAAAACCAAGGCACAACTTTATTTTTATACTTTTGAATGTCTTAATTGCAGAAGTTCTCAGTTGGCGCTGTAACTTAGAACCGTAAAATAGGCCATGTAAACTGAAATCACACAGAGGGATTGTAAAAATCAGTGGGAGATATTCTGATTATTCTATGACCTATAGAATTTTTTATCAAAATATTCAAAATTCATTACATTAAATATATAAGAAAATGAAAAAATAAGAAAACAAATATTTTATACACTGTAACTTAAAACATTAGAAATACTGAAAATTAGAATTTTTTATTTTATTTTTTTTTAATCTTACTGAGAGTATTTTCAACATTGCTTATATAACTAATGATGGAGAGCACACATCTTGAATATCTATGGCAAATTGTCATACTCTCTTCTAAGTTTAAATCAGCTTCTAATATTTAACCCCTTGTACTTCCAATGTCATGAAATATTTCTCAATAATCTTTCTTTCTGTATATCTTTTCCTTCCTTCCTTCCTTCCTTCCTTCCTTCCTTCCTTCCTTCCTTTTCCCTCTCTCTTTCTCTCTTTCTTACATTATCACTTTTTCAGTTTCCCTGGGACGTCTCCTTTCTTGTCGCAACCACTTTGTTCATCTACATGGATAAGCTGGCATTTATTGAGCTCTTCTAGCTGCATATCTAAAGTCTTTGAATGTCAGCAGTGTCAACTTTCCCACAATCAGCTATTTCTTCTATAAATCCCATGTATATTCAATTCAGATTTCACTTCCATCATTATCACTTTTCACTTTCGTCTTTGTTTACCAATGTCCTCTTTCGTCAGTAGAATGTCACATGGGCTTATGCCTTTGAAACAAGGAGGCAATATAACTCTACAATTTGCTGTCACCATGTAAACTAACAGATGTGCATGACCAATACCAACAGGTTTTAAAAAGATGATGTGATTGGTCACTCATCACAATCTACATCTGTTATTTATATAGCAATTTGTGAACTAAAGAGCTGTATTAGTGAAGTTTGCACTTTGTCCAGTTACTCACTGTTAATATGCCATGGTAACTGAAATTTGAACTATGTTGCTAGGGATTGGCATTATTTAAACTATTGTTAACTGACATGCATGCATATCAGAAACATGGAGAGGGCAGACTTCCTGAGTTTTTCAGTATTCTCAAATATTTAAAATGATCTCATCATTTCAGATATTATTTTAGATATTATTTGGGTTTTTGCCTTTTTTTCCAAGACATACACCTTTTTAACCTCTTGTGTAAACATAACTATTATTCTTTATCAATTTATGTCCAAATGTCAGACTTCAGTGGGTAAAAGTTATTATAAAATTTCTGATTGTTTCACATAAAGTCAGTTGAACTGAGCACAATTGACATATTTGCTTTATTAAAATTTAACTAATTGTTGAATTAGATTACACAGTGTCAAAAATATTGACCCACTACCTTCATGAGAAGAAAGCAGATCTAGATGAAATATCACAATGAAATGCTTCATTATAGTTCTATACAGGCTTACATGAAATTGTAGTATTACAGACTCTGTCAAAACAGTGTAATTTTTTTTTTACAATTCATTTGGAATATTAATGTTAATTGAATGATGTAAATGATATTTTCAGCCCTGTACTATACAGCTTCTCCTTGAAATTTGAACAGTTTGGGATTTTCCATGCATAACAGAGTTGTGTAATTTGGTTAGTGTGATATGGGGAAAAAACATTAGATGTGCACATAGAATGCCATGTGCGTTTCACCCCTGCTGCTTTCAAGAGTGGGGAGATGAGAGGGAAAGAAGAATATTTCTTAACCTTGTGTTTGCCACTTTATACATGCTATTTCATTTTATTTTCATAACAAGGCTAGGATGAAAGCATCACTGTCGCCATTTTAAGAATGAAGACATGGAATCTCAGAGAGAGGAGGCAACTTTTTCAAGAACACAAACCTAATTAAGTGATACTGTGGAGGTTTATGTAGAGATTTGTCTAGTCCCAGTATTCACACTATCTTTTCTTAACACCAGCAAGTACAACATTTTTGCATTCATTGCAAACTTTTTTTACTTAATGTATACTTGAAAGGATGAAAGATACAAAAGACAGACTATTAATAATAATCACAAATCCATCAATACCATGGCATAATATTGTGTTATGCATTATAAAATCACCTACCCTGATTTCAATATTCACATTACCCCAGAGGACTATGTCAGCACTTTAAAGGTACTGTTTACTGGCAGATTTTACTCAATCTCAAAGACATATAGTGATAATGGTTAACATCTGTGGTTGTACCCTACTATATATTCAAATTATTTTAAGTAAGTCTTTTGAAAGGAAACACAATTCCAGCCTAACTCAAAAGCTTGTTTTGAGACTTTAAAGAGATATTGCATATAAAAGAACCTTATAAACTTCAAATGTTTTGTAGGATTCATTATTTTGTACTTATACATGTATTTTTCTTTGCGTATGGGAACACACACCATTCCCAATGCACAATTCTCAAAGCACAATATGATTTCATGTTCTTAGATCAGTTGAGACAAATTCCATTTGATTATGCACAAGTATGGGTGATCTGGAAAAATAATTTTCATAGGTATCTTAAAAATTGCTGTTGGGCAATAAGTAAGAAAAGCAGCCAGACAAGCAAGCATTTCTGGCACTACATGAATTAAGGCAAGTTGTCTCTAGGTGGGTCTCCATTCTATTTCCGTTGCTCTCCATTCTGAGTGCTATAAATGAATAATACCTCAGAAAGTTAGAGAGCTTTTTCCTAAAGGCATCAGATGTCTTAAGAAAAAAAGCCTACAGCAAGTCCAACATTAATGTGAACTACTGTGAATTAAAAAGTTTTGGACTGGGTAATATCAGAAATTCCAGTTTCTAGAGACTATAGAAATCAACACACATATTACTGATTTGTACTTAACAAATACATCTTGCTGTGTAAATGGAAAAAGAAATTTATGCTTCCAGATCAAAAGCAAATAAACCGGAGGTCTGAATCACATATCACTGTAATAAAGGATTAATGAATGAGTTTTGTCCTTGCAATAAATAGTAAAGAACAGACATATACATATTTTTTGGCCGTTCAAACTTACATTCATTTCCCATAATATCTCTTATGCTCTTTTAGAGTTCTTAAAGTATTCCATTGGATTTCAACAAAAGCTCTTGATACACAAGAGAGCATTATATACCTTGTTATAACATACAACATAAATGAGGTAAGCAGTCAGTGATTTACCCAAATCCAAAGAGAAAGAAGGAAAAAAGGTAATTAGGTGGATCCTTGTAGTAGAAAATTTTTAGCCCCTGGATTTTATTTATTTTTTTTAATTTTTTTTTCTTTAAGAATACAGTTTTATAATCAGACAACACTAACAACTACCATTTGCCTAGAATGTGTCAGCCACTTTCTAGGTATAGGTGGGTAACTTGCCTACTCTTTGGGATTTTATTTTCTGATGGGATGGGAAGATCTCATTTTAAATTGAAAAATCACAAATTCTTACAGAATCACATCAAAAGGAATGGAGAGTGCAGCTTTTAGAGTACTATCAGGTATCAGTTGCCTAATCTGTAGGTACATTGGAGTAAACTGAGATCATATAAATTATTGAACACTGTAAACTGAGAGTGTTTAGTGAGGTCCAAGATGTTAGAAATGGCACACTTCAGCATATAAGCAACATTCAGAATGTGGCCATAGAGGTAGTTGCTGAAATGGAGTAGAAGCAAAAACCAGTGGAGTGGAGAAGACCCGGAAGTCTGACACTATGGTGTAGAAAAGTATCCCTGGACTTTTCTTCAGTCACTGAGGGAAACTGTAGCATGTCAAAGTTTCTTTTCTTCTTGACTTGTTCTGTCTTTATCTTTTTGCAAAGAATGGTTATAAAATTGGCAAAGTTGATCAAGCCAGATATTTAAAAATAACTCCTAATTATTCCTCTTCACTTGATTTCCCTAGGCAACTAGTCCCAGATTTCAGTTATCTTGTATTTAAAATCTCAATTATATTCCTCTTCATCCCTTTTCCCCACTACTCTTGATGTTTTTCAGACTTTCATCATTCCCAGTTGAATGATTTCTAAAGTCTTATAACACCGACCTCAATTTCAAGCCGTCTAACACATTGTCAGAGTCATCTTTCAAAAATGCACTTTTCCCATATCCCATTGCTACTTACTGCCTCAGTGGCCTCTGAAAACTCTAGTATCATCATGAATATTTCTGTCCACACCCATATCTTACTCATTTTATTATCCATCTACCAGATTTTCTAAACTGAATCCTCTTCCTGTCCTTTGCTCTTTCATGTGGAAGTTTGCTGATTTTTCCACCCTGCATTAAGCTCAAGTTAGATCTAGTGCTATTTCAAAAAATTTTCACTTTCATTCTTGAACACGAATTACTCCTTTAAAGTCCTGTCACCATGTACTTTGTCCTTTGTCCTTCCTTCAGTGGCTACCCTGGGCTGAGGGTAGAGGTTCTAGAAGTTGCCTTGGCAGTAGATGAATGAAAACTGGTCTGTTGAGTTTGAGATACATGTGAGAAATTCACTTGGAGATGAACACCTTCTTCTCTTCTTTCTTTCCTGTAGTAACTTACTTCTTTTTTCTACATCCTTTATTCTTTTCCTTCTTTCCATCCTTTTTTTTCCTACCTCTCTTCCTCCTTCGTTTCTTTCTGTTGTTGTTTTGTTGTTATTGTTTTGTTTGTTTGTTTTGCTTTCTTGCTTTCTCTCTGTTTCCTCTGTCAAGGAGGAAGATAGCATAGACTTGTGATATCCCAGTTCTCTGCCTATGAATATCTGGGCAGCAAGTCTGAAACCCTTCAGTTCAGTGGCCTGCAGAGGTTTGTAGACTGTTCCACCATTCTTGTGAATCCTCAAGTTTCATATATTCTCATGTCCTCTTCTTCCTCCCAGGTTTCTGCTTCCTTTCAGAGTTCTCTGTTCTGGTACATATGTAAAATTCAACCATTTGTTTGGTTAAAAGGAAATAAAAAGTATTATACTATGCATTTTGAGTAGAGTAAATTTCATTGGAATTTCAGTCAGGAAAGAATTGGGTTGGGCAGAAGAAAGAGAACACTTTTATTGTGCCAGCAATATACTACTAAAATAGAACAGGCGTTTCCACCATTCTTAAAATAGTCTTCAGCATCCATATTGTAGGGGAATTTTGCTGTCATTTCTCACCTAATCCAGCTTCTCTCTACCATTCCCACTTAACTCCACACGTTTCTCTTCCCTATTCTTCCCCTTATTCTTCTTCTCCTTAAGGTTTTTCACCACTCTTGATTCTTTCTCAGAATCAGGAGCAAAGGAAACATGCTTTTTGCCTTTTGTCTGACACAAATTGGCTTCCTCTTTCTCCAAGGTCTTCATATCTGTCAACTTCTGTGCCTAAGTAGTTTATGAACCTATTTGTGACAAACGTAAAGAGTCAAACATTCACTAATAAAGCTAAAGTCTTTTTTTTTTAAGATTTCCCTTTCCCTGAATTGACTTTGCCTTATTCTTTTTTTTTTTTTTGAATTTTTATTTTGTTATATTAGTCACCATACAGTACCTCCCCAGTTGTTGATGCAATGTTCCATGGATTCATTATTTGCATATAACACCCAGTGCACCATGCAATATGTGTCCTCCTTAATACCCATCACCGGCCTATCCCAATCCCCCACCCCCCTCCCCTCTGAAGCCCTCAGTTTGTTTCCCAGAGTCCACAGTCTCTCATGGTTCATTCCCCCTTCTGTTTACCCCCCCTTCATTCTTCCCTTCCTTCTACTGATCTTCCTATTTCTTATATTCCATAAATGAATGAAGCCATATGATAATTGTCTTTCTCTGCTTGACTTATTTCATTTATTCTTAACAACAGGATGAGGATACTGTGTTCCCCCTCTCTGTCGTCACTTACCTTAACATTTCAGTCACTAGGTCCTCACCCTTGCTTACTCAACCATCAGCACTTCCTGAGCAGTTTTCTGTATAGCTTTTTATTTGGTGCTGGGGATCTTAAGCGGAATATTACAGTGTTTTGTGTGGCCTGAAGCTTATATCTTTTTTGAGAGCCTTTTTAATACAAAATGATGACAATACAGTTATGAAACAATATTTATTTGTAATCAGTAATAATGACAAATTAAATATTTTTATTCATTAGTAGCCTGACCATGGCCCATGTTACTTCCCTCCTTCCTGCACTTTTTGACTACATAATTACCCCTTCATATGACAATATTCTTTTACTACTGTCTATACAGAAAAGAATTGTAGTCATTTCTTACTTGTGGTTTTCATATTCATTCATTCATTCATTCATTCATTCATTATCATTTATGTCTTTCCACTTCACAAGTCATTATTGGTGAAGGCATAAAAATTTTTAGGATCCTTGTTGGATTTGGGGAATTCATTCACAGGTGAGCTCTGAGAGTTTTGGACTTTAAAGTTTTCTTTCAGTGACTAAATATTCTTTGAGTTGATGTCACTTGTTAACAAATCTGTTGTTAATGTCTTATTGTCTGGCATATTATACTTCTTATATTGTCTTCTTTGGTCTCTGAATTTCATGTCAACCTCACTTTAGTTCACCCCTTAATGACAAAAGCCCCAGACCACCTAAAAGGAGAACAAGTGTGATGGGGGAGATTAGTTTGGTGAGGGCCCATTCTTAACTCTTTGCAGTTATAATACTCTACTTGGTCAAACTTTACAACTAATGACCAAGTGGACATACCGCTAAGACTTTTTGTAAGAGGGCTCAGGTAAATGAAGGGGCATTGAAATTTAAGTTTCTTTAGCTTTCTGTCAATTCAGTAACTGTTCCTCTCATGCTTGCTTTTTAAGACATTTCCAGAACATTATGACATTTTTATTAATTTATTTATTTTTAGAGAGAGAGAATGTAGGTGAGGGGAGAGGCAGAAGGGGGAAAAGAGTAAGAATCTCAAACTCCCCGCTGAGCATGGAGCCCAATGAAGGTTTTAGTCCCATGACCCTGAGATCATGACCTGAGCCAAAATTGAAAATAGGATGCTTAACCGACTGAGCCAGCCAGGGGCCCCACATTATGACATTTGATCTACATACGGGGCTTTAAGACAAGAATTTTATTTATGTCTTTCTTCCCTGACAGTTACCTATGTCTTGAATAGCCTCCTATAGTAGTTAACAATAGTAATATGTAATAATTCCCTGAAATGAAAGCATTTGTATCATAATACTGGAAACATTGTAGTCCTTTTTTTTTTTTTTTTTTTGATGAAATAATGTGATTACCAACATCATGCAACGGAGCTTTTGCAGTAACAATAATTTCCTAATAATTTAAGAAAGCAATTTAAATTACATTTAAGTTGATGAATTGATTGCCTTTAAACTAAAATGAGAATTATCAGTAGTAAATAATTAATCCAATTTTCTCCTTCAATGACCTCTTCACTCTGGAACTTAATTTTTTAGTTAGGGTCCTGAAAAAGAAAGGCGGTCCAGATAATATCCACACAGCTACAAATCCAAATACCTCATCTCTTCCCCATGCTTGCCTCAGGTACCATGACTCTATTGGATGGTATTATCTGTTTCCTGAGACAGAAAAAAGGAAGTCAGTCCATTCAGACTGTGCCCAGCTAATATATTTTCTGCTTTGCAGTTTCATGGCCAGGTTCCCAGTTCAGGCACTTATCTTTATTTACTTAGAGTTAGTGTAAAAGACTCCTTAACCTCATCCTTTGCCTCTAGGATGCTCTCCACATCCCAAAACTAATCTGTTTTCAGCACTATAAAAAAAGCACTTTCTGAGATACTTTTAATGTTATTCATGTTCTTAAATTTCTTGAACATCTACCTATGGCTCTCAAGACATAATTTAAATGTATTTTCACACGTTATAAGACCGTTCATGTCTTGGTCTGGCATGTATGCCTGTTAATATTTTTCTTCTACCAATATAACCATTGTTCCAGTCTCCAGAAATGTTGAACTTCTTCTTGTTTCTTGGACAATCTGACACATCTTCTCTTTTTCTGTAATATGTGATATATACACATTAATAGTCCGGAAAGTTCCTGTTCATTCTTCAAGTTCATTTGAAGCTTACACTTTATTAGGTCTTCCCTAACTTTCCTAGGCACAGCTAAATCCTTTTATGCATTCATTTTAGGGAGAAATTTGCATCTGAAAAAGCCTTACAGAACTTTTCTCTTATGGGGTGTGTGTGTGTGTGTGTGTGTGTGTGTCTTCACTAGACTTGAAGTTCCCAGTTTTTGTTGGTTTATTAACCAAAAGAAATACATGATAAAAGAGTATGTAGCCTCTGTTATTATGACAGTTTTTCAGGGGATAGGGAAAATATTTTTTACCATTTTATTCCTATCATAACTTCATCCATTCATGTTTCTCAAATAATTCTGCCTGTATTTATTGAGTCTGAAGTAGAATCTTTTCCTGATATATAGCAGGTACTCAAAGCAAAAAAAAAAAGACAAATATTATCACCTAGGTGAGTTGACCTGCTGACCAGCTTCTTGGCCTCTAAGTTATACCCTAACTTGGTCACTCACCTGACTTTAGTAGTCCAAACTTGAGAACAAAAGTGTTACTGATTTATTTTCAATTGATGTGCAGTGAGAAGTTGCTGAAGCAGTGCCTGCTGAGAGCATCCTGGAGAATGGCACCAATATTTACCTGTTGACCAATACAGAATACTGGGGTTCAGCCTATAATCCCTCCACATCCAGTCAAGTACTTACATGATCCTTCTACCACATTTCTGCAAACTCCCTCCAAGCCATTCCCACTACTCTTTGTAATCCATCTGAGTTATTAAAAAAGCCATATATACTCAACTTCAAGACATAAATCTCAGCTATCTTAAAACTGCTTATATGGGCCACTCATATTTTATCCACTATAATTTGTGAATGTTCCCTGGCCTTTCACTTGGAACTTTCATCCTCCTGACACAGTATCTTGATCACCTGTTCATGCACTTGTAGGAACCCTAAGATTATTTTAAGACTTGAGAGCTTTCTTCTCTGTTCTCTTCTGTCTTTCCCATGCAGCCTCTCAGATATTTTTTTTGGACAAAATCACTATTCCTGTGCATTCAGGACCAAAAAAGTGGCTTGAACAAAGCGATGTATTGTTATGTTTTGAATTAGAGAACAGAATTCTTATCCCAATTCTGTCAATTATCTCTTTATGTTGGATAAGATATACAGTCTCCTACTTCTAAGCATGGAATAAATCTTAAAGAAGTCCTGTTCCTTTCTTACCAACAAGAAGACCAAACACCTTGGAGAATATAACTAATTTGTAGGAACAGCTGACTTAATGAAAGCCTGGCCTGGAATTCAGGTCTCTTGGAACCACCATGTGTAACCTCTAAGTCTACTTAATTCTCTGAGCCTTGTTTTCTTATTGTTAAAATGACAGTTACATCATCCCTTTATACTTCATAACATTATTGTAAGTAATCAACAAAATCATGGACATGAAACATTCGGGTAAGCAAAAGTGTCTGTACTAATATGCAGTATTATTAGTGCAAGGCCTTCTAGAACCCCCTTATTCCTTTGTAATCACAGATCGTCATTATTTCAGTCTATTTTCTTAAATTGAGTTTTGATTGCTAAACCCTCCCGAATTCTTTTTACACTGTACTTGTATCTCTTAACGTGGTAAACAAAGAGCAATCTATGTACATACACTGATCCCACAGTAGATTTTCCCCAATCTAAAATCAGCTAGAATTAGATGCAGGGAATGTACCAACCTGGAGCAATAGACACTCTAGGACTCGGAGGAAAGGAAGACAGTGATCAGAAATATAGACAAGAGGAAAGAAAAACAACAAGGATTGTTCATCACAGGGCAGGAAAATGGAAAATAACAGTTATTGTGCACCTAATATATGCTGGGTGTACTTACATACATTTCCACATTTAATATTCACAAGGTAGATGAGTAAGACTGAAGGAATAACTCATCCAAAACAAGTAGAGCCACAATTTAAAATTGGCTTGTCTATTTATTGAATACCTGCTCTTTTCACTACTCCATGGTGGCTCTTGATTTATCATTGCAGATAAACAAAAATCAAAAACCTAGGAGCCAGAGAGCAGCAGATCATTGATGTTTTCTTGGGCTAAAAAAAAAAAAGAAAAAGAGAAAGAGAGAAAAAAATATAAAAATTCATCAGCCTCTGCCACAGACTTACTGAGAGAAAATCAAGGAACTTGATGATGGGTGATGGTCGTGATTGTGCCAGAAGCCTTCCCTTCTGCTCTACCAGGAGCCAAAGCTAAAGGATGTGGATGGGGAAAGATTCCCTCATCAACCTTAGTGTTAGTGAATGTGAACTTAGGAGTCAAGGTAATGCCTTAACACTGATGAAGTTCACCTAACTAGTGTGATTTTTCGGAGGTTGCTGCTTCAATACATGAAATTAATCCTAGTCGCTGTTGTCAGTACCACTTCCCTTCAGGGTATCTTATATAGTCTCAAAAAAGAATCCCAAATTAAATTTTCCAGCCCATTTTGTGTGTTTCCACCCTTATATCCAAATGCCTAATCAATATTTCCACTTAAGGGTCCTTACAAAGTAAAAAGAAAAAATTCTTGAATATCCCTATCATTTTTTTTCTTTAACACTGAACTTTGTTAGTAAATAACACCTCAAGAACTTTGCTTCCTCCTTTAAAGCCCTCATATACAACCTGTAGCAAGTCCTATCAATTCTATCTTTTAAATGTATTCATCCACTTCTCTCTGACTCCATTCCCATCACCATTATTATCTGTCCCATGAACCACTGAGGAAAGCAACTTTTCTTTCCATGCCAACTCTTGGTCTCAGCCCCAAATCCATTCTTCATATTTTAGCCAGAGCATCCTTTGTCAATCAATAGTTGATTATGTCATTCCTAGAAGTAAGTTCCCATGCAATTAAAATAAAGTTCAGTTACCTTCACAGTGTAATTTTTGTGAAAGATGAACCTGAAGTTGTGGAGTGCATAGCCTTATATGGTCTGTACTGAAGAGCTGGGATTTTCTTATAACATGTAATTTTATCAGCCTATTTCTCTCCTCGCTGATCCTTATCACAATGGCAGGTTATGGTCTGGGCTAATCTATTTCAATCATATATTTCCTGATAGACTATCAGCTTCATTAAGATAGAAACTAGTTTATTTAGCCCACCCCTGTGTCCTTATTCCCTAGCATAATACCCTAAATGAAACTAGTGCCAATAAATATTTGCTGAATAAAGTAATGACTAAATAGATTACTGGTTGGCTGACAGTATGATAAATTGAATAATTCATTTTGGAATAAATTTGCAGTGAGGTCACTGCTAGGTTTACAGTTCTGTAGAATAAAGATTATGAAGCTCTTATTGTTTTGTTAAGGAAGTATTGATATTCCTTTTAGTATAACTAGCTTATTTTTCAAGATGCAGTTCAAGTGACCTCACTTTTGTGATGACTTGAAAATGCTAGCCCAAAATAAGTCGATTTCTGACTTACTCTGGAATTTATTATCTACAGTATCCCTTTCAGCACTTGAAATATTCTCTCGTCTAGTGACCCAGAAGATGGATGTGTTTATGTTCTTAGGCACATTAGGTATCAGCTCTAATGGTCTTATAGACTCTTGGAATTGAATTCAAGTTTGTAATTGTATTTTGTTCCTAACAGAACCTAGCACTGTGCTGAGTGCATAGAAGAAACAGTAATAGTGAAATGCACAAATAGGTAAATGAATGAAGATTTTGGAAATAGCTGCAAGTTTCAATGTTATGTGGGATAAGGATGAGAAAATTCTGAACAAATTTATCTTTCATTATTTTAGAATGAGTGAAAGAAAAGATGGAAAAATTAAGACCCCCAAGTGTCATCTTTCATGACATCAGCAGCAAATACACTGCCATATAAGATCTAGATACATTTTTTCTCTGAAAATTTTGTCTGGAAGGTTTTCTTTTCTTTTCTTTTTTTTTAAGATTTTATTTATTTGAGAGAAAGCAATCAAGAGAAAGCAATCAAGAGAGAGCATGAGCAGAGGGGAGGGGCAGAGGGAGAGGGAGAAGCAGGCTCCCTGGGGAGCGCAACATGGGTCTTAATCCCAGGACCCTGGGATCATGATCCGAGCCAAAGGCAGACACTTAACCTACTGAGCCACCCAGGTGCCCCTGTCTGGGAAGTTTTCTTCTGCTTCTTTCTTTCTTTCTTTCTTTCTTTCTTTCTTTCTTTCTTTCTTTCTTTCTTTCTTTCTTTCTTATTCTGGAACACTGAATATTTTTGTTTTCAATTTTATTTTGTGTCTTGGCAGAAATATCTCAATAGTACATAAATTTAAAAAAGAATGGTACATAAATTTTGAAAGAAAAATAATAATTCTCATATTATTAGTCCACTGATTCCTTCATTTTTATGCATTTCTTTTCTTATTTTTTTTAGAATTTAATATGCTTACATTATTGTAGTTATAGTGTATGTTTGCTTTATTATTTAATATTATGACTTGAGAAGGTAATTATTTCATGAGTCTTCTTGACTTTGTGTAAGTCACACATTCATGAAAAGTCTGCTATTAATTAAATTTATTTTCACCAAATTGTATTAATTTTACATTAGATGGGAGTTAAGACAGTTACTAACATTTCTTTCTCATTTTAGCTTTTGATAAGCTATTAACATTGGTTACATTTGTCTTCACTCGCCATGAAAGTTTAATGAACAATGATTCCCAATATTTCATTTGAAGACAAATGTATGAATATCACAGCTTTAGGGCTTTGTAAAGACCCAGGTTTAATTCATGCCTTTGACACTTACAAGTTGTGTGATCTAGGGGGAAAGTTATTTTGAGACTCAATTTTTTCATCTGTACAATGGTTATAATTCCTACTTAGAAGGATGTCATGTGAGAAAACAGGTAAAATACATGGCAAAACAGCCTCAATGCTAGTTTCTTCCCCACTTCCTTTTCAGTTGGTCTCTTCCCTCACAACCACACCTCACCCTATCTTTATACTTTCTAGTAAACTCCTTACTTCCCCAATCCTAACCTCATACATTTTCCAAGTAGCTGGAATAAAACAAGAATAAATTTTGGTTTCATTTGACAGCTGTGATGTTTGGTTCTGTTAGTATTTTCTTTCCTTTATGAACATATAGAAGGATTATATTAAAGATTATAAGATGACACCCGTTTTTAACTGAGTGGTAATCTTTAATAATAACAGCAGCAGCAATACAATCACAAAACCCACTCTTTATCAAAAGTTTATTATGTAGAAGGAACTGTCCTAAATATTTTATATGTATTATTTCTAGTGCTTAGAAAAATTCTATAATAATCACAAACTCATATTTTAGAAGAAGAAATAAACTTATATATCTGAGGTCTCACAGTGTACAAATTCTAAAGAACAGTTCCTATTCAGAAGTGCCTAGTTCTCACTGCTGTGTTCTGCTTGGTTTACTCCATTGTTGCCCTAATAAACAGTTACAAATCAACCTATAGCATAAGACTTCACTCAATGAAAGCACTTATTGCAAAAGGAATAAAGTTCATATTTCAAGATAGCTAAGATAAATCATATACATATTTATAAATTGTATATTTGCACAACTTATTCTGTGTTTTGAGCATTTGCCTGTCACTACTGAAGATTTGAGAGATGTTAGTGGTGACTTCTTCCTGAACATCTATCAGCACACAATCTTGGTGACTGTCCTAAAAATTTTGGAGCATTCATGTTGCCATTGGAGACATAAATTAGCAAACAGCTGAGAATGAAATGTTGCAAAAGTTTCCTTGCTGTTAGAAGCATCATCCAGCATGGACAGAGAGAGCAGAGTGTATAAAATTGTATAAAAGAAGCAATTCTTCTGAATCCGATTAACTAATCATAACATAGATTTACAGGGGCGCCTGAGTGGCGCAGTCGTTAAGTGTCTGCCTTTGGCTCAGGGCGTGATCCCAGCGTTCTGGGATCGAGCCCCACATCAGGCTCCTCCACTGGGAGCCTGCTTCTTCCTCTTCCACTCCCCCTGCTTGTGTTCCCTCTCTTGCTGGCTGTCTTTCTCTCTGTCAAATAAATAAATAAAATCTTTAAAAAAAAAAAAAAAACATTGATTTACAGATTCAAACTCAAAAAATTTAATTTCTAATGTGCATATAATCCACTCATTCATTTACATATATTTTCTCTGGTATTATTTATTCAGATGCTGTAATATTCTAGCCTCAATGCTTAGAGTAAGGGATACTAGGTTGATGATGAAAGTTCTTGGTGTTAGATTGCAGGAGATTATAGAGTAAAACTTCAGGTCTGTGTGATCTTGTTCTTTAGGTATTCTGATAAGAAGGAGCTTAGCTTCCCATACCATGGGAGTCTGTAAAAAAGATGAGAGTTAATTGGGGCATTAAAAGGACATAATTCTTAGATGAAATTGGAAGGTCAGGTGGGACTTAGTCAAGAATAGACCCATCAGGAAGGGAGTTCTAGGCAAAAGTAGTGTCATTTGAAAAAGCCTTGAATTGACAGAAAGCTTGTAAAGTTTGGGGAACTACAAACAAAGTATATTGAAGTACCATCTATTAGAGTTTTGTTTAAAATCAAAAGGAAGTCATGGAAGGGTTATAAGTTAGTTTAAATGCTAATACATGTAGAAAGCTGGCAACTCCATTCAAATACACAAAACCATGTAGAAACATATGGGCTGGTGTAAATATAAGTCCAGAGGTTGAGAGCGTTTCAGGAGTGATTCAACCTAGTATCTCTGGTACTGTTGCCCCAAGACTCCCTTTTGTATATTCTCTCTAGGTAGATTTCTGCATGATTCTGGATTTCCTTTTGGTGAATAAATGGCTCTAGCATTCCACAGTATCCAGGATAAGACTGTCTCATCCTTTCCTTTCCTAAAGCCTATTAAAAAAATCCCTCATAGTCCACTAGCCTGAATGCGTTTCCATCTTCTGAGAGTACGTTTCTACTAGGAAAATGTGTCCATAAGCCAAATCTTAGGTTTAGGGAACTAGGGATAATGATAAGAAAAATAGGATTAACTTGGACCCATCAAGCCAACCCCTGATAACAAGTAAAGTAGGGAAGGAATATAAAATCAGTTTTCCTAACCTCACGCTATCCATGTAGAAGCAAAGAGCAACTGAAAGTTAATACTAAGAAGTGGGAGAATGTGAGTGGAGAATGGAAAAACAATAATGTCCGCTGCCACTCTTAGAGAATAACAAGATTATATTTTCATTTAAGATAGATCATAAAAGTCTACAATGTGGAGGGACACCTGGATGACTCAGTCAGTTGAGCATGGGACTCTTGATTTTGGCTCCGGTTGTTATCCCAGGGTCATGATTCAGGGTCCTGAGATTGAATGCTCAGGCTGCATGCTCAGCAGAGAGTCTGCCTGAGATTCTCTTCCTCTGCCCCTCCCCTCCCCGCTCCTGCTCACTCTCTCTCTCTCTCTCCCTCCCTCTTAAACAAATAAAATAAATTTAAAAAAAAAAAGTCAGCAATGTGGAGAATATCCAGGTGGAAAAGGTGAAAAGGGTTGGAGATAGAGACTGTCTTAGGAGGTCTTTGCTGTTACCTACTGGGAAGTCGATGGTGCCTGCACTAAGGTGTTGAAAGGGATTGAGAAGAAACAGATTATGTGACCAGTTTTCCAACCCGTATTTTTAGCTGAGGTAGATAATGGTATCATGAGTGTTTTTAAAGAGACATTTAAAAAAATCCCCTGTGTCTCATTATATCTTTCACAGATGTCAGTGTGGTTATAATGTTACATTTTCTTGGTATTTATACATGACTATTGATAATAGCTTTGATGACATTTATGTATTTCTATGCAGTTTATTGAGGTAAATATATGCATTTGGCATTTTATTCAAATTCTATGTAACATAATTTGAGGTGACAATGCTTTGGATAGTTGATGTATTTTATTATGTTCAATATTATACCAACATTTGAGTTATTGCTTTCTTTTCTTGCCATTACAGTTTGTCCAGAGGTGAATATTTTTGTGATAATCTGTTTTCTGTGTTTCCATTTGTGTTCTTCATAGAGATTTTATAAATTAATACAATTCTGTATTTCTTCCTCTTAGCTCTAATCCAGAGGTAGCTACTGTTTAGTAGCTATCTGTTCACTTGCTGTTTTTTTCCATAACGTAAGATCATCATCATTTTAAATATAGCAGCATTCTCTGTATGCATCACACTGACACAAATACATATTAAATAAGCAAATTAATTAAATGATATCAATATTTAACACTGTTTTCATAGTATATGTATGTGTGTATATATATATAGTGTATAGTATGATGTAATAGTAGCATATATGGTACATATATATTTGTGGTCTCCCTCTCTATATATATATGTATATGAATATATGCACATTTGGTGCTATATTGAGCAAACGCCCATATGGCAGTTAATGAGAATCCATGGTGAACTCTGGGCCAGTAAACTATAAGGAAACAAGATTGTTTTAGTAAATCCCAAGGTAAATTCCTTTATATTCTTTCTTTCTCATAAAAAAATAAAACTTTCTTAGATTCGGTAAATGCCCCCTCTTCAATAGCCTCTAAGTAACATTTAAATCCCATGTTTGTTTGTTTTTTTTTTCCTGTTCTCAGAAGCCAGTGTTTTTTACAAACTGTTTTCTGAGAGAGATGTAGATTTTTATTCTAAATTTTATGTTGAAAAAATGAAAGTTTATCAGTATTAAAATATCAGGATTTAGGATGATTCAGTGAACACTCCATGATTCTTTTTTCTTTTAACATGACAATACAGGTATTTGTCGGACTTATTTCACTTAGCCCAATACCCTCTAGGTCCATCCATGTTGTTGCAAATGGCAAGACCTTATTCTTTATTATGGCTGAGTAATATTCCATTATAAAACTTACTCACATCTTCTTTATTCATCTGTCAGTGGACACTTAGGTTACTTCCATATATTGGCTATTGTAGATAATGGGATTTAAAGTGTACAGTTCTTAGCTTCAAAATATATATGGGTGGTGGGGAAACTTACAATCTGATTTCTGGTTTAATGGCATTATAGTCAAAATCTCTCTGTGGCTTAATTCCTTTAAAATGAGTAATATTTATTTTATTTCCCATAATATAGACATTTTTTTAAAAAGTTTTGTGTGTGCATAAAATTATTATCTTCTATAATTGTAGGAAACAGTCCTTTGCATTTTTCTGTTAGGCTATATGTGTTGATTTTATAGTTCAAATCTATAAATTTATTGATTTTTTTTCTGCTTTTCTGTAAATCAATGAGCTATGTTAAAATTTTGTCTAATTTTGAAGTCGTCTCTTTTTATTTTTTTAAGTTCTATGAATTTATGCTTTGTATATTTTAATTTAGGTTTTTAAGTACATAAACATTTAAAATTGCTTTAGCTTACCAATGAAATAAAACACTTTTTATGATTAATAAGAGTTCCTTTTAATCTCTAACAATGCTTTATTCCTTAATATGTATTTTATTAGACATCAATATAGCTGCAACTGCTTTCTTTTGCTTGTAGTCATGATATAGTGTTTTCTCTTCTGTATTTTCAAGCTTGCATGAACTAGTTTTTCAGATGGCTATCTTATAAGAAACATATATTTGAGTTTTATTTTTGTACTAAATCTAACTTTTTTTAATTAGAAGATATTAGTACATTTTCATTAAGGTAACTCTCAATATTATGATTTTAAATCTACCCCTTTAATATATGCTTTCTATTTCTACTTTTCTTTCTGTATACATTTTACTTTTTGACTTCTTTAAGATTGTGGGGATTTTTTAATTATTGCATTTTCTCTCAGTTATTTGGGACATCACACAGTCTCCCATTATTTTATGTGTGACTGTGCCTGCAGTGCTTTCCAAAAGAGCTTTCTGTCATATGGAAATTTTCTGTATCTGTGTTGTCCAATATAGTAGGCATTAGCCACATATTTCTACTGAGCCCATGAAATGTGGCTAGTGTGACTGAAGAACTGAATTTTTAATTGGATTTTAATTAGTTTCTATCTAAGTTTCAGTAGATAGTTACTACAGCATTGAAAAGAACAGCATGGAAATTAAAACCTGAATCCTCGGGGCACCTGGGTGGCTCAGTTGGTTAAGCATCCAACTCTTGGTTTCAGCTCAAGTCGTGATCTCAGGGTCCTGGGATGGAACACCTGTGTCAGGCTGTAGGCTCAGTGCAGAGTCTGCTCGAGAGTCTGTCTACCCTCTCCCTCTGCCCCTCCCCCTGCTCATGCTCTCACCTGTGCACACGCTTTCTCTCTCTCTCTCTCAAATAGAGAAATCTTAAAAAAAAAAAAATGTTGTCTGGCAAGTTAAATATTTCTTCTTTGAAGATATTCTCTCCATTTCTCCCTAGCTTTTTTAGTGTAAAAACCTCTCCTTCTCTTAGATATTCTACAATTTTTCAGTGATGTGTTTATGCCTGTGGTTTCTTTTTATTTACCATTCTTGGGGGATTTTTCTTTTCCTTGAAAATGTGTTTAGACTTCTTTAATAAATTCTGGAAAATTTCAGGTATTTTCTTGTCAAATATTACTTGTTATCTGTTCTCATTGTAGCTCTCCAAAATAATTAGAAGTTTAACTTTCCTATTATATAACTTATTTTCTTAACCTCTAGAGAAAGGTACATGCATTTGTTTCTTTCAGGTTTATTTTGCGTATTTCCACCTTACTTATATTTCAGTTCACTAATTCCCTTTTCACAGATGTCTAATTTATTGTTTTAATCAACTGGTATATCCTTAATTGTTATTAATTTTTTAAGGTTCTAGAAATCCTATTTTTTCCTTTAAAATTTGTTATGCAGTTTTCCAAATAGTTTACAGCTTCCTAAAAACTGCTTTGATCAGGTATTCTATTTTGCAATCATAGTAATCAGAGTTGTTCCAATTTCTGTGTTAAAACGGTTCCAATTTATGACTGCCAATAGTGATTGTCTGTGACATATGATTCTTATTGTTACCTTGTCTCCTGGTGTCCCTGGTTATTTTGTTTGCATTTGAAAAAATAATGTGATTAAAAAATTGTGACCTAAAGGGGTGCCTGGGTGACTCAGTCCGTTAAGCATCTGCCTTCAGCACAGGTCATGATCCTGAGGTCCTGGGATCAAGCCCTGCATTGGACTCTATGCTCAGCAGGGAGTTTGCTTGTCCCTCTCCTTCTGCCCCTCCCCCCCTGCTCATGCTCTCTCTCTCTCTCTCTCTTTCTCTCTCTCTCTCAGTCTCTGTCTCAAATAAAATCTTTTAAAAAAATTGTGATCTAGGGTATTATTATTATTTATTCCACTGAGGATTTTTATTTGCTTCTTTCTGGTGTCCAGGTATATAAGAATGTACAGTTATCCAACATGCAGATTGAGTTCTTTCTGGGGTATCGTAGGTTGTTCAGTACTGGGCTGCAGT
The DNA here is from genome assembly GCF_017311325.1 of Ursus maritimus. NCBI lineage: Eukaryota > Metazoa > Chordata > Mammalia > Carnivora > Ursidae > Ursus > Ursus maritimus. Next base: position 41,571,988 of record NW_024426774.1, read on the forward strand.
TTGTGCAAGTGCTTGTTCATTGCTATTTAATCCTAGTTTCAAGGATGCATTGTTTCGGATGTTTACCCAAAATATGAGGGTCCTACCAGGACCACATCTAAATGAGCCTTCAACTTCAATTTTTATACCCTAACCGCATGATGTTGTCAAAAACCAGCTTCTCAGCCTTTCTTCTGTACTGACAAATGATCACAGAGAAAGAACATCCACAAATGTACTATTTAGCAATCTGGAAGTTTGTCTTCTGCCTTCTGCTTAATTTTGGCCTGTAGTTTTGGAAACTAAAAAAAAAAAACAAAACAAAACAAAAACAAAAAATCTTAATCATTATTTCTCCAAACCCTATTTAGACTGTACCTGGAGTACAAATTATATGAAATTATGTACCTGGAGCACACATTGCATGAAATTATGCTGATTCACGAGCCAACTATGCTGATTTATGGAATACCATCATAATCTCTGTATCTGAGGAAAAGACATTACCAATGATCACACAGATTCCAGTTTTTCCCACAGTAATTATAATCTAAAAGCTGTCAAGCATATGACCTGCTGGACAATGAAAATATTCTAGTGGATGCTTTCCTTTCAGATAAATTTTATTACTTATTACATTTCCATTTCTTTCTTGAAAAGATAATGAGTCGTGGAAGAGACATTCTAGCAATCTAACATTGCCACTATGAATTTGATATGAGACTATTTATATAACTTCATTACAATTCTGCCTCAGAATGGAAAGTAGATTTTTCTTTTTAAGATACCTGCTAAATCAAAGTGTCCTTTCTTATATAAAGAATGTCTGCAAATTATGTCAGATTCACATGTATTGCTAGTGTCTCCTGTATTTTTTCATCTTGGAAACATTTTATGCTACAGATATAAACCCAAAATTGTGTAAATTAATGAAATATTTTCTGTACATCAAGCACATTGGAATTTTTAGAAGTCAATTCACTTAGGAAATTACATCCGGAAAGACACATGTACATTAAGATTTGTGGACAGTCTTCATTTGACCTTTTGTTCACCTTATTCCAAAGCAGTGATTTAAATGATATTTAATTGGATAAAATGGAACCTATGGTAAGAAATTATTATATCTAAAATTTTAAAAACTCATGAATTAAGAATTATAAAAATAAAGCCAGAAAAACATAATTTTCCGCTTTAGGATATCATACTTCATTTTTAAGTATGCCTACAGTCATGTGGGCTAGGCTTACTCTACTGAAATGCACAATTGTATTTAGATAACCAAAGATTTAGAGATAATATTTCGCTATAGCCAGAGACCTTAACAGTATAATAAAATAATTCATTAATTTTCATTTACTTCTTTCGAGGTTGGTCAAACAAGGCAAGATTACATAATTAGGTCTGAATTTTCTGGGTAAAAGAAGCCTGAGACATAGAATCTCACCAGAGCTACCCATGCCAAAAGCCTTCTGAACTAGTTTGTTCTGTTATTATATTAGTCAGTAAGCTATGGGAAAGGGCCTGTGTGACAAGGGTTTTGAAACAGCATTGAAAAAGGCTTATTTGCTATAATTAAGGCGTTCTTACTCAAATTTTATAAAATAAAACAAATCATCATATATCTGTAATAGTGTGCTCCCAGAATACAATGAGGGACCAAGTAGCCAACACCATGAATTGCCAGTGTTGCCATGTATGATAATTATACAACTTAATGAGTAAAGCTGTTAATGTTGATTGTCTCATTTAATATTCAGTATAGCACTATGAGTTAGAGAGTACTATTTCTTCTTCTTACCTAATATAAAAAACAAATGTTTAATTAAATTGTCCAGTGCCCTAAAGTTAGCAAATAGCAAATACTGAGATTTGGACTTAAGCTCCACAGTCAGATCTTTTGTTTTTTTATTTTTTTAATTTTTTAGGCCGGCAGGGGGTGGGGGTTGGGAAGAGGCAGATGGAGAATATATTAAGGAGGCTCCAAGCCCAGCAGGAGCCCGACACAAGGCATGCTCGATCTCAGGATCCTGAGATCATATCCTGAGCAGAAATCAAGAGTCAGACACTTAACCGACTGAGCCACCCAGGCGCCCCTCCACAGTTAGCTCTTTTAAAACTGCATTTAAGTTATTTTCTGGGAGAAAGGAAGAGTGTAAGTGAGAGATCAAGAGAAAGCTACCCCACATGAAAAAATGTTCAAAATAATTAGCCATCAAGGAAATTCAAATCAAAACCACACTGAGATACCACCTTACGCCAGTTAGAATGGCAAAAATAGACAAGGCAAGAAACAACAATTGTTGGAGAGGATGTGGAGAAAGGGGATCCCTCCTACATTGTTGGTGGGAATGCAAGTTGGTACAGCCACTCTGGAAAACAGTGTGGAGGTCCCTTAAAAAGTTAAAAATTGAGCTACCCTATGATCCAGCCATTGCACTACTGGGTGTTTACCCCAAAGATACAGACGTAGTGAAGAGAAGGGCCATATGCACCCCAATGTTCATAGCAGCAATGTCCACAATAGCTAAATCGTGGAAGGAGCCGAGATGCCCTCCAACAGATGACTGGATTAAGAAGTTGTGGTCCATATATACAATGGAATATTACTCAGCTATCAGAAAGAACGATTCTCAACATTTGCTACAACATGGACGGCACTGGAGGAGATAATGCTAAGTGAAATAAGTCAAGCAGAGAAAGACAACTATCATATGATTTCTCTCATCTATGGAACATAAGAACTAGGATGATCAGTAGGGGAAGAAAGGGATAAAGAAAGGGGGGGTAATCAGAAGGGGGATTGAAGCATGAGAGACTATGGACTATGAGAAACAAACTGAGGGCCTCAGAGGGGAGGGGGGTGGGGGAATGGGATAGGCTGGTGATGGGTAGTATGGAGGGCACGTATTGCATGGTGCACTGGGTGTTATACACAACTAATGAATCATCGAGCCTTACATCGGAAACGGGGATGTACTGTATGGTGACTAACATAATATAATAAAAAATCATTAAAAAAAAAGAGAGAGAGAGAAAGCTACCCCAAAAAAGGGATGTTGCTTGAAATAACACTTGAGAGTCATGAGAAGGAAAATTTCAAAGAATGGAGTCAGAATTCGCTGGGCACCATTATGAAAACAGTGCTGCTTTGAGCAAGGCACACACAGGCTCCCACTCCATAAAGTTTTCCATAAGAAAGAGTAGTCAGAAGTATAGGAGGACTTGGAAAAGACAGGACCAGTGTGCATATTTAATAGATGGTCTGGCTCACTTTTCTATTGAGCATGCTTTGGGTTCTTAATATCATTTGGGTGGTTAATAAGGAGCAAGCTGCTAGTGGCAACAACCAGTTTCTTTGAATTTCTGTGAATAAAACCTGAGGTACACACAGTGCTATATTTCAGTAGAGTTCCAGTGCATCTTCATGACTCCAACTTATTTGTTATTGAGCAAACTCTAGGAGAATAAAGTGTATATATCAAGATAGTAGGTTAAGCTGAGGAAAGAAAAAAAAAAATCTTAGTGCTTAAATACAACAAAATTCTGTTTCTTACACATATTGACACCCAAATGGGGATTTTGCTGTTTATAGTTACTCAAGAATCTAGGATAACAGAGGCTCCATCTTGATGTATATCCACAGTTATTGAAACAGGAGGAAGGAATATGGGGAGTTACATACCAGCTCTTACAGCCTCCATTCAAGAGTGAGATATGCCACTTCTGTTGGTCAAACAAGTCCATATGGCCATGCTTACCTTCAAAGGGAATAAGGAAGTGAAATGCTATAATGCCTGGAAATATATGATGATCCACATAAATGTCTGTCACACACAGAGAATGTGTGGCACAAAATCTTAAGAGATTTTATGATCTCAGAGAACAAGGCATTGGAGATGGGTCAGAATGTGACTACATTCAGGACAGTAGCAGTGTGGGTTTTTTGTTTGTTTATTTCAGAAATAACACACTCTTACCTATAGGGTATCTTCAATTACTCAATTCAAATAAATGGTAGAGGTTTCTACCCTGGAATTTTAAAGACTTTTAAAATTTAATTTGACTTTGTACAGCAATTAAAGATTGTTAAATGCCTGATTCACCAGTTTCTACTGAACACCTGACAGTGGCCCTTTGATGGAAGAAAGCACAAGTTGAGAAGAAACCAAACTTAGGACATCATCCAGAACCAATGATCTATAAGGGCCTGAAATCTGGGCAACCTCTTTGATAGCTCAGTCAGGCATGAAGAAGAACACTTTAGGGCAGTGAGCTGTTCAGCTCTTGATGTATTACAGTTGGCACCTATGGAGAGATACCTGAGGTGAGAAATAAGATGCAATTTCAAATACATAAGTAAGTTCTGCCTGCAAAGTCTTTTTCTCAAGAACAACATACAAAATAACCTTATGAAGCAATGTTCCTTTTCCTTGTCAAATTGTTTTTGTCATCCAAAAGTAGTCATAATATTTTCTTTTCATACAATGCCTTAAAAATTTAACTCATGCCTCTTTTAGTTACTTCAGTATACACTTCAATATATAATGATTGGATTAGAGAATGTAAATAAATTTAACATCCCATTTTTACTTAATTAAGGCAAGTATAATATACTATTTGGAAGAAATTATTATGTTATGATTCTTTAGGAGAATCATTCAATTGGATAGAGAATTTTAGTGATTTAAGATGTTTTATTCCAGAAATTCAAAAATCCCTGATGGCTACAAGTAGGGAATTTGAAGAAATTCATGTCATACATATTTCTTCTGCATATCCTTTGGAGACATTTATTCTTAGCATAAAATGAAATAAAATTACTTTTATTACATGTACAAGAGATCTGACATTATGCAGCTCAAAAAAAAATCCAATTTGACAAGGACATATCTTTTAAAGATTCTTAAATATATCATTTTTATTTTAAAGAAGGAAAGTATCAGTTTTTGGTCTTAGAGAAGTTACAGGAAAAATTAAAAACAAGCTAAAGTGTTTATCCCTTAGACGTGTATTACCCAGATTCAGATTTAGAAGACCTGGGTTTGAATCTAAATCTGCCATTTACTTTCTGTGTTCTTTCGTCAAGTTATTTAATTCCTCAGAACCTCAAATTTCACATATTACTTTGTTAATATTTCACATATTATTTATGCTAATTTGTACTATAACCTGAGACTGCAGCCCCAATTAAGAGAAAACTTAGAATACCCTATTGCTGTTATGGATAAAACATTTGTATTTGAGAACATATAAAGTATTTAGTGCCACAAAAGGCCACAATTGGTAAAGTGGGTGGAAAAACCATGGCAAAAATAAAGAAAAATTAAAAATTCTAGATTCACCATAGGTTCTGTTTATCAGCAATTGGTTATAAATATTTATTGTATTTGTGCCAGACAAGCATGATTTTTTTTTACCTTTTTGAGCCAAGGGTTGTGTCAGAAGACACACACGCACATACACACACCTTAATACCATCACTTCATTTGAATTCTAGCTGTTGGTCCATTTCTAGCTGTATTGGCCTTGTATTAAAAAACTGGAACACTTGATTTCTTTTTAAATTGCCAAAGAAGATACTTTTGCCTTTTTCTGAGTTATTCAGAGTGTTCAGACCAAAGGAGAACAAACAGTCTTTGTCTTTGACATGCAATGAGTAACTTTTAACATTATGGGAAATGTCATGAAATTATAGCCATGCTTGAACTGAGACTGAGAACCAAGAGGCTGTCTTCTTCATTTCAAAATAAATTTGAGGTCACTGTGGGAGATACATTTCTTTTCATTCATGTGAGAGCCTTGGTTACCTCTTAGGAGCATGATATTTGCCTTCATCTTTCACCTTAAGTCTGAGCAAATGTAAGACAGTGATATAAATACATCTCTGTCACAGGTAATACAAGATGCATTGATACTGTTTTCCTCTCTTTTAGAGCAGAGGAGAAAAGATACTTCCCTTGAACTATTCAAACTGGGTGTAGTCATGTGACTTGCTTCCACCAGTGAAATGTGTGTGTTACTTCCGGGCAAAGCATTTAGTGCAAGGGCTGCTGGGATTGAGGAAGCGTGTGCCTCGTGTGGGTGGACGGCTATGCTTTCCCATGCGTGACAGCTGCCCTCAACAGTAAGCTGAATACAAGGAGCACTAAGCATGAACAAAAAACAAGCCTTTGTTTTTCTGAGTCATCACAATTTTGAAGGCTGCTTATTTTCATGTATAGGCAAAGTAAGCCTGATTTATGTAATCATTTCGCCAGCAGCTTCCAGAGTTATCCTTCTGCCTATCAGGCTTTCTTCCGGAAAGGTGATCAGTGACTCATCCTTTCACTAAGCCTTTTTTTAAAAAAGTGGACCTAGTTGTTCTTTTTCCTTATATATTTCAGAGTTCTAAAAGAGTGGATTCGTGAGAAGATACGCTAAAAACCAGGAATATTGTAAAAACAACAAATAAAACATCTTTTACCATAGGAGTCCAACTCAGTATCGTCTTGCCAGAAAATTAGTTAACTGAAGCCTCAGATTTCCTTAGCCAGAGTTCAGCTTATAACTCATAAAATGAGCCTAACATTCTC
>NW_024426774.1:41578546-41616971 GCF_017311325.1 Ursus maritimus
CCTAATTTTTGGTAAATGTGCCTCTAACAGTAAGAACTATTAGGTATCTCCACATACAAAATGACATTATAGGTGATTTCTGCAGCATTCTGTGAAATGGTGTTGCTAATCTCTCATCTCTGTCACCAGCATTTAGAACACTACCATTCATTTCTATTGCTTTTCAGTTTACAAAAGCAAGGTGTCTACAGTTGCTTCACCAGAGATAAATTACTCAGCCATTTATTGAATTTCTAATAAGTGTCAGACCCAAGATTAGGCATCAATTTGAGAAAGGATTTGGGGCTGTGATGCATACTGTAACTAGATGTAGCTCTTTCCTCAATAGTTTACAATCTAGTCCAAAAGAAAAGCTGTATATAATAACCGTCCCCTCCCCAAAAAAAGCAATAGCAAGTAATTGACATATTTAAATGTGTCAAACAGGTAGTATGGCCAAATGAGAAACAGGATGGTATGGTGTCTCACTGGACTGACAATCTCTAACGCAGTAAACAAATCACGTATTCTCTCTTAGAGTCTCAGTTTCTATGTTTGTAAAATGAGAAGATTGGACCAAAAAATATCCACGTTTCCTGCAAACTCTAAGAAACTATAACTCCAAATTCCAAAGTTCATGCTGGTACTGATGTTTCTATCTTTAGCGTTTGTTCCAACTTTCTACAGATTGGCTGTTTCTGAGTCTCAATTTCCTTATTTTGATACAGAATACTATAGTATTAGCTCTGAGTGTGGGTATACTCAGCATTTGGTTTTGCACCTCAAAGGTAAATTTATTTTTACTCAGGGCTTCTGGATGTAGAGAAACCCCTGGATACTGACCTATGCTTGGAAGCAACCTACATTACAGGAGGTAGTTCACATAGAGGCTACACAGACTGATGAAGACATGAGTCACAGAATAGAATGTTTTAATGGCATGGTAAGAATGAAAGAAAGAAAACTCTTTGATCTTAAAGAAATATAAATCACCAAAAATGCTACTTCTCAGCATTGGAATTCTCCCGCGAATTAGCCATTTTCTGCCTTTTAAAATGCATTATAGGGGTGCCTGGGTGGATCAGTCAGTTAAATGTCCCACTCTTGATTTCAGCTCAGGTCACAATCTCAGGGTGGTGAGATGGAGCCTCACATTGGGCTCTGCTCCAGGGGTGAAGCCTGCTTGAGGTTCTCTCTCCCTCTCTCTCTGCTCCTTCCATTCCTGCTCCTGCTAGCTCGCTCACTCTCTAAAATAAATAAATAAATAAATAAAATAAAAAATAAATACATTATAATTAAGGTACATCAGCCAAAAAGACCATCTCTAGTAGAGTGCCTAAAGTTCTTGGTAAAATTCATTATCAATCAGTTTTGCCTTGAGTCATCCTGTCTTCCCATTTTAAAGTTTGCTTCTTTTCCTGATTCTCCGGCTTATATTTTAAATGTTTATTTCAATATTCAAATGATGGGATATTTATATTGAATTTTAGCGTAGTGGAAAGGACTACACACATATTGTTAGTTTTTTTGGAAATTATCAAACAAGGTATCTGTTAATCATAGCTTCCATTAGAGTTTAATGAGTAATTTATTTGATTTGCTGTTTCATCTGCTGGAAACATAATATTGAATTTGCCTTTTTAGTGTTTCCTGGGAAAACCATGATGAATTTTTTTTAAGATAATAAAGCAAATAGAATGTGATTGAAAAATTTTAATGAATCAATAAAAAGTAAGAAGGAACAACAGTGGGGCAAATAAAATAATAAAAATATAATAAAGCAAAAAATGAGCAGAAGAAAAGTGTGGAGAAATTTAATTCAAGCATAATAATAGCAAACAATTATGTAGTGTCTACTATATTCCAGACAGTGTTGGAAAGAATTTACAAATACTAACTCATTTAATTTTCACAAGAGCCCCATGAAACAATTGTTACTATAAATCCAAGATAACAAATAATGAGGAAGCACAGAAAATGTTAATGACTTGGCAATGGTCATGCATTTCTAATAAGTGACAGATTCAGAATTCAAACCCAGCAGTCTGCCTCCAGCATTTATTTTCTTAACCACTATATTATATTTACCTTTATCAAGCAGCAACATAAGTGGACTAAATCTTCATTGAAAAGACAAGAACAACAGGCTACATTCTAAAAAATAAACAGTTTTATTCTGTCAACTGGAATTCACCCAAGATACAAGAACAGAGAGATACTAAGAAATAAAACAGGAAGAGGTATATCAAGCTAATGCTGACCTAAATGAGGTTGGTGTAGTTATTAACAGCAAACAACACAGACTTTAACCAATAGAGATAAAGAGAATTACTTCAAAATGTTAAAAACTTCATTTTACCAAGATGATTAAAAATACAAATATAAACTATATACACCTAAAGCCATCATCTCAAAATACCTCAAACACGAAGTGATGGAACTTGAAGGAGAAATTAATACATCTTTTACCTTATTTTGCAATTAGTAGATTCACCAAGCAAAAATACAATGAAATTTAGAAGATTCAAACAATTCTTTTAAACCAACGCGATCTAATGGGTGTATATGAAAACTGCAACCAGCAATTGGAGAATACATGAAACTTGTTAAAATCTGCAGCTGTGCTAGATCATATACAAGGGTCTCACGAATTTCAAAGGTTTAGAATTCTACAGATCATGACTCCAGCCATAATGTAATTTGGTTCATAATTACAAAAATTATGGTTACAAATTAAAAACCACAATTCTAAACAACTCAGGAATCAAACAAGAAATCATAATAAATATGAAAAATATTTAAAACAGGATAAGAAAAATGGTATATTTAAAGCTTAGGAATAATGTGAAAGTAGCAATAAAATGAAATTCATGGCTTTAAACAATTATATTCAAAATTATGAAAATCTCCATTACACGAAGCAACAAATTCTAAATCTTAAAAAAAGAAGAAAGTTTGGAATTATTTCAATGAGTGAAAAAATAAGAAAGAAAATGATAAAGCTTATAGAATCTGTTGAAATAGAAATCCAACAGGGAATGAACACAGTCAAGAATCAGCTTTTTAAGAGAGAGACAAACCAAGAAACAGACTCTTAACTGTAGAGAACAAACTGATCCTTATCAGAGGGGAGAGGAGTGGGGAAATAGGTGAAATAGGGATGGGGATGAGGAAGTGCACTTGCTGTGATGTGCAACTGGGTGTTGCATGGAAGTGTTGAATCACTATATAGTGTACACCTGAAACTAATAAAACACTGTAGGTTAGCTATACTAGAATTAAAATTAAAAACTTAAAAAAAGAGTACACTAACTCCAAAAGATGCACACTTCCATGTGCATTGCAGCATTATTTATAACAGCCAAGATATAGAAACAAGTGTCCAACAATGGATGAATGGATAAAAGAAAATGTGGTATATAAATACAATGAAATATTATTCAGCCATAAAAATGAATGAGATATTGCCATTTGGGACAACATGGATAAAACTTGAGGTCATTATGCTAAGTGAAATGTCAGACAGAGAAAGACAAATATCATATGATCTCACTTATATGTGGAATCTGAAAACCGAGAAAAGAAGCTCATAGATTCAGAGGATAGATTGGTGGTTGGCAGGGAGTAAGGTGTTAGCAAAACGGATGAAAGGAGTCAAAAGGTACGAACTTCCATTTATAAATAAGTCATAGGGATGTAATGTACAGTATGGCAGCTATAGTTAATAATACTGTATTGCATCCTTGAATGCTGCTAAAAGAGTAGATCTTAAAAGTTCTCATCACAAGAGAAAAAATTCTGTAACTATGTATGGTGATTGTAGTGATCATTTAACTATATATATAAAATATATATATGGTATATATACAAATACCAAATTGTTATGTTAGGAACCTGAAACTAATGTTATATGTCAATTGCCTTCAATAAAGTAATTTTTAAAAATGAATATACAAAAAGAATCTCCTTTTAAAAAAATAATTACATTGATAATAGTTGGCTAGATTAGATTAAGGCATAAACACTATCAGTAATTAAAAAGAAAGCATACTATCAAAATTTTATGCTGATTAATGTGAAAACTAAGATAAATACATTCTCAAAAAAATAAAATTTACTATCACTGACACAAGAAAAAAGAAATGTACTCAGAAAAAGAAAATATTTCTACAAAGAAACTATCAAGCCCAGTTGCTTTATGGTTAGGTATAACTAAATATTCACGAGTAATTCCAATTTTAAACAAAATCTTCTGCAGAATAGGAATGTAGATAAAGTAAAAGAAAACACAGTGCATATTATGATGCTAGTAAAATGTTTACACCAAACTACAAACAGTACAAGAAAAAATAAGTTGATGTCATAGGAGTACAATTCACAAACTATATGCAGCAGTATATAAAAGAGATAATACATGAACTTTCTGTTTATATCTGTAAGACATGATAACTTATAAAAGAAAAATAACAAACTACCTTAAATACTTTATTTATTAAAATACTTTTTTAAAAAATATCAAGTTTGTAACTCCTCTGGAGGGAAGAATGAAATGCACTAATCTAGATGAGGCATGCAGGGGAACCCCTACAGCAATAAATTTTCTATATCTTTTGATAGTGGTGAGTGCATAAATGTCTTTGTCATTATTAAGCATTAACCTGGGCATATGTATTTACTACTCAATTGTGTGAAGATAATCGGGAAAATGAAGAATCATGGATTGGGAGTCCAGAAACCAGATTTCCAGGCCATTCCCTTACAAGCCGTTGGGCATTTACTTCAGTCATTCAGCAAGCTTATCAAGGATGTAAAGACATTTTATTTTGGAGTCAACCAAAGACAATTATCGTGTTAGGTGGAAAGGAGTCAAGGAAGGAGTAGAGTCCATTCCAGGGTGCCTAAAGTTTTGTGGGTTTTGTTCGTTTGTTTTGTTTGTTTTTTTTTGTTTGTTTGTTGCTGCTTTCATGAAAAGGAAAATGTAAGATCTTTTTCTACCCTGTTGCTTTATAATTGCTATTTTTACTATGGGAAACTAGGTGTCATTTGTCATTTCATTCCCTCACTAGCCATTTTCAAAACATTTCCTTAACTCTCATTGTTAAAGTCCACACACTCTTAAGCTGAGCTGAATCATATTATTTTGATCCATTTTCAGGTTCTCTCCCTTTAATCTCTTCTATGAATCCTGCTCAGTTCAGATTGATTTAGTGTTTCTCAAATGATTATTTGGTTTTCCTGCTTCTTAGTGTTTTGCTGCTACATTCATAAAGCAGAAGGCATTTTCTCATCTTCATGTATTGAAATACCACAAATTCTTCAGGATCCAGGGATCCTGTCAGTTGCACGTTCCTGGAATATATTTGTCCCTTTTCTAAACTGCTAGATAGCAGGAGAGTGTGTGTACAAGGTGATCAAATGGACTTCACGAAGGGGGAAAACCCTTCCATTATATTTACTATCTGACAAAACCAAAAACATCTAATGTATGAATTTTAATAACATAGGTATGAAATTTATAAACTAACATATATTTGTGACTATGGGTTAATTTTTCTTTAATTGTAAGGGAGTATGATTAACATAGAAGACTCAGGACATCCTTATCCCTATTTTTCAATCTAAGATTTATCTTATTAAAAAGGTAGTCATATTAGAACCTACTTACTAGGGTTAACGTGAAGATTAAATGAAAAACATATGTAAATTTTAGGTATATCTGAAATGGTAAAAATACCATCCAACACACAGTGAGTGCCTTGTGTGCTAGTTATTTTTAGCTATGCCATTTTTTTTTCAAAATTAAAGGCCTATTTTAATAGAAAACTGCCCACTACACTTCAGAAAGTAATTCTTATAGCCCAGCATTTACTCCTCAAGCAAAAATTATCAAATAAACAAAGAGAAGGCAAAGCAAAACAAAACAAAGCATTCTCCTGACTCCCCAGTGTGCATATACCCATACACATTTTTTGTCCTCCTTACCTGCTTTATCAATTTCAGTAGAGCAAACGTGCTGTATATGTTCCTATGTTTTCTTTATTATTCATAAGATCACAAGATTTTGTGTGTTTATGTTCACAGCTATATGTCCAATGCCTGGAATAGAACATAGCAATATATAAAATGAAATAAATATTTGTTTAATCTATGAGGTAACAGCAACAAAATATTATTCTCCATGCAAATTTAATAAATTGTCTCTGATTAAATAAACTCACCAAATGAATGTGTAAGCCTCAGAGTAAAAACCTTTATATTCTGGAATTTGTGGAACCACACATCATGCTTTGTTTCTCCTTTTTCATCCTAAAAAAAAGGATTTCATTTGTCTAGTTATTTCCCATTCTGACTTTCTGTTGCATCATTCATATATACAAACAAGAATTCACAAATATTTGAGTAGAACTTGCCATGTTAAAAAGAAAGATCAAGGTAAATCTCCTCGAAAGTAAAAATATTGAGAACAGAAGATCAATTTTTAAAGTTTTAGAATTTTCTGCAGAGTAACTGGAAAAAATAGAGTATCCTTAAAACAAAAATACAATGCTACCAAAAAAGCACAGAAAAAAAAAATAAAAAGAGTTCTTAGAAATTTCAGTACTATTTCCAGTATAATTGTAATTACAGGCATAGAAACATGAGTAGTAAATCTGGGAATATTTCCCAAAATGTAGAACAAATATCAAAGGGACTAAAAATAAAAACGAAATGTTAATAGGAAAAAGCACATAAATTCAGGATGCTCAAAATGGGATTTATGGGAGTTTCAGAAACAGAGAACAGTGAAAAAAATGAGAAATTTATCAAAGAAGTTATATGGAATTATTTTCCAAAGTGAAATGGAGATATGTATCTAAAAATTGAAAATCTTACCAAGTTCAAAGCAAGGTAAATGATAAAAGATCCATATTTCACACTTGAATATATGTTGAAAAATTTCTCCATACTGAGGGAAAAAGGAGATCCAAAAAATAAAAACAAAATAAAGACGGAGATCAAGTATTTGATTAATACTTTGGTTGTTAGGGGCACCTGAGTGGCTCAGTCAGTTGAGCGTCTGCCTTCAGCTCCAGTCATGATCCCAGGGTCATAGGATGGGACCCCACCTGGAACCCCACAGCTTCTCCCTCTCCTGCTCCCCGTGCTATTCTCTCTCTCTGTGTCAAATAAATAATTTTTAAAAAAATACTTTCATTGTTAGAACACAATTAGTAAATTCCCTTACAACTTTGAGAAGATTTTGAACCAAGAATTAGATACGCAGGTCAAATTATCAGTGTGTGAGCAGTGCAATGACATTTACTGATATGCAAAGTCTCAGAAAGTTAACAGAGAAATTTGCTTAGAAAGTCATAGGAAAAGGAATGTACATAAAATGGAATAATAATATTGGATCCTGGAAAGAATGAGTTCAGGCACATGGATTAATAAGGGCCCACGATGTCATCTGCACAGCTGGATTTGAGAGCATTAAATGCAGACATGTTGAAAGGAACTTCAGGAGAGGAGTCTTGGAAAAATAAGCATTCCGTAAGCTAGAGGGTATGCTTCAGAATTTTGAAGAAGTTTTGGTTCTGATTAAAATACAATGCAAAAGTTAAAAAGACAGTCAATTAATATGTTAGGAAAAAACATACACAAAAAAATGACAATTTTAGTGATCAACTTGACTAGTGAACGATATTAGCAGGTTTATAAAAATACACATACTAACCATTGCTTTTCATCTCTTACAATCAAACTATGAATATTTTATATGAAGTATAAAATATATAATTGTGGTACAGAAGAAAATGTAAATATGATTGACTTTAAAAGATGAAAATAAATGTAGAACTTTAAGAGATTGGCAGGTTAAAAATGGTGCAAGGAGAAGACATCGCAAGAAGGATAAAAACAATTTCTTCATTAGAAAGTGGGGACACAAGAAATGCCACCGATGGATGAAGGAACCAGATGTAAAGCTATACATGCATTATTGAAAGTTACATAATATATTGTTATTTGTGTTAATTTACTATGACAGAAATCCAAAATATCTTTGGCTTGACAATATTGATAGTTTTGTGTTTTGTTTTGCTTTTTTTCTCTCTCTCTCATATTCAGTAAGTCCTGAGGATGATGGTCCAAGGCAAGTTTTCGTGGATGCAGTATGTCATTGGTGTTCGGGGCCTTTTTAGGGCTTGGGTACCATCCTCAAGACTGCTTCATGGCAGCCATATGAAGACCACCGACTCTAGCAGTCATTTGATCAGGAAGAAAGAGGAAGGACGCCTGCCTTCCAGGTAAATCACCATCATTTAAGAAACCCCCTAAAGTTCCATTCCAGGACTTATGTTCACGTTGCATTATCTCCCCTCCCAGCTAAAAAATTCATATTTTTTTAAACTTGGGAATATTACTACTGCAGTTTAATTTTGCTTTTTTTTATGGGTTTTGTTGTTTTATTTTTACAGAAGATGGAAAATGGATGTTGGGTATGAAACTGGTTTTCAGTTATACAATGATAACCCATATAATAAATAAAAAAAGGATTTTAATGATATGGGGCAAATGAGCTAAACTCACTCTTCATGGTAGGAAGTTAATACTTAGTAAGCAGATGGGTCAATTTACATTAATACAAGCCATTGTTTAAGGATAATGGTTCATTTTACTATAAGAATTAAAAACGTAAACAGCTATTCAAAACACTTAACTTGTTCTGCAAGAACCCATTGAAATGGATACAATAACCTATCAAAATAGTGCTAGCTGAAACCAGCATGTACCAGAGCAACATCAGTTTGGAGGAACTTATGATCAATGACAGTTCTACTACACTGTTACCTTTAAAAACTAGTACAGAAATAAGCACTGAAATTAGGAATCAAAAGAACCAGGTTCATTGCCACTCCCTTCAACTCAGTTTCTTAAATTGAGCACTATTGCTGTTCTGGGGCATGTGATTGCTGGATGTAGGGAGCTGTCCTATGCATTGCAGGATGTTTAGCAGCCTACCTGGACTCTACCTACTAGATTCCAGGTGAGTTTCCCCCTAGTTGTGATGAAAATGTCTCCAAACTTTGCTAAGTGTCTCCCGGGGGCTGAGAACTACCACTCCAACTCCCAGCTATGAAAATTAAGATAAATTAATAAACCTCTGTTGGGGGATTTCCATGTTTGTGAAGAGGACGAGTAATACCTATCCCACAGGGTAGCTTTGAGGACTAATACAGAGATAACGTAAATAACAACAACAACAACAAATGTAAGCAGAAATGACTGCATCTGAGACACAAGATTGGAGACAAGTGTAGGGAGGATATTCATCACTTTTCATTATAAGTTGATTGTTGTATTTGACTTTTTTTTTTACTTGTATTATGAAATAATGAAACTCCAAGGGGACTGTTTTAGTGATTTTCCCCCACAACACAAAACTGCTACCTACACACAGCAGGATTTTGTGGGCAATGTCACTGATATCATAAATAAGCTCAGGGAAAATTGTGATCTATAATATCAAAGCTTTTGAAATATAAAAGATTATTCAACAACAAAGTGTGACTCTCCATTTAGTCAAGGCTTTCTTATGACCAACTTAATATTAATTTATTATTTTGTTTTTTAATTTAATTTTAGGCATTTTATATCATTGATGATGGTACGAAAATAACCTTTTATCACAATATGTAGGAGTATTGCAATTATACATAGTAACAATACTGATGGTCATGTTAATTTTATAAACAGCATCTTAGTTGTTGCTCTTGGGTTTCCTATGGATGCATACATGGTCATCAGTAAATAATTAACATCTTTAAAAAAAAGGAATTGCCAAAAAAAAAAAAATCTTAATTGCCATTGGTGAGACTTCCAAATAATGTAAAGTGGTATTAAGCACAGTGGATACTTATACCTGACTTTGGTGGTAATGCCTCTTCTCCTACCCCAATGAAAAGAACTTTAAAAAAAAAATTTTTTTTTACCCAAAATCAATATTTTCTTTTATGGAAAGATCAACACCCACCCCACCCCAACACGTTTCCCATCTCCACTGCCATCACTACAGAGTTACTACATTAATTTTCATTAAAAATAAATTAATTTTTTAGGGTTTTTTTTGTCAGCTGTATAGTTATTATCACTTTGCTTTTGGTCTGTTAACATGGTATGTTTCTTTAAAAAAACACACAAAAAAAATATTCATGGAAACAGGTTTTCTTTCTGTTTTAGTAATTAAAACAGTCAAGTAGCATGAAAGTTATCTTTTCCTTAAAATATTGCAATGAAAGCTAGCCAAATATGGTTCTTTTTGGTGAAATATTCCTTCGAAGGTTTTCGCATAGCCTTTTGTTTGGAGTGTCAGGGTGCATTTAGATCTGCTCAGTCAACTTGGAGCAGCAAACTTAAAATCAGGTGCAACTTATTCTTCTAAACCTCCTCTATACCTGACTTTTCTGTGGGCTCCCCTACCTGTCTTGGATAGTAGTTGAAGATTAATTGCCTGGTTTTCTCTTCAGCCCCTTTTCCTCTGCACTTAAATTTAGTGGAAACAGACCATACTCAGTAACGTCTTTTTGCTCAGGTCTGATGCCACACCTGCTTCTGTTACCCCAAAATAAGGTATTTATGGGTACCTCTCACTTATTTCTAGAATGCTGCATTGCTCTAGAATTATGGAAGATCCAAGTCAAATGATGGTACCCTTCATTCAGTAGAGACTGAGAGTCCCCTGTGTGCCAAGCAGTTCACAATAATGAGCTGAACTCAACAGGTTGTTCCTTGCCTACATGGAGGTTAAAGATGTTTTTAACTTCTGTGTTACATTTTATCATATCTACCAAGCAGTATTTTTTGAGCATATGGTGTACAACTGTGATCATTTTCAATATAGTACAGTTGACTTATTTATTCGATCTTATCTATTTTTTACCCATTTCATTGGACTTCACTGAGGGGTTAACTCAAATTCAAAGGTGTTCCTTCCTAAAGTCTCCACTCACCTTATTTCTAAATCTTGTCTCACCTTGACCTTCAGAGTATGTGCTTTTATACCTACTTCGTTATGTGGCAGCTTCTTCTGTTCAGTGGTTTGCAAGTACTTTTGGAACCTGACTCATTTCTTTCCTGAGTCTTTTGGTTTCTTTTTCACCCTCGTTTCATTTTTCTTGCCCAGACCCCTTAGATAGCCTTTATGAATGAAGTTTATATATTGCAGACTGATCTGGGTGGTGTTGGGCAGAAGATCAGGCAGCTATCATGGCATTTCTTTAATGTAACATTCCCAAATTTACAGAGCTCTGTGCAAAAGGGCCTCCACATTCATTTTGTATTTTGCTCCATGCAGTAGTCTCTGGAATAAACTATGACATGCATAATGACCTGCATATTCAATAAAAATTCCAGACACTGTATGACTTAGACCCATTTGTATCTTTGCTGAGACTTTTGAAAGATAAATTCTGAGCAAGAAAAAAATGTGACTCACCATTTACTCCATTTATTCTATTGTTTTGAATTAGGTCAGGCATTGTAATGTTTTACTCTTATTCCATATTGTGATATTCCAGATTATATGCTTAGATATTCATTCAATATACTATATTTTTTAAACACACTGAATAGTATTGAATATGTCATTTGGCATTCCTAAATTCAACAGTGGCCTTTAAACCAAAGATGTATTGATTTAACGAGTATAAATTTGTGTGTGCAGGGGAGGGGGGAATCTCATATTTTATGTTTTGCATTTTATGTGTGAAGTGCATATCATTTCAAGATAATTCATGTGATTTTTATACACATTAAAAGGATGAAGTAACTGTGGACATGGCTGTTTTAAAGAGAGACTTTGATTTCAGCTGTCTGTCATTACCCATACTCAGAATGCACCAAGGTCTGGCTACCTTTGAATGCCCAACACTAGGACACTTGACTACAGATCAAAGTCAGAGAGTCTAAATTTTTAAAGCAACTTGCTAAGTATGCAGCCTAATGAACTCTGTTGTTGTTTCATGCCTATAAATTTTTACTGCTATTTCACTGTGACCACATTCTGCTCTTTCTTGATTTATTAATTTCTATCTATCCTAATTTTTTTCACCAAATCACCTTAATTGACTACCATGCCACTGAGGGAAAAGCATGTACTCACTTTTCCAAAAGTTCTCCTTCCTAGTGCTGATTTTATTATACTGATATATAGTCAGGACAGTATATACTTAATTTGTACATATATTTAAATTAGTATGTATATTATATTTACTCAGAGGAACACTGTTAATATAACATCTTGCTGAGTCTGTCGTACATGCACAGATTTCAAAATATATTTTGTAATTTATCTTATTTATACTATGTGGGTGTTTGGCATTTCTTCACATGTTTTGGTATATTTTTTTCTGTTTAGTCTTGTTATGCAATAAATTAATGTTAAAAGGTAAAAAAAAATTAAAAATAAAATATAAAAGGAAAGACCTTGTCTGGAAAAGGAAAAATAATAATCCTTAGTCAGGCAACTCTTCCCCTGCCAGTGTCTATTAAAGCTGTGTGCTTCTCATGAAAGGGTTTCTTCTCTGTGCTCCTTTCACCAGTAACCTTTTCAGTCTTCATTCATCATTTCCTTAAAGAATATTTCCCCTTGTCCTTTGCTGTCCTGTTGGAATTTTGATTATAAAGATGATATTTCTGTTTATTCTCATAACCAATTAGCCAACAAAAAATAGACATTTAGCTGGATTTTGCATTATAAAAAGAAATGCTGGCTGGTGTAGCACCCCACTGACACCTGTCAAGTCAATTCAAGAGTAATTTATTGAGTTTTTTATTCCATTTCTAACTCTGGGCTGAGTACTCTATGGAATACAAAAAAAATATAAAGAGAAGCTCCTGCTCTAAAATAGTTTGTGTTCTAGTATTGAAAGCATGACATCCATACAGTGCCTGGTTAAAGAACAATATAAAACTGCTTAACAAATTGATGATATGCTGGTAGAGATTCCTAGGAATCAGAATTACCACTGTGGAAATATCAAGGAAAGGTAAAGCATAGCAAACCACCAAATGCTAGTAATTTCTCCCATGAGAAAATCAAGTTCAATGAGTAATATTTTAGCAAACTTAACTATTATCAAGCATAAGAGGCATAGGAATTTTAGATTTATTAAAGAGTAAAAAAGTATGCATATTACAGTTGATGAAATATGTTGTATTAATATTTGTGTTATAATATTTGTAAATAAGTCTTTTTGGCATATTAGTGAGTCAATCTAGCCCATGGTCTTAAAGTTTAATTGACACATCAATGGGTCTAAAATACTCCACTTTGATGTCTTTTTACCCCCACCCCTCCCATATATGATCTATGCAATCATGGTGGCTCCTCTTTCAAATACATCCCATTGTTATCACATTTCACAGCTTCTAGCATGGCCACATCAGAGCAAACACTGACCATCATCATTGGGCTGCCACAGTGGCCCTGTAGTTGTTCTCAGTGTTCGAACATCCTAACCTAAAATCTGTTTACCAGGAAATAGCCAAAGTGACCTTCTCAGAACCTAAGATAAGTGATGTTGCTTTGCTACCTAAATGCTTGCAAGTTTTCTCACTGTGCTCATAATAAGCTCCAAGCTATTTACAACATCCCACCTTCATTGCCCCTGCATCCCTCTCTGGTTCCATCCAAGGCTGCTCTTCTCCTCCTCACTCGTTTTTCTCCAGCCACAGTGAGATGCACAGTTATGGAATACCTGACCTCTACTGGCTCTGACATCTTTACAGTCTCACGACTGCTATTTTCTCTCTCTCAGCAAGAGAGTGCAGGGGATAAAAATATGGACTGTGAAGT
The DNA here is from genome assembly GCF_017311325.1 of Ursus maritimus. Classification (NCBI taxonomy): domain Eukaryota; kingdom Metazoa; phylum Chordata; class Mammalia; order Carnivora; family Ursidae; genus Ursus; species Ursus maritimus. The sequence continues at coordinate 41,592,360 of NW_024426774.1, forward strand.
CCAATGTCCTGGTTAAGGGCTTAGTTTTGACACTTACTAGGTGCATGACCATGGGAGCATCACCTAGTCCCTGACACTCTCAGTCTATCTCAAAAATGAAGATAAAATTTTCTCCTACTTCTGAGAGATGTGATGAGGGTTAAATGATTTTATTAGTGTGATGTGCTTAGAAAGTGGGGAAGTGAAAAAGGTGGCTACATAGAATGTGTCATTGTTACTGTGCTTATTGTCAGATCTCTTCTTAAATATCACATCTACAGGTCATTCTCTGTCAACATTTTGTAAAATAGACAACCTCCACTTCCTCCATTTTCTTAACTTGCTCTATTATTTTTCTCATTGCATTACAAATACAAAATTGTAATATTTCCTTGCTTGTTTTCTTGCTTATTGTCTGTCTTACCTTCCAGAATGTTTTATGAGCAAATGGACTTTCCCATTTTGCTCAACTACTTAAGGGAACATTGTCTAGCACATAGTAAGTACATACTAAATATGTGTAAAAAGAAAAGAAGAAATTGAAGTTCTAAAATACAGCTTTAAAAATGTTGGTGATTTTTTTGTTTTCTAGACAATATTCCACAAACCACTGACCTTGTGAGGTATATAAAGAATCATAAAATACCATAGTCTAGGTTATATTTTCCCTACTCTGATCAAATCCCATTCTTCCAAGAGAGCAGGTGAGCCAGTGAAGATCTGGGGATTTTGTTGTTGTTGTTTTTTTACACGATGTAATATAAAGCTCCTAAAAGTTGTACATAAACAATATTACTGCCAGGCTTAAAACACCAGCTGTTTGCTAGTTGTTCCGTCTCTAAAAATTCCATCTCTACAAAAGTCTCTACAGTATCAGTGTGTTAAGGCATGTACTGCTTATGGACAGAGCCCCGAGGATGCTTTTTGGGAGGAATAATCCACGGAGCTAGGACTCTAAGTATTATAAACTTTGAAATTATTTGAAATTATTAAGAAAAATACAAAACATACAAGGGTAGTTTCCAAAGAAATATGTGGATTCATCTGGATATTTAAAATATAAAAAAATTTAAGCTAAAGTTTTTTGGTGATGGTGCCTCAGTTTAATTCTAGAGCACTTCTCACTGTGCATAATAATGTCAAACCTGTACCTGACTGCTTCAATAATAATTTATGGTTTTAATCCAACTCCTTCACAAACAGAATTTTCCAGTATTCATTAATTATAAAAGAAAAACAAAAAAGCTAACCACTGAGTATGGATTTTGCATTACACATTCGGTTCATGTTCCCTGCCATCACTTACTATGCTAGACATGTCTCTCTGGACTCTGCTGTGTATTAGAACATGTAGAATTTGGGAATTGAATCTCTACTTTGTCAAATGTAATTTAGAGTTTGTTTGTGGGGTCTTGTTTCAAGAGTCTAATTAGAGATGGTTCTGAAAAATAAAATAAGCTACAGCTTAAGACATGAGTGATTGGTGGCTGAGTACCACAGCCGTTACTCATGGAACTTACTGCTATTTGAGTTGTTACTGTGTCATGAATTTTTATTTTTATTTTTAATGTGCTCTTAATTAAAATAATTTCCTTCTCTTATAAATACCCATTAGATGGCATATAATTTTCCCAAGATATGGAAAATATTTGAAGTAACCTTCGAGTTGGTAAGTCTGATTTCATTGTGGCTAGGTAGCTCAGTTATTGAGCAAATGAAGCCAGCATGATCCAGTGATCACAGGAGCTCCTTGACTTGGCACAGTCATGGGCTGACTCTCCTGCTCTACTAAAATAGATCAAATATGTTTATTTGGTCCTGAGAGAAACGAGATAAGAATTTATGGATGGGCTCGTGAATAGTACTCTCCTTTACCTTGATAGAGCAATTTGAAGCACTTATCACTGGGTAGAAGATGAGCTATGAGACAGAGTATATCACAGGTCCTCTTTAGTAAGTATTCATGGTTCCAAATATGTCAGTGAACACCCCAATAGTTCAGAGAATTTAAGTCTTCAAAAGGTTGATACTCCTTTCATCTGAAAGAACTGAATTACACAATCATCAGGAAAAAACTCACTGCTCTCTTGAGCTGCTAGGAACATCTTAATTAGAGATACACCACCCTATGGACTGACATAGCAAATATCTTGTCTTTGACCAGTTGACTTACTACTTAAAAATCAAAGCCCCAATGAGACCAATACCTGCATTATTTGAGTCTAATTAACACTTCTATTCCACCCGAATGTAAGTTAGTTAGCTCAACTCTATGTCAAAGTCCTATTTCTATTCCTCATCCTAGTCAACTGTCTTCAAAGTTTGTCATACAAAAAGGTTAGATGTGAGAAGAGGACATTGTCATTCTGGATCATAGAATGGATGAGAGGAAATTGAGAGGCAGCATAGAACTAATGATTTTTATATAATCCATTCCATTAAAAAAAGTTATTTGCCCAAGAGAAATGCAAGTGGGAAATAAAAGGAATTGGGACAAACTTCATGAGTTTGTATAGTTTGCTCCAAACTATGAAAAAAATGGGTAAGCTCCGAAAAACTGGGGGAAATTTAAATTAAGAAAGAGGGGATTCTACTTATTACCTAAGATGCTCATAATTGAGTTGTCTAGAAGTCCCAGAACAGTGATTCTCAACTGGGGCGGACATGAGCATGGCATCCATGTTTACTCAAGAACACTATGAAAGTGAGCTACTCTTCTTTGAAATAATTGTTTCCTATCCTATTAAGGTAAGATCAAGAAGAAATATTAAGAATAACTAAACAGAGATAAAACTTTCTTTTGAATTCTAAATTTACCAAAGAAATAGTGGGCCATTTGGCAAAGATAGTTTTAAAAAATCATTAACCCACTACCTTTTACTAGTCAGTAACAGCCGTGGATTTGATTCTCATTTTTCCAACCAATGAGAAGACTACAGTAGTACCTGAAAACGTATGATAAAATGAATTTTGAGGTTATTTCCTTATAAGCAGACTTCAGGACTGATAACAGTACTTGAGAAGAAAATGCCAATTAATATTATTATGTAAGATGCGTGCCTTTTGTTGTCTAACCTCAACACCTTGAGTTGCTGTTATCACTTTCCTCTCTCACATCTACCCTTTCTTCTTTATGAGCTATTTTCTGTTTTTCCTTAAAGATGACCCAAACACCCTCACCTACCCCCATATCCCTACCTTGACCATAAAAGAAAGAGAAATACAAGTGGTAGTTACGAGGACAGAACCTATTTCTCAGTTTTGTTCTATGCTAAGCCATACAATCTAGCTACCGGATTAGCCACCCTCAATATTAAGTTGAAATTTGAATAAGGATAAGAAATAATGTTTCATATGCATAAGCTAAGGTGGGAATAAACTGGCAAAAGGAAGCAAAGGGATAGAAGCTTTAAGAGAAATTGATATTTCCCAAATTAAATGAGAAGAATCTAGAAAAAGATCATTTCTGAGTCTTACATTGCACTTGGTGGCAAGAAATAGTTACTGCTTATTTTGGAAGTAAACTCCAACGGGAAGTGCCCTTGTCTTGAAGATAAATAACTATCTTGAATTGTATGCTTGAATTATCTTTGTCCTGCATCTCAGTAGGGTTACCGAGGTATCTAGTAGCTTGAATTTCCCTCTTATTTATAGTTTCCTTTTGTAAGTTGACCATCTTAACCAGTTTTTGTATGTTTCTTTTCTCTCTGCTCTCCCTGTCATTTCCGTACACACTTATAATACTGATCCTTCCATTCGTAGCTTTTAACGCCTTGTTTTAATAAAAGTAAAGAGAAAATGTCTTTAAATAAGTAACTTCGACAATACAATGAGTTACAAAAAAAAAAAGTTTACTTCTGTTTCACATTCCCAGGACTGGTCCTAATCCTAATCATCATCCAAGGATTCAGTTTTTATTCATTTTGAAACTCTGCTATCCCCAGGGCTGTTGCATCTAATGGGAAAGGAGAGGATGAGCCAGGCCACATTCACAACTTTTATGTTGATGATGAGTCAGAAGCTACAAATGTTACATCTGCTTGCATCCCTTTAGCCAACATTTAGTCAAATATCCAAATCTAAAATACAAAGGAGATCAAGAAAATATTGTCTTTTCCTGGGAAGTGGTGCTTCCAGCTAGAATTCTTTTTTTTTTTTTTTTTTTTTTGGATTGGAGATCCTTTATTTTTTTATATAATTTTTTATTTTTATTTATCTATTTTTTTATGTAAAGTTCGATGATTCATTAGCTGCGTATAACACCCAGTGCACCATGCAATACGTGCCCTCCTTAATACCAATCACCAGCCTATCCCATTCCCCCACCCCCCCCTCTGAAGCCCTCAGTTTGTTTCTCAGAGTCCATAGTCTCTCATGCTTCATTCCCCCTTCTGATTACCCCCTTCTTTATCCCTTCCTTCTCCTACCTATCTTCCTAGTTCTTATGTTCCATAGATGAGAGAAACCATATGATAATTATCTTTCTCTGCTTGACTTATTTCACTTAGCATTATCTCCTCCAATGCCATCCATGTTGCTGCAAATGTTGAGAACTCGTTCTTTCTGATAGCTGAGTAATATTCCATTGTATATATGGACCACAGTTCTTAATCCAGTCATCTGTTGGAGGGCATCTCGGCTCCTTCCACGATTTAGCTATTGTGGACAATGCTGCTATGAACATTGGGGTGCATATGGCCCTTCTCTTCACTACATCTGTATCTTTGGGGTAAATACCCAGTAGTGCAATGGCTGGATCATAGGGTAGCTCAATTTTTAACTTTTTAAGGGACCTCCATACTGTTTTCCAGAGTGGCTGTACCAACTTGCATTCCCACCAACAATGTAGGAGGGATCCCCTTTCTCCACATCCTTTCCAACAATTGTTGTTTCTTGCCTTGTCAATTTTTACCATTCTAACTGGTGTAAGGTCCAGCTAGAATTCTGTTGCTATAGATTAAGGGTAGAACTGATTTCCTTGGCCAACCAGCAGTCTTTACTACATTTTGTAATGTAAATAATAATGTTTATATTAATGATTTTCTAAAATTCACTACACATATGTAGTAGTTATGTATTTCTGTATTTTAAAAAAATTACCCCAAAACATAATGGCTTAAAACAACAAAACTTATTAACAGTTCCTGAGCACCAGGAATCCAGGACGTAGGTGGTTCTGGTTCAGAGCTTCTCATGAGGTCAGAATCAAGATATTGGCTAGAGCTATAACATCTCTAAAGCCTTCTCCCAGATAAACATGTGCTTCTAAGATGGTGCACTCACATGGCAGTTGGTTAGAGTCCCCAGTTCCTCACTGGCTGTTGGCTGGAAGTCTCCGATCCTTTCCATATGGGCCTTTCAACAGAGCTCATGGAGCTACTTGAGCGTCCTAAGTTATGGCAGCTTCCTTCCTCAGAATAAGAGAGAAAGGCAGATGAGAAGAGGGAAGAGAAGGGAGGTAAGGAGAGAGGAGAAGAAGGAAAAGAGGAATAATAATGAGAAGGAGGAGGAAGGGAGATAAGGGAGGGGGAGAGGGAACATAAGGTAGAGGAGGGAAGAAGAGGTTAGAAGGGGAAGAGGAAGAGAGAAAGTCCAAGATGAAAGCTACACATTTTATAACCCAATCTCAGAAGAGACACCCTCACTTCTGGCCCATGCTGCTTGTCATTGATCAACCCTGTGTGGCTGGGTATAAGATGAGAGTAGACTACACAAGATTATGAGGAGCAGGAGGTGTCATTGTTAGAGGCCATCTTAGAGGCTGGCTACTACATCTCTCAATGTTATGATCCTTCTCTGTGTAGTATATAATAAGAGATTTATGAAGTAGTATTTTAAATATAAGATTTTCCAAGTATATTAAGATTTCTAGAAACCCCAAATATTAGGGTTCGTCATTTTTTTAATGGAGAAGAAACCAGAATATTGGGTCTATTTACCACACAACTAAGGGAACCATCACAGCCTTTTGCTCCTATCACAACCTTTTGCTACCAGTGAAATACATATTCCTCAATAATGCCTCATATTTCCTGATTTTACTCCTACATCAAATGGTAAAACTCATCCTCTATCTTCTTTGGGGTCAGTGACTGAGATATAATAATTTGTCCTAAGTTATTAATGGATTCCTTTTCTAGAAAAAATGATTCTTTTCATTTGAATTAGTTATTTTTGAAGAGTTCTTTAAAATCATAAACAAAAATCCATACACATGGTAAATCAAAAAAATTATATATATTTTTTTTAATTTATAGCTTATCATTTTTCATTTCAGTGGTGGAAAGACCCTTTGGCATCCTCCATATCACACAAGTCTGCCTAGATTAATGTCAGCTTTGTCATGATAGAGTATCATGAGGGTTCGTTGGAATATGAATTATACTTTTCTTTAATCAGGACATAGAAGTAGCATTGTTTCTAAGATACAACACATTACCGTAAATCAGCAGACTTGATTATAATCCTGACTACATTAAGTGAACTAACTCCATAAAGGAGATAAGCCATTTAACTTGTGGCAGCCTCAGTTTCCTCATTTCTAGTTAAGGACTTTAGTATAGCTCTCCCTTAAGATTACTTCTAGACCTGAATCCCTTTCAATGATTATGATTTTTGGCCCCTGAACTTCCATTTTACCAATGTCAAAGTATGGCAAGAGATAGATTTGTGTTAATGGATGAACACAATACAGAATGTTGACAGACTAAGGCACATAGGAATTCTCAGTCCCAGATTGTGTAAAACCTTGTACTCTCTACACCAGGGCATTTTCACTTGCAATGTAAGGATTGATCTTTAATCCTTTTCTGACCAGCCTGATGGGTGGACTTACAAGGAACTAATAAAACTGAGTCTGAATAGAGTACAGGTTCTGAATGATTAACAGTAAACGGAATAATCCAGGCCTAGAGGGACAAGACCACTTACTACCCTGAATGAAAATTTGGGGGAAGTGTTGTCTGTTTCCTCTTTTCTCAAGTTTACAAGGCTCTGTCTACATTGTAACATAGTCTAAGAAACTTGAAAAAATACACAAAGGATTTTTCCTGCTTAAATTAACTTCCAAATACTTGATATTAAACTTGATCTTAACATAGAAAGGTATTAAAACCAGATTGAATTTAGCTCACATCCAAGAATATTTTTCAACCTGTTTCTTTTCTTTGCACTCACCTCTTCTCCATATGCCCACAAATTTTCTTCACACTTAGAGTGACTGCCTTTTTTTTTTTTTTCTAAAGCCATTGTACTGGTAATGGCCTTTCTACAACCCTGGGTCCCATCTACCTCTCCATATTTTTGAATTTGTAATCTCAAGCCATTTACTTCTGTCCTCATCACCCTGATTAATATTCTTTAATTTCTCCGTCACTTCTTTTTCAATTTATTTACACTTACAATTTCCTTATATGAGTTGTTAAAGTTCTTCATGACACTTGTCTATATTAAAGATCCTCTATCTAATTATACGGTGTGATGCAGCTTGCCCATTCAGACTCAGGTGCTCTTACGGCACTTGCCACTTTATCCTCATCTAGGGAACTGGTATTGTTTCAAGATTGCATCTTGGAGATCTTATAAATTATTCTGAGAAGGTGGGTAGCCAGGTGGATCAGGAGACCTAGGTTTTATCCCAAGTTTTCCCATCACAGATCACTTTGGTATGTATTTTTTTCTTTTTAGTTCACTTCAACAACACTTACTGAATACATGTATGAGCTAGGCTCTGTACTAAAAGTTCAGGATACAAAGATAAATAACTGTTCCCTGACCTAAGGGCAGACAAGTTTAGACAGGGTGGCAACACAGTGCAAAAGAACAATAATGGAGTCTTGTTCTAAGTGCCACAATAGCACAAGTAAGGAACAGACATATCTTACCTATGGAGTGGAAAACTCTCAAACAGTAGGTCACAAATGACCTGAGATATCTTTTGTAGATGAGCAGCAATTTGCTAAGCAAAATGAACGAAGGAGTCAGATAAGGTATGAAGGACAATTCTATGGGCAGGAATTAGGAGAACAAGTTATAATTTCTTGTGGAGATGAAGAAATAATACAGGTCCCTTGATCCTTCTCCCACAGTCAACTCCGCTGAAACTGAAGAGGCAAAAGAGAAGCATGGATCTTAGAAACAATACCAAAAAAAAAAAAAAAAAACTTATGGGTTTCTTGACTTAGTATGTGCTCTTGAGGTGAAATGGGGATGGTTGGCTGCAGCTGAGATCTGGGGGAAACAGTAGAAACTCCCCTTCCTTTTAGGAGGAAAGTTTTTAAGTTCAGCTCTTACCACTTTCTAGAATTATCTTAGAAGAGTCCGTTCAGGCTTTCTTTCACACAGAAATCATTACTCTGGGCAGTCCCCTGGAGTGGGTAGAATTAGGGTTTTACAAAGCCTTCCTGAGATGAGGAGGCAATGCCAGCACTCTGGATGGCCTTTTCCACACCCTCCCTTCCAAACACACAAGCCTATGTCAGGAAAGCCTTCAGATTTTCAGGAGGTTCAGAAAGATTATGACCTACTTACCTCCTTCCAATTTGTTATTTCCTGGTAGTGAAAGGCGAGTCCCTGACCAGATATTTTCTTCTATACTGTGCCTGAGCTTCTCTGCCTTGGAGTTCATCTCCTTCTCCATCTTCTCATTCACCTAGAGGGACCCAGATTGACATCTGAATTTCTACACTGCCTCACAACACATTAGGAGACAAAGGAATGACACAGAAAAATTAATTCATTTGCCTGAGGTCACAAGGCTGTCCAGTGATAGTTCTGGGAGATGAACCAGGGAATCTATTCCAAGGCCCATGTCTCTATACATGTATTACATATATTGATGTATACAGCCTTCTGCACATGAAGAAAGTAGGTTCATGTAAAGCATCTTATACATTAAAGTACAGTCTCAGAGAGATGACTGCTTGAGCTGTTTATTAACCACTTGGCATGTTTGAACATCACAACACTTATTCCTGTCATGGGTCTATAGGAGCTTCTCTACTGCAACCCCAGAGAAGGAGTTAAGTAGCTACAGCAGGGGAGACACCTAGCCTCTGGGTTTGGGCACCACTTTTGAAAAAAATCAGCCATCTATTAAATTCTCAGAAAAGGTATAAATGAGGACGGAATTAAGCCTTCTAAAGAGTCCATGCACATAAACCTATTCCAGAGGCATCAAGGAAGCACAAGTTTGAATGTAACAAGCTGCAATGCTTACCATCATCTCTTTTATATAAATTAGGGAATTTAGGATAAGATGCTGACGTTAAGGATGAGGTTCTCAGAATGAAACATGGACTGGGTGCAAAAACAGAAGGTAAATTGCAGCATATGGCAAACAAACCAATATCCAGTTCCACAGTGAAGCAGTCTTGATAAAGAGGAAATCATCTAAAATACCAAGTCCTCCCTGACTCCATCAGAGGGCATGAATTGTCTAAAAAGGTAAAAGAAGAGGGATTTGGAGGTTTTTACATAGAAAAACACTTGAGACAATGGGATGGGGGAGAAAGCATTCTGAAGGAAACTTGCTGCTGAATCTGTGAGTGTTAAAATGGCCATTTTGGTGCAGAGCTGGTGCAAGCCCATGGCAGTCAAATTTTTCCTGGCCAGCTGCCTTGGGACTGTGTGCCAGGTTCATGAATTGTTTAAGGCAATCATAACCTTTAAGTCAAAGGAAGCACCAGTACCTCTAGAAACAATCTCAGAAAATGAGAATATAAGGTATTGTAACTAAATGCAGATTTTGTCAAAGTGAAGAGGAAAGAATGTCCCACTTCCACCCTTGACTTAAGAGTAACAATTGTCAGGGGTTCCTGAGGCTCAGTTGGAGGAGTGTCTGACTCTTGGTTTCTGCTCAGATCATGATCTCATGAGTCTGAGATCTAGCCCTGCGTCTGCTCCATGCTCAGCAGGGAGTCTGCTTGGAGATTCTCTCCCTCTGCCCCTCCCCCCACCCATGGGTGTGAGCTCTCTCTCGCTCTCTCTCTCTCTCTCTCATAGAAATAAACCTTAAAAAAAAAAAAGAGTAACGATTGTTAAAGAAAAATAGAGTTGTAGCCTTGGGTTGATATGCCTGATATCCAAATGTGTAGGCACAAGAGGCTGCTTTTTGGTTCACAATCTTTTTGTGATCCAGACCAATTTAATACCACAAATCTGAAGTGTAGGTACAGCAATTCACAACCTCTGCTTCAGGCATAACTTACCTTGTTTGTTATTAGTGTTTGTTTGTTTGTTTGTTTGTTTTTGAGAAATCAAAGCAGATTCAGAGGTTTTCTCACCTCTGTGCTTCAGGTGTTGCTGGAGCTCTTACCAGGTATTTGTGCTAAACTTGATCCCTTCTAAATGTGACTCCCCTTTCCTCTTCAACCACCCCACCTCTTAGTTGCTAGTCAGGTTTTTTCTGAGCTGCCTATGCTGAGTCACTTTTAGAACTCAACACAAGAAAGGGGAGCTGCCTTGGAAATTGTGGCCCCTTGTTCTTCTTTTTCTTGCTGTCATTGCAGTCCTCCCATTAAAGGATGGATGTGATGGAAGTCAAAGGTCAGCACATAAGGATTTCTCAGAAACAAGGCTGATTCCATTGCAGGGATTGTGCTTTTTTTTTTTTTTTTTTTTTTCTTTTCCTTTTTAACCAAGGACTTCCCTGAACTGGGAAGTTTCTCAGCATTCAGCTGTGTTCAGTCCAGCAATTATTGAGATTATTGAACTTCTACCATGTCAAATACCATATAGCCACTTAGAGACTAAAAACATAAAAATAGCATACTCATTCTTCAAATTACAATTTTCTAGTAGGCGAAAGAGTGATGCAAACAATTATAATATAAAACAATATATAATCCAATATAATCCAATAAGTTCCACAATATAGAAAAGATATGGAGGCAATGAGGGAAATGGACTTCTTTATATTGAGAAAATCTGGCAAGGATTTGACAAAGAGGAAAGAGAAAACTGAGTTAGGTAAACAGAGAAAGAATTGGAGGTAAAGAACATTCCAAGAAGTCTGGAGATTATAAATAGAAACACAGAAGTTTGTAAGGGTCTATTTGAGGAACAAAGAATAGACCAAATGATTGACTTATGGAAGAAAATACAGGGAAATGACTGGGGGCCATCTGGTGCCTTTACCTCTGTCCTGTGGTCTTGTGCACCTATATTTGGAAATGAGTTTCTTTCAGAATTACTGTTTCAGTTTGTGTTTTAGTCTAGCTTCTGTGAGTTGTGTAGCTCTCTAATGAAGTGGCCCTGGCTAAGTGATTCCTGGAGTCTTATCTCACCTAAGGCTCAATAGATTGTGCAAGGGTCTTAATGGACGGGGAACACCAAGACAATTTGCTTTCTCCAGGATAAATATAATTTTCTTGATCATCCTTTTGTTCAGAATTGTTTACTTAGAAAGAAGCCCTTAGGTAGACCTACAGTCTAAGCTTAACTATTCATCTATGCATGAACTGTTATTTTGAGCAAACACTTATCCCATACATACTTAACTCCTTCTATGGACCAGGTCATGTTCTAGGCAACAGTAGTAGAATTGGAAAGACAAATCTCCTGCCCTCTGGGGACTTATACTACATGTATTTCAAGAAAAAATAGAATGATTATGGGATTTCAGCATAACTTCACTAAAATGTTATTTTTATGTAATCTCGTCTATAAGTTCTCTGAAATTTAGTGTTTTGAATTATAAAATGTATTTAATAAAACCTGATTAAAACACGAGGTTTTACTGAGTTTTATATTCATCATGGACACAAAATATTTTGGAAGCTATGAAGTGTTGTACAAGAGTAAGTTACAGTTAATAACAATGTTACTCTAATTTTTCCATTTTTTAGAATTTCTTACCCTGAGAAACTATGGAAATACCATACAAAGTACATCTTAAATTCACAAAGGTAATTATTTTTAATAAAAAGAAAAAAATGAAGAACTATGAGGTAGAATCTCATGCAGTTGTCTAACATAGCACAGTGAGTTCCGAATTATTAAGATGATGAGAATCCAAGTGGTATCTCACACGGTTCCATCCTGGCCTTAAGGCAATGGCAGAGGGGATAAAGAGATTTAGAAAAAAATAACGAGGATAAATTTAGTATACTTGAAAGATATTTAAGAAAAAATAAGGAGGATAAATTTAATGTACTTGGAGCCTAATTAAGTATGATGACTTGAGGAAGAAAAAAATTTAGGATGGCTATGAGCCACTGTGCTGATTGTAGCATCATTGATCAGTGTAGAGAATACAGGAAGGAAAGCAGATTTGGGTTCAACAAAATAATTTCAGCTCAAGCTGCTTGAGTGTTAGATGCCACATTAATATCTCTTATTACATAACATGATCCAAAATTTTAGCAGCCTTAAACAACAAATATTTGTTAATTCATGCATTTTGTGAGGCTCAGGTATCTGGAAATAATGGCTTAGGAGAGTGATTCTGGCTCAATCTGTCATGAGGTTGCTGTGAAGCTATGGGGCAGGTTTGTGTTCCAGTTCGAAGCTCATTCATGTGGCTATTAACAGATAGCTTCAGTGTTCATCATGAACACCTCTCCATAAGACTGTTCTTCACAAGCTTTGCTTCAGACCAAATGATCAGAGAAAGAGAGAAGAGATAACTCAAGAGAGAACCCACAAGTTGTTTTATTACTGTACTCTCAGAAATCACATGCCATCACTTCTGTCATAAGCTAGATCACAAAGACCAATCCTGAACACAACATTCAAGGGCACCACACAAGAACGAATATATCAGTAGATAAGCATCATCTTAGAGGCTGACTACTATAGTTCAGTTAAGGATATCCAGAAGCCTGATAAATTAACAGATAAGATACTGAGGAGGCAGGGTGGGGGGGAGGATGGTCAAGGTTAGAGATGGAGATTTCAATATTTTTAGCATCTGAGTGGCAGTTAAAGCCCTGAGTGTAAATGAGATGGCCAAGTCAAAGATAGTAGCCCAGTCACCCCCACAAGAGTACATGCAAGCCTTCCCTCTCCATTCCAAGTGAGCTAGAAGAGTGGAAGTGAATGGCAGCTCTCAATTTCCCAAAATATTTATTACAGTTTTAAAAAGGGATTTCCAGGGTGCCTGGGTGGCTCTGTCGGTTAAGCGTCTGCCTTCGGCTCAGGTCATGATCCCAGGGTCCTGGGATCGAGCCCCTCATCAGGCTCCCTGCTCAGCGGGAAGCCTGCTTCTCCCTCTGCCTCTGCCCCTCTCCCTGCTTGTGCTCTCTCTCACTGTCTCTCTCTCTGTCAGATAAATAGATAAAATCCTTTAAAAAATAAAATAATAAATAATAAATAAAAAAATGAATGAATGAATAAATAAACAAATAAATAAATAAATAAAAAGAGATTTCCAGAAATTCTGTCTGACCTTATCCCACCTACATATACTATCACCTTCAGTAATCTGTGTTATATTCATATATTTGTTTATTTAGCATATATTTATTGAGAACCTAATACGTATATATATATTGTCAAAAAAAGTTGTTGTATAATAGAGACTTAATATTTGTTATTATTGAAGAGAAGATCATAAATATTGCCTCTCAGTTGAAGAGCATTTGGGCACACAGCCACTGGAAGACACAGCCACAGGAAGACACCAAAAACAAGAAGAAAAGTAGATTCCATAAGTCAAATGAGTAGAAAATTTTATGAAGGAAAAAAATGGTAATGAAATTTAGGGTAAAACTTAAAAAATAAAACATAACTAAGAAACAAGGAATAACAAGTAAAGAATTAACAAAAAACAAGCAAATCAATGTGAAAAATATAAGTGTTTATAATGGAGATCATAAAAGACAACTATTTTTAGCCTTCTCTTTTAACATTCTTGATATTTTGGTCATTGCATACATGAAACTTTTCTATCTTTTTTTAAAAATTTATTTATTTATTATTTGAGGGGTGTGGAGAATCTCCAGCAGACTCCCCGCTGAGCAGGGAGCCCAACGCAGGGTTCCATGACCTGAGCCAAATCAAGAGTCAGATGCTTAACTGACTGAGCCACCCAGGCACCTCATGAAACTTGTCTATCTTGATTCGTTTTCCAAAATACACATTGTCTTAGACCAAGCCAGGTAGAATTTTGAAACAAAGGAAGTCAATTTTTAGTGTCTACCTTTTCCTGTTAATAGTGAGCTGTTTATTTTTTTTTAATTTTATCCACTCCTTTAGAATAAAATTTTATTAAATCTGACCCCTAGGAAAATAACCTATATGCAATGCCTCTATTGTAGAATATTCTTCCAAGAAATAACATTCTCTTAATTTAACCAGATGCATTCAGTAATGATTTATTATTTCTTTTCTTTAATATTTCACATTCAGTCTGTCAGCAAACCTCACTGGCTTTCCCTTCAAAAAACAGTCAAATTTTCAAAGCTTCTCAAAATCACCACCAATTACTTTCCGGTCCAAGCCTCCCGCAGCTCTCACCTGAAATATTGCAAAAGTGTCTAACTCTTCACCCTGGCTCCCTCTGACTCTCAGACCAATGCTGATTATTCCTAGAACCACAGCCAGAGTGAGCCTAGTGAAATATAAGTCAGATCACGGCTCTTCTTTTCACCAAACCTAGCTCCTTTCTTAGGGCTCCTTTTTATCTCTTACTCTAGGGTTTTGATTGTCTTTATAGTAACAGTGTGTTTTAGCACCAGAGTTAAAAATCATCCTCCTTGTGTGCATAAGTGGCATGTTGACTGGTCCTTGACAGAAGTGAACTGTATTTTACTTCCAACAGATATAGAGACTGATGGCTTCCAATTTGTACAAATAAGCTATATCAAATACATAAAACCCAAGATATTGACCTCCGCTTATCATCAATATACTTTCAATGTAAAAAATACAGAACCATGATCATTTTACTTCTGAATTCCTTTTATAAGTCCACAGTTTCTTCCTCTCATCAGTCATATTTACTCACTTTAATGACAGTTTGGTTTAATTAAAGCAGCCTACAACACTTTAAATGAGAACCTATTTTTAAAACCACTTACTAATATTTTTTTTTAGGATTAAAAGCTGTTAATGTGCTAGAAGCAATAGAAGTCATTGTGGGTAATACGCAAAATAAAACATTTAGTTTACATCTCTGCCTATTAAAAAAATAATTATATTTCATTCTCCCACTAAGAGTAGTGGTAATATTTTCCGATATCTTGATGTCAATTAACAACAACTTATATTCTCATATTTTTTAAAATAGATTTTGTAAAGTTATTCTGGTACTCAAGTTGGCCTAAACAGCTGTCCTTGGAAATGAGAACTGCAATTTCACCATCATGGATACATTAACACTGTTATGTGAATGTGTTATAACACATTTTCCAGCATGACATCTGAGAAGGTTTGGCTAGAAGGAGATTCACTTCAGAATAATGAATTCTGGTTCAGAGGCAAGCCCATGTAGGAATCCTGGGTCCCAGAGGGCGTTTTAAGGCTACCAGATCCCTAACAACTCTCAGCCTATGGGCCATATCCCCTACTCCATCCATCTCTACCTCAGTTGTCTTTCCTAATATTTAGACTCTACCACTTTTCCACTGTGAAATCTATGCCAAACCTGTCCAGAACTCCTTAAGATGTCCATGAATGTTCTGCTACAATTTTTTTGTCAACCTACATGGGAGCCTCATTACATAATCTCATTCTCTCTGTACTCCAATCATACTGGACCTGTTCACTGTTTCTCAAATACACGGTATGTGTTCCCAGGTCCTTATTGACACAGTTCTGTTTGCCTGAAATGCCTTCTTCCCATGCCTCAAATAATCCTCAGTCTTTTCTTTGCATTTTAAAAAGTAATGTTTATCAAGGTAAAATTCAGATCAAGCTACCTTAAATCATGTTTTGGAACAAGGTAAAGATATAAATAAATAAAATTCAGAACACCTGAAGCAAAAAAATATACCATCAGTTTCCATTATCTAGATATATACTGAAATGTTAACAGCGGCTGTTGATTTCATCCTTTTTCTTCCTTCTGAGAAGTTTGGTTTTTTACACAGTTATTATGATATAGTATATATTTTATTGTTGTTTTCTTGTAACATTAGACTGGGTATTTTTCTGTGTTATCACAAGGACTCTGTAAACATTGTTGTATGATTTCATTTCCTTCATTGACTGGCTAAACCAGGTTAAAACCATCTTCAAGCACTCAGTATACTCCCATTTCCCTATAAATTATCATCTTCCTGTCTGAGGCTCACTCATGTCCTCTTGATATCCGTTAAAGAGGGGGGTAATTGTGCCAAATTCTCTGTGACCTACAGTTCTTGGCTATAACCCTTACCGTGAGGCAGGGTAAAAAACCTGGAAGCAGCCCCCTTCCAAACGTGAGCAAATAGGGATTTTTTTTAAAGTTTTTTTCAATAGGTTAATTTTAAACTTACAAGTAAATTACAAATATAGGACAAAGAGTTTTCAAACACCCTTCATCCAATTTCCTTTACTTAACCACTTACATTACCATAGAATATTTATTTACCTTATTAACCTTAGCAAAATAGATTAACTAACGTAACCAGTTTTTCCACTAATCCTTTTTTTCTGTTTCAGTCTAACTCAGGATCCCACATGGACTTAATTGTCATGTATTGTAATTTCCCCTAATCTGTGAGAGTTCTTCAGTCTTGTCTTTCATGACATTTTTTTTTTTGTGCTTTCACTTTTATATTCTCCATGTCACTTTTGAAGGGTCAGTTAATATGTAGAATGATTTTCAACTTGAGGTTGTCCGATGTGTCTTATTAGACTGAGGCTGCACATTCATGGGAAGAATGCAACAGTCAGTGTGTCCTCGGGGCATCATTGCACGGAGTGCATGGTGTTGGTATGTTATACTCAGGACTTGAAAAGGGTAATGTCTGACAGGTGCCTGTATTGTAAATTTCATTTTTTCCCTTTGAAATCACTAAATTTTTAAGGAAACATACTTTCAAGATTTTGCAAATATTATGTTTCTGCTTCAATTTTCACTTGCTC
Source organism: Ursus maritimus (assembly GCF_017311325.1). Taxonomy (NCBI): domain Eukaryota; kingdom Metazoa; phylum Chordata; class Mammalia; order Carnivora; family Ursidae; genus Ursus; species Ursus maritimus. Next base: position 41,609,349 of record NW_024426774.1, read on the forward strand.
ATTTCTGCATTCACCAATGGATCTTCCCCAGGAAATCATATACTGTGATATACAAAATGGTGATTTTTCTATTTTCCTTATTATTTATTTATTTATGTGGATTCATTTGCAAGGAAGATTTGTCACACCTCCCCATCCCCTCATTTACTTTTATTTGTATAAGTATAAACTCATGGATATTTGTTTTATTATTTTTTTTTTTAGTACGTCCTTATACTCTGGCTTTGCAAGATGCTCCAGACTTGCCTTTATTTCCCTTGCCCAAGCCCTGGAATCAGCCAGTTTACTATAGAGCTACACTGTGTAAGGAGTAGTATATTTTCCTCTTGTAGCAGAGAATGGTATTAGAAAAAAGATGTGCTAGATATGCTCATTGGTATTAGATATTAATGCTTCTGGTCCCTCTCAATTGATAGCATTAAGGAAACACCCCCCCCACACACACACACACTAATTATGCCTATGCACATCTACATTTAATTTTGTAACTGTGTGTGTATATGTGTTTTTGATGAGTCTATGTTGATGCTTTTGACTATAGTCTAACACCACAGGCTTTATTCTGGCTCCCACCCTTTCCTTAACTATAACTTCTTTCTCCAGCATTAAGAAACCCATATCTCGTTATTTGCAATCTATCTATCTATCCATCTATCTATCTATCATCTATCTATCTATCTATCTATCTATCTATCTATCTATCTATCTATCCTTAGTATACAAATAAAGTGGTTTTAGAATTCCTAACAGTACCCCTATGAGAAACAAATGTAATGTACCAGTGAGGGTACAGTGTTTGTGATAGTTCTTTTTGTCTTTGGCCTTACATTATCCTTCATTAATCATGTTTCTAACTTAAGTGGCACGTTCTCTGTGAGAGCTTCTCCCAGGCCCATCACTATTTAAAAGCTTCACCAATGACACTTCTGCTTGTGCTCTCATGGAGATTAGACCACAATTCCATAAGTGTCCTGCTCATCCTAAGAACATAGACATAAAGAAGACATAGTCTCTGCTCTCAAGGAGCTTATTGCCTCAAAACCGCTTGGTGCCTGTCTTTTTGCTCATAGTATTGGATATTGTGGCTACAACATGCTGTCCAGCATGAGAATGAGTTTAGTAAATGTTATTGCAGTAAGTGAATGAATGAATGGATATTCTATATAAACAAGAAAGGCAAGTCTGGAAAGACATATGGGGGCTGAAGACAAAGGGGTGTTTAATGGTTAGGAGCCTTGGCTTTGGACTTGCATATACCTAGATTTGAATCCTAACTCTGACATTTACTGCCAGGTATCTAAACTTTGGCTGCATAGGAATGTCAGAATTACAGGCAGAAGGTAACTGAGAAGACCACATAGATGCAATTGAATTGCACAGTGGTTTTGGAAAACCCAGAAAATGTTGGTGCTAGCAAAATATCTGGTGGGTGTATGACAGGTGAAATTATTGTCATCACTCAGAGATGGAAACACAATGTTAAAAAAAATCCTAGATACACACATATGGACATTTCTTTAGTTCATTGGACATTATTAGATTTGAGTATTGCTTTTGAGAATTTTTTTTTCTTTAATAGAATAAAGTAGACTTCTTTAAATCTCCTCTACCACCCCAGCCAACCTCTAACCTCAGAGTGGTTCCAGATTCTCACCAGCTACAGCTGATGTGAAAATTACATTTGTAAAGTGGCAGGTAGGGCCCCTTTGAAGGCACAAATCAGTGTGCTCCCTTTTAATTTATATTCCTTTCCCCCTCCCTGTACCTACACATAAAATTGCAATCCCTTCTCTGAGTAGATAAAGAGAGTTGCTTGTTCGACTGCAAGTATTTTCAAATCTTAATTACTCATTGAGTAGACTTTGATAAGTTGTTTCTTAAGGTGTTTTGGTGATCATTAAGATGATTGAAATCACCAGATTGAATCTGATAATACTTTATTTTTCCCCTTAAATGATTATGGCATTTGGCAAGGATGCACTCTGCTGAATTAATCATCCAAAGGCTGTGGGTCATTTTCTCAATATGGATCCATTTCCACAAATCTCTGTTTTCTGAATCATTCCTCATCATGGTGTCATAAACCTTGACTTGATAGACATAATCAGGAAAGGCCAAAGGATATGGATTCTTTAGTAGTGTCTATTCCAAAGCAAGAAATGTGGTAAGGACATATTGGAAGCATATGAATCTTGTAATGCCCTACAAAACCAATCACCCTTCTTACCATGAGGCCAGGGCTGGGCTTGAATCTATTTCATCTGAAGAGAACTTCAAGAATTTATAATGAAGTTATAACTTATAATCTCTGATTTTCATCATTGCATAATATCCTGCATAATTCAAGAATGATTTGCCGAGAGTCTATGTACGAAGGTGTGGACAAGTTTAAAAGGATCAATTAGGATAGTGCAGACTCATGGTTAGCAGCAGCAAAGCTCTTATACAGCTTGTGCCCAAAAAAATGAGGGCAGTGGTTCTCATTTCAGAGTATGAACCTTGGACCCACAGCATTAGCATCACCTGGGAACTTGGTAGACATGCAAAATTTCAGGCTCCTCCTGAATCAGAAACTCTGAAGTTGGGACCCAGCAACCTATGTTTTAACCAGTGATTCTAATGCATGCTAATATTTAAGAAACAGTGGACTAGAGGAAACAGAAGGGGAGAGAATCATGTTAAACAGCATGCCTTGATAGGAGTACTGACCTTTAACTGAGGAACACAACTCAAATTGGGCTGAACGTAAGTACAGGTTTGCCTGCCCCGTTGAGGTTTATGCAAACTCTTGCATAAGTGTAATCATTAGTAGTGCATTTTCTACTCTCAAATATGTCCCAATTTGGAAGAAAAATTATATGGCCCTCCCAACCTAAGTTGTATTGAGGCAAGAGAGCCAGGGGAACGAATATCTAACCTTTCTGCATCCTCTGTCTCTTATCTTTTGGCAGGATCCTCAGTACCCAAACCCTTTTGAAGTCCCAGTGGCAAATGAACGATGTGGATATAATTCACACAGATCAATTAGAATGGACACAAAGCAAGGTAGAGAAGGCTAGAAAGTGGAATTGGAGTGGCAAGTGGAAGCTGTTTATCACATCTGGTGCTTGTTTTCTTTATTGATTTCAGAGAAAAGTGAAGAAATAATGTAGTCATTTATTTTTGACTTCACTGCTTTCCTTATTCTCTTATTGAGTCCTCAATAGATGCCACTCCTTTTCCCCAGCTAGCAAATTATTCACTTTTGAAGTTCTACTGAATTTCTTTTGTGCTTCCACTTATGAAACTGAGAAGCTGAGACAGGATCAAAGTAATAAAATGTTACCCCAAATGCTCTTCTTTTACATTAAATTTGTCCCACTTTAACTCTCATCTCCTCAAAATCCAGCTATTAAATTTCTTTCATATTGTTTCATGAAAAAAGGTGTAAGATTGTAACCTCCTTACTGCAGATGCCCACATCTTATCATGGACTTGAGTTAGGAACTAAAATATTTTGATCTGGGTAAGTTCTTTTAGATAACTTAGATAACATTTGTTCATTCAAATATAGACTTCATATTAGCTACAGCTCCCTTCTCCTTCAGAAATATGAGTGAACTTGGTTCAAAGTGCCTATATCAATCCAGAATGTTGTCCATTGTTTCTGTCCATTCCCATGATTGGCTTTCTTCTCTTTGCCTCATCCATCCTGCTTTTGTGCTGTCTCAGTTTAACTGACAGTAATCTTAGGTGCAGAATTCTGTTTTTGTACTGTTATTATTGGTTTTTTAAAGACTTTTACTCAATATTAAGAGGTGAGAGCATCACACACCCCTTCCTCCATAATGTATATAGCCTTATCACAGTACATTCTGTTTTATTCTATAGTGCATAGCATAGCACTGTCTGAACTGATATTGTTCATTTACTCAAGTATTTTGCAATATTTACATCACTATGTTATAAGCTTGTTCTGTTTTGTTTATTGCTGTTTGTTGCTGTTGCCGCATACCTAGCACGTGGTATATCTGCAACAAATAGTAGCTGAGTGAGTACCCAACTGAGTACGTGGATAGATGAATAATTGAATAACAGCCCATGCATTTCACCTCTTTACTTTTTTCCACTGTCTTCCTATCACTTTGTTTTACTCCTCTTCCTCTCCCTGCACCTCATCTTTGCCTTCTTCCTCTCTCTTCCCTTGCCTCCTCTTCCTCACTCTTCTTGTCTTCCCCCTTTTCCTCCTCCAAGAAATATCTTCTATGTTCAGGCACCCATAGAATACTCACTTCCACAAATAGACACAAAATTTTTCTAAATTGTCTTTCTTAAGAAATTTAGGGCTTCCTCTCAATAGAATACAGTTTTATCTCTTATGCAGAAAATATGTATTGAGCACCAGTTCTGTGTCAGTGCTGTACTAGGTAATGGGACTATCAGGAGGAGCATAGCAGACATACTGATTACTCATGTGGGACCTTAACATGGTGGGGAAGAGAGATATTAATCAAGTGATTATGTGTTTGAATTATTATTTTAACACATTGAAACTAGTGCTATGAAGAAAAGTGATAAGGTACCATGAAAACATATTATAGGGGAACCAGATATAGTCTAGGGATTCAAAGAAGGCTTCCCAAGGCAGTGAACTTGAATTGAGAAAAGAAGTAATAGAAGCTTACTAAGCAAAGGAAGGGTGAAAGCATGCTTACAGTAGAGGGAACAGCACTTGCAAAAGCCCTGATGTAGGAGGGAACATGGATGATCCTAAAAATTAAAAGACTGGTGGTGACTGGAAAACTGTGAGCAAGAGAGTTAGACAAAGACAAGTTCTTACAAAATTTTGCAATCAAATTACATATTTTAACCTTATCTTTACAGCAAAAGAAAATTCTATAAGAATCTAAATATGGACTTTAAAGCTAAAATATTCCTTCAGCTACAATATGATGTAGGGAACATTGGAAAGGATTGTAAATAGATGCGTAGAGACCAGTTAAGAAACTTTTGCGGTTGTCCAGGTGAAAAATGATGGCAATTGATGGTTACAGATATAAAGAGAAGTGGATGGGTTTCAGCAATATTTCCAAAGGAAAATAAACACGACTAAATGAGAATTTTGTGTCTAAGAGGGTTATTTCCTCTGAATTGTGGAATCCGGAGAACATGGAGCTGTTCAGAGCAGCTACCGTAAAAGCAGCAGTGACCTTGAGCTGAAAGACATTCCACCTCAAAGGTGACATCACAAGCCCTAGTTTTCCTTTAATGGTGCTGGTTTTTGCCTCTTTTTCCCAGAATATAATACAATATTTAAAACACAAAAGGGTGTGTAAAAATAATACAGTGATTACAAATCTAAACTTATCACTCAGATTAAGAAATAAAATGTTGCAAAAATAAAGCCATGCTAAAGCATTCCATTATAAGAATAAACAGCAATTTTTTTTATGTTCCTCATGAAAAGCTTTTAGGGCCTTTTCTTTTCTTTCTTTCTTTTTTTTTTTTTTTTTTACATGTATATGAGGATTTTGAGTTTTGTACCTTGGAATAGAATTGGTGGCCATAGGTATATACATACATCTTCAAAGTTACTAGATATTGCTATGTTGTTCCTGAAAAAAAAAGTACCAATTTACACTCCGGCAATATATAACAGTATATGGTGCTTTACGTATTCCTTGACATTTGGAATAAGTACAATTTTTTTTTAAAGATTTATTTATTTATTCGACAGAGATAGAGACAGCCAGCGAGAGAAGGAACACAAGCAGGGGGAGTGGGAGAGGAAGAAGCAGGCTCATAGCAGAGGAGCCTGATGTGGGGCTCGATCCCATAACGCCGGGATCACGCCCTGAGCCAAAGGCAGACGCTTAACCGCTGTTCCACCCAGGTGCCCCTGGAATAGGTACATTTTTTAAAACTATAAATCTAATGATAATGAAATTATATTCCATGTAATACTAATTTTTAATGAATAATTTGATTACTTTGAATTTCTACGATTACTGCTTAAGTTCTGAATCTTGACAAATATTTATCGGCCACATGTTTCTTCTATGAATTGCTTGTTTTCTGTTGGTGCATGTGTGTGTGTGTGTCTGTGATTCTTATTGATTTGTAGACTCTCAGTATATTCTGAATTGGTATCTTTCTCATATCTGTGATAAATATTTTCTCCCCATTGATAGATGTCTTTTCACTTCTTCTGTTATCTTTTGATTAATGATTTTTTTTCCTTAAAGTTAAATGCAATCAGTTTTATCTTATAACAAGCATTCTTGGCTCTTTTTTTCCTTGAGAAAACCTTCCTTACCTCAAATATATAAAGATATTCTTTTATGTTTTGAAGTTTATTTTTGCATTTATGATTTAATTCACCTGGAATTCTTTTTATTGCATGGTGAGTGTGTTTTAATTGAGTATTTCTTTGTAAGGAACTAATTATGCTAGCACTGTTAGTGGAACAGTCTTCTTTCTCTAATCCTCTACGTTGTCAGCCCTTTTACACATTGTTTTCAGATACGCAGAATAACCTGTCTGGACTTGATCTTGTTATACTGATTTGTATCTATCATTTTCCTTTGCCATACTATTTTAATTTCTATCATTCAGTAATAAATCTTGATCTCCAATAAAGTAGGGCATACTTTATTTTTACTGAAAATCACATTATTTACCTTTTATTTTTCTAGATGTCATTTAGAACTAGTTTTTCAGTTTGCTTTGGTTCCAATAACAATGAATTTATAGAGAATTAGGAAGAATTGACATTTCTAAAATACAATCATCCTGTTCACAAATGTGGTATATGTGTCCTTTTATCTCTATTCCGTTAGTAGTATTTATTTTCTGCATAAGAGTATTGATACTTGTGTTAGATAATTTCACGATTATTTTAATTTTGAGGTTAATAACATATTTTTAATTAAAATACAATCTTTCTTTTCTAAATTTATCCTCTATAATATTGCTACATTATTTTATGAGTGTATATTTCTAGGGAAGATAATCACTGTGTCTACAGATAATAATGTTGGATTCTGTATCTTTCCAATCTTTGTATATTTTATTTTTCTTGTCTCAGCTCAGTGAAGGAACTTCTAGTATGATAATTGCAAATTTAAAAAATCAGTAATAGTGGTTATTATTGTCTTATTATTCCCTGTATTCAAAAATAAACTTGAGGGGTGCCTAGGTGGCTCAGTAGGTTAAGTGACCTGACCTTGAGCTCAGGTCATGAGATCCCGGGGTCCTAGGATTAAGCTTGTCATAGGCCTCCCTGCTCCGTGGGGAGTGTGCTTCGTCCCCTGCCCCTCCCCCCAGCTCATGTGCTCTCTCTCTCAAATAAATAAATAAAATAATTTAAAAAATAAAAATAAAATAAATAAAATAAAATAAAAATAAACTTAAGTTTCACCATAAAGATAAAAATTTTTGATTAATTATAATTTTATATATATATAATTATGAATGCATTTCTTCAAATTTAGTTCTTTAAAGAGTTTTAGATATAACTGCTAAGTGCTATTAATTTTTTCTGAATTTTTATAATGATAATATAAATTTCCTTTTCTAATCAACTTTCTGTATAAATGAAATAATATATGTGTGTGTGTGTATATATATACATATATATATACA